>NW_006408624.1:5756114-5806898 GCF_000296735.1 Chrysochloris asiatica
AAAAAAAAAATCGATGTTTTTCCCATGTAAACCATCAGTCAATTCACAACGAAAACTAAAACAAAACAAAACAAAACGTAACAGTCCAGTCTGCAACCAATCCTGGAGATGGGGCAGAACTGGGCAGCATTTGTGTTGTTGCTCAGAGGCCAACATGTGGCAGCTAATAATAGCCATGCAAGGGTTTGTTCATGCTATGATGTAGACATTGCATTTCTAGATATATATTCCAATAAACTATTGGAAATACCACCACCACCACCACCACCCAAATTAAAAAAAAAAAAATCACTGACTAGCCAGGAATCGGTGTGGCACTACAGAGTAAGCACAGGACTAATAACTGCAATGTTGGTGGTTCAAACCTACGAGTTGCTCCTTGGAAACCTTGTACAGGGTTGCTATGAGTCCAAACCGACTTGAAGGCACTTCCAATAATCAGGAGAAGTAGGACTGGGAATGTGGCAATCAAGAGTTCTTGCACTGCTCACTCAAGAAGCTTATGACAATGGTGAATGATAAGAGCAGAATCTCATTCTTAACATGCTACCACACTTGGTAGTTTTTAAAGAAACAGTATAACAAATAATTAACTACTCTTCCACCCTGCCCACTCTCACTTTCACCTGGGTTATTTACTTGGCTCCTTTAAATGTCCCTTTCTCAAAGAAATCTTCCTAACTGCTCTCTACTCCCACCCCCAGGCTAACCTGTTGTTGTTAAGTACCACTGAGTCAGTTCTAACTCAGAGTGTCTCTGTATAGGGGTTCCAAGGAGTGGCTGGTGGGTTTAAACCAGGAACCTTGTCGTTAGCAGTCCAATGCTGATCCTATAGTACCACACCAGGCCTCCAGACTACAACAGGTATCTTTATGATAAGTGCTCATGGCAGTCAGTGGTGGTTATGTGTCATGGAGTCAGTTCCAACTCACAGAGACCCTGTACAAGGTTTCCAAAGCTGTAAATCCTTACAGGAACAGAAAGCCTCATCTTTCTCTCATGGAATGACTGGTAGTTTCAAACTGCTGACCTTGAAGTTAGCAGCCCAACTCATAACCTCTACGTTATAGCATCTTGTATTACTTTTTAGCACATAATATAATCAAGATTACATAATTATATGATAAAACAATTTACATAATCGTTTACTCCTAGACAAGGAGTCGTTATTAAATAAATACTTGTAGAATAAATAAGTAAGTGGCTATCTTGGCTGGACTGGAAGCTCCATGAGGGCTTGGACCAAGCCTGTCTTGTTCACTGTTGCAGCCTCAAGCTCTACCCCTGTAGAGCAGTAGCACTCAATCCTTATTTGATTATGAAAAAAAATTAAAGACCAAAACCAGAACTGGGTACTGATGTAAGTAGTGACAAGCCCATCAAAGGAATGGGGTTTTCCAAGGAAACAGTAGCAGAGATGACTGATAAAGCATTTCTTGAATTCAGATGACTCAAAAGTCTAGACTAGCAAGTCTAGCTTCACCAGAATGGTAGGAGCAGAAGCCAAAAGGCAACAGGAAAAGGACTCAGGGAGAAGGGAGGAACTGGAGACAACCAATATCAATTACTCTGGCAAGACACTTGGCTGAGAAGGTAAAATGTAAGAGAGAACTGAGTTAGGAAAGGACACAAGATTGGGGAAGATATTTCCATTTAAAGGAGGGGAAGACTAAAAAGGTCTGCTCTCCCAAATATATGAGGAGTAAATGAGCAACCCGAACCCCATCTTGTTGTTATTGGTAAGTGCTGTCGAGTCGGTTCTGACCCACAGTGACAGTCTTCCTGTATAGGGTTTCCGAGGAGCAGCGGGTGAGACTGAACCGCCGACCTTGCAGTTCAAAACGACTTTGCAGTCCCATGCTTTAACCCAGAGCGCCACAGCAGGACAAAGCCACTACTATGTCTTTCAGAGTCATTTTTAGGTTGCAGCAAGTTTTACAAAAAGTGACAAACTAAACCTCCTCAAACTGGATCAGCACAGGATGTTACAAAAACATGTAGGTTTGCCTGCTTACAAAAGAGGGAGTATTGCAACATTTAGTACATTAAGTATGTTTTAAAGATACATTAAATACAATTTACTTAAATACAATTAAGCTTTAGCATTCACGTATTCAAACAATTATGTTTCAGGCATAGTACTGTTCCAAGTACTAAACCCAAAACTCATGGCTGTGCAGTGGATTCTAACTCCCACAGAGTCCTGAAGGCTGTAAGCTTGATGTAAACACACTGCCACATCTTTCTCCCACAGAGTGGCTGATGGGCTCAAACTGCTGACCTTGCCATTAACAGCGGAGTAATTAACCACTGTGCCACCAGGGCTCCCTGTTCTGGTACCAGGAATACAGAAAAAAAGCCACAGCCCCCGCTCTCCAGGAGCTCAAAGTCAAGAGGAAGAAAACCCTATACAGGGTCACTATGAGCTGGAACCAATCCAATGGCACTTAAATATATTTATAATATATGACTGGCTGGAGGAGATGCCCTTTTCTCCTATCCTTCTCTCAGATACCAACTCTGCCCCCATGCTGGCACTGATTTCACTGGATCTAGTGCATAATGTGCAACCAAAGAGCTCCAAGGAGGAACAGAAGATACTCTGAGTGGCCCTGTCACTTCAACAGGCCTCCCAGCCCCAAGCCCAGAGCTGAATTCACACGGCTGTTCCTACACCGCAACCCCTTACTCTTCTGAACGAATACCATCCTACCACCCCTCACTGGCATCCCTTTTCACAGCCAACAGGTTTCAGTGTCTGCTTTTCCCCTTTGCCTTTAGGAAGTGGTGTGCTTTTCCACAGGCTTTGGCATCCAGAAAGTCCTTGGTGCGAACTCAGTTCTATACCACTCACTAGTTGTGTGCTTCTAAGCCTATGTTTTCATTAGTAAAGTGGGGCCTAGTAATAAGACTAAAAAAGTTACGCAAATTAAATACAAAGCTGTATTAAAGCCCTGACATCGCAATGGCCCTTCACCCACTCTCCAGCATCACTGCCATGCCTCACTCTTTAAAAGCCCTCGGCATTGGCTGGTGCCCCAACTGCCTATCATGGAGACTAAGTCTCAGGGGCCTGGACCTGGTTCTAGGGAAGTCGTCTACAAGAGCAGAAGACTATCCTGTGGCTAGGACTGCTGTTTACGGAACCTCTGCAGCTGGACTGCCAACCTACATTCCCATTTGGTGCTGCAGGTTAATGCTCTGGACTGCAAAGTCGGTTTAAACCACAAGGCTGGTGGTTCAAGCTCACCAGCTGCTCCTAAAAAACCCTATACGGGGTCGCAATGGGTTGGAACTGACTTAACAGCACCTAACAACAACAACATTAAGCACTGGATCACAAGGTTGGTTTGAACTGCAAGGTCAATGGTTCAAACTCACCAGCCACTTCTAAGAAACCCTATACAAGGTCACTGTGGGTCAGAATCGACTGTACAGCACCTAACAACAAACAACATCAGCATACACTTTGGCTAATTAAGGGTTATCAAGACTTCTGTGGACTGTCCTGGAGTCCAAACACAATTTATAACCTTGTTTCAAGGAGAAAACGCTTTCTAAAGAAGTCCAACAAAGAACATTTTAACTCTACTACCTCTTTGAAAGCTGGAGCTTACCTTCTATATTATAGTGAGATGGATGCTTTGATAGAGGCTTTTTCATCATGGCCCTGTTCCACCAAATGACAGTGTGGGACTATACAAATTCGTTGCTTCTGGCCCACCAAGGAGATTGGACAGCTTGCTAATAATAAAAATAAGGTGCATGGAACCTAAGTGAGGAGATTGGTTAGTTGTGCCGTCCGCTAGGTTTAAAGCCAATCCCGGAGCAGAGGGGAAACTCACTATCACCAAGAAAGAAGATCCAGGAGTGGAATGCAGCCTTTGAACCAGGGGTCCTTGCACTGAGACCCTCCTAGACCCAGGGGGCACAGAGAGAGAGCTGTCACACGAGAAGCAGTGGCAGGGAGACGGCAGCAACAAAACCAGGAGACAGGCCTGAGACAGCGCCTGGGCTTTCCAGTCCACAGAGCAGGGTTGTGGGTGACAGGGGGTGGGAGGACCCACGGAGTGGGAGAGCTGAGTGCTTTTAGGCAGGAGGCTTCCAGGAGGAGTGAGGTACCTTGGGGCTAAAGAGCTTTGTAAGACTTGACAGAGCAGGACAGAGGCCAGGCAGAGGGGCCTACAGGCTCAGGGACCAAGGGAGACAACAACCTGTGAGCACGACTGAAAATCTACCCTGACCAAACAAGCATATCGTGCCCTTCCAGATCTTCAATCATAACCTGTTAGTGCCCTAATAAACTTCATAAGTGTCAGTATGGTATGAGAGTTTTATGCAATGAATTATTGAACCAGGCAGAGAAGCAGAGAGTGCCATGGGAGGTACAGCCGGTGCCAGAACTGGTAAAAAGGTTGGAGAGAGGAGGGAGGTCTATCTGACCTCCACCTCATAGGAACCAGCCCCAGGCTGATGTTGACAGCGATTCTTTCTCCTCACCTTCGTGAACTTAGAGGAGGTCTGATGCAGCTGAGCCATTTTTCCACCTCCATATCTCCATCAAGAACCATGAAGGCCAATGAGGAAGGGAAACTAAACTCATATTTACTGAACAACCATGATGTACCAGACCCTTTGCTAAATGTTTTATGCATTTATTATATATTTATAGATGGATAAATCTCATTTCATCTTGACAGAATGCAACAGGATTATTTTTATTTCAATTTCACAAAAGAGGAAAGGCATAAAGAAGTTTGCCCGAGGTTACAGAGCTAGCATATACCAGAGCCAAGTACAGCCTGGTGGTGTTGCATGCTATTTTGAGGTGTCCAAGGAACAGCTGGTAGGTTTGAACCACAACCTTGTGGCTAGTAGTCCAGTACTTATCCTACAGTGCCACACCAAGACTCCAAGATGGATCCTAGGTCTAAATTATCCATTTGCATGCAACAGAAGAAACCATTTTAAGAATACACTTCATTTTAATATTGTTGTTGCTGTCATTGTTAGGTGCCATCGAGTCAGTACCTACTCCTAGTAACATTAGGTACAACAGAACGAAACATTGCCCAATCCTGTGCCAACCTCATAGTCGTTGCTACACTTACGCGCATTGCTGCTGTCACTGTACTGATCCATCTCATTGGGAGTCTCCCTCTTTTTCAATAACCCTCCACTTTACCATGCATGGTACCCTTCTCATTTTAATATGCTGCTGTTGTGAAGTTCCATGGAGTCAATTCCGGCCCATCGCAACCCTGTATAGGGTTTCCGAGGAGCGGCTGGTGAGCTTGAACTGCCAACCTTGCAGTTCAAACAGCTTTGCAGTCTGGAGCATTAACCCAAAGTGCCACATGGTAAAAAAATCATTAAACCCAGGTTCTTCCTCTAATCACCCACAATAACAGAACAGTTTGCATCGCATAACATTTATGGGGGCAATTATGTGCCGTGGAGTCGGTTCCAACTCATAGCGACCCTGCACAGGGTTTCTGAGGCTATAAATCTTTATGGGAGCAGAAAGCCTCATCTTTCTCCTAGAGAGAGGCTGGTAAATTTGAACTGCTGACCTTGTGGTTAGCAATCCAACTCATAACCCAACACGCTACCTGAGCTCCTTTGATAGCCTATTTAAAGCATAAATTTCGGGCCTATATTATTCTTGCGGAATCCTGGTGTGGCGCTGTGGGATAAAGCATTGGACCACAAAGTCGGTTTGAACCACAAGGTTAGCGGTTCAAATTCACCAGCTGCTCCTTGGAAACCCTATACAGATAGGGTCACTAGATGCCTGAACCAACTCTAGCATTTAACGACAAGAACAACTATTCTTGCATTACCATATTTGCAAACCAGTAAGTACACAAAACAAGCCCCTTCTTAGAGGAGCAGGCCTCAGGGTGATGGAAATGCTGATGACGGAGACAGCCCATACATACATTCAGTGGCTTCATATAATGGTAAACAGAAAATGTGCTTCTTATAGACCTTGCACACAGAACACTAGTCTCCCCCTTTGTACGTCCTGATATTTGACAAAGTAGATACTTAATAAGTAAAAGCTATGGAAAGAATGAATGGATTCTTAACACTAGGATTTCAAGCAGAAACAGTCTCCGTCTGTCCTAGTTCTGAATGGCAATTTCGTGGGTGTTCAGAAGGGAACCTGCAAAGAAATGTAATCACAGTATGCAAAGACTAAGAAGTAGGTGTTTCCCCTCTGGGAGAGTCGGCAACCTCCTGGTTTGTCTGAATGGATGATTCCATTGCCTGAGGGACTGAGAATGAGGAAAGAGATTGGAACTAGGTCTTGAGAAGTAAAGGATACACTGCAAAAAAGTTCTGAAACACTGGAATCCAATTTTTCCCGTGACTCTTCCACTTAAAATTTGTCACACTTTAAACTACAGGGTTTCAAATCGGGTGGAACCAGTTCAGTCATGGCCAATGCAGCAGAATCAGCACAGACCTGAGTTTGTAAAATGTGAGTGTACCAGAATGGTAACTGGAACGGGAAAAATTATGTTTTGAAGCCCCAGAATGGGAATCTTGGAAGAAGCATAGTCAACCATTTCAGGAGCCTTATAGGGGGACTGAATTACTGCCAGTACTTTGGAGGGCAACATACATTCAAAGCAGCATGGTCAGCCGTCCGCCATCGTTGAACCTGGCCCCACTATTTCCAACTGTGCTGGTCAGGAGATTTGATTGCTATGTAAGGTGCTCACTGGCCTTGTTCTCTAAGAAACAAATGAAGTTTCCAGCAGGGTGTGGAGCCATCATTTTTTCCACTCCAGTTATAGTTCCGGTTCATGCATATTTCACCAATTTCTGGCCTGTTCCAGCCGTCACTTTGTCAGTCATCCCTAAATCTCTTGATCACATAATTCACTCATGAAGTCCTGAGAAGAAACACAGCAACCGAGTTCAGACAGCATCGGGGTAGAACAGAATATTCTTTCCCAATCAAAACACTAAAATACTCCAGTGCACCATGAAGAATGTATCTGGTATATGTGGATTCCTGGGTGTCTGCATACTTCTCAGCTACCTATTGAGCAGAAAAGTGGCAAGGGCGATCAGCCATGGGGCAGAGTAGTGTGCTTTAGACCAAGGTGAAGAAATAGATATCTAGACGGTCCTGGTCCTGATAGGTCATCTGGCAGGACACACAGGTACAGGAAAGTGTGGGGCATCACGGACTGCATAGTCAACTAGGAAACGCCTCAACATTGGGAGTGCAGAGGCCTCGCAGGAGCAACTTTTAAGAAAGCTGATCTTGAGTACAATGCCAATATTTTTATTTTAAATTTCTAAGCTACCAAATCAATCGGGAGACAGTAGTAAATAGCAAGTATGAAAATGGTGGTGGTGGCAGTGTGCCATGGAGTCGGTTCTGACCCACAGCGACCCTGTGAGGGTTTCCGAGGCTGTAAATCTTTACGGGAGCAGAACGCCTCATCTGTCTCTCATGGAATGACTGGTAGTTTTGAACTGCTGACCTTGAGGTTAGCAGCCCGACTCATCACCACTATGCTACCAGAGCTCCTTATGCTACCAGAGTTCCTTAAGTATGAAAACAAGATACACAAAATGAAAGCCAGAATGACCAGTGACTGAGGTAGGAGAAGACAGCATCTGGCGCAAGGTTCTGGTTGGTTTATCTTTTGTGCAAGACAAGGAGAAAAAAAAAATGAATTAGCAGGTAAGCCAACTAGAAACTGTAGGAAACAATGGAACAGTCAGGGGTAAACAGGAAAATCAGGCTAAAATCTGACTCAGAAAATAAGCTGCTTAGGAAGTCAAGAAGACCGGTTATCAAATGATTTGATTTCTCAAGAATAACACCTGAGCATGGCGAAGGGTCCTAAATGAAGTTAAAAAAAAAAAAAAAAAGGAAAAGGAAACGATGATGAAGCACGATAACAAATAGAAGTCATAAACATTGGCCTCTTTAGGCCAATTAAATGGATTTACGTACCCATCACTCCCGTCCCCCATCAAACCAAATCATTGTTTTAAAAAAGCTGGTGTGGTACAGCAGGATAATGCACTGGACCGCAAGGTCAGTTTGAACCATACGTTTGGCAGTTTAAACTCACCAGTCACTCCTCAGAAACCCAATCCAGGGTCGCAATAAGTCAGAACCAACTTGACAGCACTGAACAACAACAACAACAATATAAGGCGATACTGCAGGAAAGGGAAGGCAAGTCTGAATGCTTGGTCATTCTGCAATATTTACTAAGACAAAAGTCACTGCTGCTTTTCCCAACCGATTTATGGAATACATGATAGAATCTTCCATGTCGATTCTATGCATACAATGGGAAAACAGGAGCAGGAAGCACGTGCAATGAGGGTAAACCCACTGTGAACTGAACACAGTACTCAGTATCCTTGATTCTGTCCCATTCAAGAGATTATCAGCAAGACCTGAGCACACAAATGGCAAAGCAAGCTAGCAAGCAGTCAGTGTAAGGTAAAAAGTGACAACTAGTATCAGTGTTTGCATAACCATTACCTCCCTACCAGCTCCTCCTCTTTTGCCCAGATCAGCAGAACACTGCTCCCTGGAAATGAGACCTGAACAATGGTTTCCCAAGCTTAAGATACAGACGTATTTGTCATTTCCTTTCTTCTTAGTCATTAGCACATGAAAGGATCAGAGAAATCCTGTAATAAAAATAACCCTGATCTTGGTTTCTCCAAATGCTTTCTAAACATTTGCTCATGAAACACTTTTCACACAGCAATCGTTGCTGTTAGGTGCCTTCGAGTTGGTACTAACTCATAGCGACCCTGTGCACAACAGTACAAAACACTGCCCGGTCCTGGGCCAACCTCACAATTGTTGCCACGCTTGAGCCCACTGATACTGCCCATTGATGCTGCCACTTTGCCAATCCATCTCGTTGCAATCATTAGTTGTTGTTAATTGACAACTCATAGTGACCTTGTATAGGGTTCCAAGGAGCAGTTGGGGGTTTGAACTGCCGAGCTTGTGGTTCACAGTCCAATGTTGCTCCTACAGCACCACACTAGGGGTCCAATCATTAGCTGAGGATGGCCTGAAGTTTAGGCTCTAAACCATGATGACATTTTCTAGGTTAAAAAAGTGATTCAACAAATACGATGGTGTAATCAAAACATTCCAAGATAAGCAGAAGCTAAGGGATTTTGTCAAAGCCAACCCTGCTATGAAAAACATCCTAAAGGAAGTTCTGTGGACTGAGAACCAACAAGAACATATAACAACTACAGCATCAACCTGAACTCAGTCAACAAATGAAAGAGTCAAGAACAGAATAAAATTATAAGAACAGAGGAAAAAAAAAAAAAAGTGATTCAACTCCCTTGAGCTACTACTGACTGCCTCATCATTCTTCCTCCAACTACCAAACTTAAAAAAAAAGTTGACACTTCCTGCCTATTTCCTCACCACTCACTCACTTCTCCATCACTTGCAATCTAGCTTCTGCCCTAAGTTGTTGACTGAAAGTCTTGTGATGTGGACAACTGCACAACTCTAAGAACTGCTGGCTTTCCCCGACTCCTCAGCCCCTCTGCAGGGTCCGCTAGGAAGAGTCACACGTGAAACTTTCTTCCCTAAGAGTCTACAACACTCCACTCCATCCATCTCTTTTTGACTATAGTGATCTCTGGTTCCTCTTTCTCTTCCCAACCCTTACATTCTCAGACCAACTCTTACTTCTCCCTTGAGTCACTTGCCCACATTTATTTGAACTATTGCCCCTTTGTGGATCCACAATTCAAATCCCAAGCCATTTCCTGGACTTCACTATACTTTTCTCCAAGGATTATAAAGTCAACATACTCCAAACTAAACCCATCAATTTCTACTCCAAGTTTTTCTTTCTGGCTTTTTGATTTCTGTTAATGGAATCACCATTCCCAAGGACAGGAGAGTTAGCTGTTTTCTCCTCAGTATGACCATAAAGCTATGAATCTGCCTCTATTAAAGTGCACTCTATTGACCCCTAGACTTGAAGCTTGTCAAGACAAAGATACATGCCAATCCTCTGTGTGGCCCCATGTTCTAAAACAAAGCAGAAATTCAGTGTACTGAGAAGAATGAATGAATCTCTCCAATCAACAGGAATAAAAATGTTTGAATCATATCCCCAATTCATGGTTCATTCTTTTTCATCTACAAGGCCACAATTCATTTTTATCTACAAGACCACTATCCTTCATCAAACTTAAATGAAACACCAAACCTAAGTTACAACTGTCTACTAACGGGGCTATTCGTCTCCAGTTTCCCACTGCCTCCAAAATACCACTGCTGCCAGAGCAAGTTTTCTAAAATGCTACCCTAACCACATCGCTGCTTGACTCAGAGAAGCCTTCAGTGGTTTCCCACTGCTTCCAGAGTACAGTCCAAACTCATAGAGTGCTACCATGGCCTTCGACGTTTGGAACTCTACTATCTATCCCTCAACAAGTGCATAGGGTTGGCAAACTACAACAAAAGGGCCAAATGCAGGCCACCGCCTGTTTGTGTAAATCACATGGGATCGGAAGAGAAGCACATTCAGTCACTCATGTACTATCTACGGCTGCTCTTGTGCTACAATGGCAGAGTTGAGTAGTTGTTAAAGAGATTGTAAGACTTGCAAGACCTAGGACACTTACGATTTAATCACTCTGTACAAAAAAAGTATGCTGACCCTGTTCTAGTCTAACAGAACAAGTCATTATGCCCAGAAAAAAGCCTGCGTTTTCCCTCCCCCACTCCTTTGTTCACTGTTCCCATCTCTTAGAAAGTCCTTCTCTGCTTTTTAACCTAAATTATACATACCCATATTTTTTTAAGACCATCTTTTTCAATGAAGACCTCCCTGCGCCCTGAAGTCAAAGGTCAATTTCTCTCTACTTCCAGAGCAATACCCATATATCCCCCTCACAACTGACCACACCACGCCTGATGTTAAGGTTACTGAAGTAAATGTATCCCTACTATACTGTAACTTGTCTATATTGTAACTTGTCATAGTCATCTTTGCAACACTATCACGCATAATAGTACCACACTTACGAAATGTTTGTTGAACTGAAATAAACCGACAAACTCAAATACTGAGCTGAATTCAACATGATAAAATGTAGCAGAGGGAAAAAAAAATGGAGCAGAGAGATGCTCTTAAGGTTTAATGCAAACCTTCCTATTCAGTTGCTAAAGATAAAAGGGGTAGGGGAGCTCTTCCTAGACATGAGAATAATCTAGGGCCCAGTTTCTCAATCTTGGCATTACTGACATTTGGGGCCATATGATTCTTTGTTATAGAGTGTTCCCCATGCATTACAGAATACATAATAGCATCTCTGGCCTTCACCCTCTAGATTCCAGTAGCACCTTCCAAGTATGACAATCAACAATGTCTCTGGACATTACTAAATGTCTCTGGCGGGCAACTAAAATTGCCCCCAGTTGAGAACCACTAATCTAGAGGTTTCCTAATATACACTATAGTGTGATGTTGTTGCTGGTAAAGTTGAAACTATTTATTAATTGGAGTCCTGGTGTGTCGCTGTGGGTTAATGCGCCAGACTGCAAAGCGACTTGAACTGCAAGGTGGGTGGTTCAAGCTCACTATCTGCTCCTTGGAAACCCTATACACAGGGTCGCTATGAGTCGGAATCAGCTCGATAGCACTTAACAACAACAACAACTACTTTTATTAATTGTGAAGTGTCCAGAGTATGCTATAAGGGCCTAACTATATTCAGTGCTTGATAATTCACATTGCTGAGACTCTGGAAAATTGGAATGTATACAATTCAAGGTGACCAGGATAATAAGAGAGGGGACAATGTCACAGGAGGGATGTAGTTAGCTTGGAGAAGAGAAATCCCCGTTAACTACCTTTGAATCCCTGATGGGCTCTCCTGGGGGAGGAAGGTTAACTTGCTGTTACTCAGGAAGGAAGGACTGACTAGTGGGTAACAGCTGCAGGAAGATAGAATTTTGGCTCTGTGCAAGTAAAAGCTTTCTAATAATCAGGGATCGCCAAAAATGTATTGGGCTAAGCTGTGAGGCCCTGTCTTGCCATCATTCTGGAAGGGTTCCGAGCAGAGACTGGCTGACCTCATGCCAGAGATGCTCCCACATGGGGTGGGAGGTAATATAAGGTGTCTGTCTAAGGTTCCTTAACAGCTCTAAATTCTAAGGACAGCAAAGGCAAAGTCATTATGTCATTCTCTGATTTCAAGACTTTCACTACAATAAGAGAGACACAGATCTGGCAAAACAATTTGCCCTCTTTCTGTTTAGGCACATCTTATAGTCATTCCCTGCCATTGCGACCTATTTTTGCCTAATTAACCTGCATTCAATTCTTGGAAACCTTTAAACCGTATCTTTTATTCCACTAATAACTACCTCTAGTACAATCTGTACAATGCTTTCGAGTTTTCAAAGCATTCTGACATGCACAACCTTACATTAGTTTAATATGATTGGGAAACCTTACTGCAGATACACTGCTCTCATTTACTGTCTCCTGCCTGAATTTCTTGTGAAAGAAAGTGTTCTTTATTATTCATTAAGCATTCTGTAAGATAATAAAGCATATGCCGGTAGATACCCATTGCCAGAACAAGCCATTTATACACAACCCAGAGATGAGTCAACTCTAGCTATTTCATGATCAGAGAAGCCAAATCTAGTTATTTCAGCATCAGAAACTATGGTGTGCCCGCTCAGTAAAATTTCTATTTTATTCAGGGTTTGTTATTGTTGTCAGGTGCCACAGAGTCAGTTCTCACTCAGCATGACCCTGTGTTAGGGTTTCCAAAGCTGTAAACCTTTATGGGAACCGATAGTAGCTTTATCTTTCTCCAGCCCAGTGGCTGGTGGGGTTGAATAATGGAAACTTAGGTTTAACAATTCAGTGCTTATCCTAAAGTGCCATCAGAATTATAATTAGTTTCCCAAAAGTTTAAGGTCGCCATACAAGTCAAAAGTTCCAGAAAGCAAAAGGCAGCCACAATACAACATGAAGCACACACAGTGATTGTCCTTTGCTCCCCAGCTAAAATTGCCAACAAGCATTGAAGCAGTCGATGTTGAACTTTCCCTAGTGCCAAACTGGACCCTCATCCCCTGCTTTACTTACTTCTTTCCGTTTTGTTTCTGGACATTCCGACTGCAGAGTGAGAGTGGCACCTTCGATATTTCTTGGCATGGGCGTGGAGCCAGGGTTTATTGTTAAATGAATTTGATCTGGTGAGATAATGTGTTGCACATAACCCTGGGACATTGCTTCATCATCTATCAGATGAAATCCCTCTTCACCCCCGACGAGAAAAGGCAAATGTTCTCCGCATTGTCCATCATCTTCTTCATCCTCCAAAGTGCCAGGGTCTTGCTCAATAAGAACAGTTGTCCTATCATACACAGTTCCAGATGAGGAAGGCACCAGTCCGTTTTTATCCACAAACCTGAGCATCTTGTCATCGGGAGTCAGCTCATCTTCCTCAGCCTCAAAGTAGATGATGTTGTCGTCTGGACTGTGTTCCCCCATGGTTCAATCCTGCTCAGCCCAATTGTGAGAAATGGAAATGGAATGACCTGTCTGCAATATAACAAGGCCAGGGTTAGCATCCCAGCACAGCACCCAGGAGCCTCCTCAACAGTTAACAGGGCTCACCTTCGCTCTCTAGGCAAGCGCAGGACAAAGCCAATAAAAACTCATCTTCCTTGGGAATCTTTTCTAAGTTTAACTCTGAAATCTTCAAATCATTTTTTAAGAAAGAACAAAGCCTTAAAATTTTACATATATATACATATTATATCTAGAGCAAATCAGCTCCTAAGACCTTCTGAAATTCCTGTCAAACAATATGAAGACTGGTCAAAATACCTGAAGGGGATAAAAGAGCACACAAAATGGTAGCTACTTCCAGGAGGAGTTTTGGTAAGCTTCAAGTAAGGACATTCCACCTAAATATCCCCCATATCCAGATCATAGGGCTGTGCAGTCTATGGCAGAAGGAGCAAAGCATGGAAATCATACTCATCTACCTACTAATTCTGGCTTTGCCCTTTACTACTTGGGTTAGCTTTTCTGGGCTTACAGGGTTGGAACCAACTAGATGGCACTTCACAACAACAAAGTGGGACTAGTAATTCCTGTTCTCTCAAAGTTGTCATGAGGAGTTAAAGTCATAATGAATATGAAGCACAGTGCCTAACAAATAGTAGAAGGAGGGTGTTCATTCCTTCCCTCCTTCCTAGATGGTGCAGCTTCTGGGTGGAGAGGCATACCTTAATGAAGATCACAACATTTCTCTCCTAAAACGATCTGGTGTTGTTTGCCCCTAGCAAAAGTACACTGGCACTAGAAGTTCAGAAGTTAGCTGAATGAATGAAAAACCTACCGATACACTCTCTTGGACTAAATACCAAATTTGAAGCTTTCCTATTCTGGAATTGTGATTCTTCCTTTACCTGCAAACACACAGGATCTACTAATGTGGGTATGGCAGACCGAATAGAGAATTTAAAAAATAATCAGCACGTCACTTAGTTTTTGCTCTGGCTTTACACATTCTTTCTCGTCTGTTCTAGGTTATGTAGTGGGGCGTTCCAGGGATCAGTCTGGGAGGAACCGGCTCGACCCCTGACTCTGGCTTGCGCAACCCCGTAGATGCACATTTCGCTGCATCTGAGAGGGGAGATAAGAGCACCTAGGGCCCCACTGGGCTGTCCCAGCACCATCAGCAGCAAAGCGGAGACTAACTGTCAGGAACAAACGGTACCGGAGGTTTGACGGTGGCAAATGATGAGTACGAACGAAGCGCCCCTGAGAAGAGGCGAAACCTGTCTGGGATAGCCCCCGCAGCACAGGGCTACATGGGAAAATCCGAGGTAGAATGGGGGTCTCCAAGCCGGGCGATGAGGGACAGGGTCCGGGTCTCCATGGAAACAGAGGAGGGGGGCTGGATACCCATCCCCATGGAAACGGTGGAGGGGTGGGGTCCCTATGGTGACCGGATTGGGATCTCTAGTGGGAAATGCTTCAGAAGGCAGCCTAAGTCTCGCGTCCCCCAGCAAGTCCCAAGCCCAGGCCGAGTCTAGTTTCGTCTTTTACCTCCGCGGCTCCCGGCAACGGCGGCAGCAGCAGCTTCTTCCCTCCCCAGCGGCACCATGATTGCCCCCACCTCTCCCAAGCGTCACTTCCGCTTCCGCTTTCCGGAGGAAGGGGGAGAAAGTCGTTGTGCTGCTCTCTTGTGCTTTTGGTTGGTTTAGGCTGTCTGGGGGCTGAGCTCGAACCTCCAATTGGAGAGCGGGTAGGGGCGGGGCGGGGCTCCTAATGTTCAACGCCTGGCCAGTGAGTTCGACCAGCGCGGAGAAGCGCCCAGACACCCAGCGACCGATCGGAAGCCCAGGCGCGGCTCCTGCTGTCTGTCTCAGGGAACCAGCACGAACTGCCAGCCCTTAATCCTAAAGTGCTCCAGCCCGGTGTGCGCTAGCTGCTCGCCCTGGTGTTCACAGTTGCAACGGGAAGGACCAGTTAGCCATCCGATTCCCGGCTCCGACCTTCGAGGAGAGAGCCTAGAAGCATTCTCGGATTTCACAATCCATGGCCCAGCTCCCCCACCCCTCCCCACCACCACTTATTCAAGTTCATATAGGCGAAGGCAGGTGCTCAGTAGTGTTATTGAATGTGGAAAACTGGACCTAAGCAACAGAACTGATACTCCAGACCAAGCCTCTTCTCACACACTTCCAGAGGGGCCCAAGCTGGCTGCTCCAACTTTTCTCAGGCAGAGCACTGTCATCAGCTTCAGTGGGGCTCACACCCAGGCCAGTGAACTCCACCTACTGGCCATTTCCTTTCACTAATTCTTCATTCTAGCCCAGTTCTAAATGGCATTTTACACTACCAAACAGTAGCATTCCAGTACCCAGAAAGCAATCTTTCTTGTACCTTCTGTATCATTTCAGTCACACCCAAATACCAGGAAGATCTAGTTATTAACACTTCCAACAGATACTGCCTGTTTTTCCCTTAAGCTGCCTCTGAGAGTGGGATAACCCAAAGAGAGAAGATCAGCATCATGCAATTCACGTCATGGTTGTACCATCGCTTGCTGGAAAAATGGAAAAGTGTCTGTTACCCACCAGACTTCTCAGGTGAACATTTCTTTAGTCCCTGACCAACTGGTGCAATACTTACACCAGGAAGGCTGTCACGAGCCCCCATCTCTTAAAGTGATAAACACATACACAACAACCGCTGTTAAAAATACATTTATCATCAAAATATATTATACATATAAGAGGTGCATTATATACACTTTGGAGGATTTGCTGGCCCAGAAGAATCCCACTTGTTTCATCAGAACACTGATTTCTTGCATGTTTTCATTTTCTAGCTCTTGCGTTGTCTTCAGTGGACAGCCTCGGAGTTCCTAAGCCAGATTTCAGTAGGCAGGGAGCTAACATGTGCATATGCACACACACAGGGGTCCTCAGTCTCAGCAAGCACTGGAAGCACCTGGGGTGGCCATGGTCTCTCTGTCCCAATGCAGCTTCCACCTGCATTCTTGCTGTCCCAATTCATTCTCCTTTAAGGACGCCCAACTTTGTTTATATAGTGGCTCATCATGGGAGTTCAGTCCAGGCCACCAGGAAAGCACTGACTATGCCCTAGAGGCAGGTTGATTGAGCACAAGATGTACAGGGGAGGGGGTTTTGTTGCTTTTTTTTAACTTTAGAAGAAAAAGTTCTATATCTGTGTTAAATAACTAAAGTCGAACACTGACTGTCAGTTTTATTGTGGAAGACTTTCCCCTATGTCTTTACAACTCACAGTAGGTATGTGTGCTAGCCATGGGTTTTGGGCTCAGGAAATAGCTGCCATTCTTGCTCCCGCAGAGCCTTCCACTCTCCTAAGGCATTCCTGGAGCTGAAACAAGTGGAACTGGTAATGGCTGCCTCTAGCAAAATAGGGAGGAGACAGGGCGGCTCAGGGTGAACTGCAAAGGAACTGGTGAATAAATTCTTGAGCCTTCTTCTTCTCGGCCATTTCAATCTTTTGGTGACCAGCTGGGTTTCGAAGTAACAAGCTGCCAAATGTGCTAGCTGCATGGAAAACACAGAAAACAAATGATTTCGCAAAAAGGGTACTACTGATTCTTGTGCTCTTACAAAGTAAGAAGAATAACCAAAAACAATATTTTCTGCTTTGAGAAACACTAGTGATGTGCTTCAACTTTGTCTAGAGCATGAGCTTTTCGTTCTACTGCAGTGGACTTGGGACTGCCCTCAATCACACTTCACAGGGTGAGTTTCACAGCTGACAGAGATGCTTCTCCCAGATACGTGGCTGCTTACCTAGAATATTCTCATCCAAATGATTTTTTGCTGAATTTCTCAGCAACATTTTCAAAAACGCCATCAAATAATTGAAGACATTTCTGTGGAATGTGGGGAGAGTGGAAATGACCTGAAAGAGAAAGAACTGGGGTTTGTCTTGTTTAATTGATCAACTATTTTGTCAGGTGCTTCCTATATTTCAGGAACTAAGTAAATGAGTCTGACTGTGCACAGAAAACAAAGGCAGGTGTAGATCAAGCACTATGTGAGTTTAGAGGTCAAGCTTATAACTACATGTTCTCAAAGAGCTGCAGGGAGTAAAAGGCATTTTAGGTGGGTATTGAATATAGACAAAACTGGATTTGCAGAAGCAAAGAATGGGGTATTGAAAGCAAAAGAAAGCATAAGAAGAGAATTGGGCTGCCAACCTCAAGGTCAGCAGTTCGAAACTACCAGTGGTTATGCGGGAGAATGATGAGGCGTTGTGCTCCCATCAAGATTTACATCAGAAACTATGTGCAGGGGTCACTGTGAGTCGGAACCAACTCCATGGTACTTAACAACAACAAAGGAAACTCATGAGATAAATCAGGAGAACACATTGTGAGACATCAATTTTGGAAGGAGCACACCTACTTAATATGTGCTAAGTCTTGAAGGCTGGTGTGGTGCTCTAGAGTAAGCACTGGACTGCTAACCACAAGGTCAGTGGCTCAAACCCACCAGTCGCTCCTTAGAAACCTTATACAGGGTGACTATGAGTTAGAACCAACTCAACAGCACTTAACAACAACAAGCCTTGAGGGGTGGATCAGGCAATAATTCAATGAGTATCCCAGCTATGTGCATATCATCAGTGTTTGTATAAAATCAGTTCCTGAGTTCCATGTACAGAGATTCTGATTTAGTGGATTTGGAGTGAGGCTCAGAGAATCTGAATTATTAGCAAGTGTTCTAGATTATTTTATGTGTGCACTAGGCTAAATCACAGAAGGTCTTAAATATTTGTTTAAGAAAACCATTAATTGGCAATGGAGAGCTAATTATTGTTTTTGAGCAATAAATAGTATCATGGTAGAAGAGTGTTAGGAAATACAATCTGAAGGTAGTGTGCAAAACAAAACAACAGAGGGACCCTGATATCCAGGATGTAGGGCCTTGGACCATGGTAAGCAGATGGAGAATGGAGGAGAGGGCATGGCTAACAGATCACTGGGACTTAGCAGGTAGGAGGTAAAAGACAGGGAGGAGACATGAATGACTCAGGTTTCGGGGCTGAGTCACTGAAATTAATGGTTATGGCATTAAGAGGGAAATAACATGAGAGGAAGAACAGGTTTGGGAAGTAAAGTTATGGAGCTGAGTTTCTAAGACACAGCATTTGAGGGATAATACAAGCCTTGCTCCCTAGGGCCCTTGAAGCCTGGAGCTAGCAACATTTGTTCACTGATGTTCAAGGCTTGCCCTTACCTCTTTACTTGCTGTGTAGTTGCCAGAACACTCCAAGCAGTTATGGTAGGTGCTGTAACAGATGACTGGCTCTGGCAGGCTCTCAAGGAAAAGCAGCAAGGCCTCAGCTACAGAATGATTGTTTGCAGCTTTTGGTCCATGGTTAAGGAGCCACTCACTGGTGCTAGTGCCCATGGATAAGAAAAGGCTCGGGAGCAAGCACACTGCCAGAAGTACTGCCTACCCAATCAGTCTCTTGGCTCAAGCACTAGGATGCCAGTCTGACATCTCAAAAGAGCCAAGCTGTGTGCAAATATTTAAGTAAACATCAGCTTTGAAGCCTTCAAATATGCTTTAAAAAAAAATTTTCCTTTCTTTCACTTCTCTCATTCATATTCACACACACACACACACACACATGCATATATAGCAGAATGTCTGAAGGATACACAGGGTGTCAAACATTCCAGTATCCAAACAGTCCCTAATATGCTCAAATTCCGACCTTAGGCCAGGTTGCTGAAACAGATCTTCCTGCAAAAGGGAAGAAAGTCACAGAACAATTATTTTCCTAGACAACCAACAATGATTTTCTGGCTCAGAGATACAATCATCAGCACAGTACACACAGGAGCAGCATGGTGAAGCCCTTGGATCATCCTGGTAGACAATCTGATCAAAGTTAATTCATATCATGACTAATACATCCAGTAAGTCTTCACAAGAGGTCTTTAGGAAGACAAGACATCTATTATAAAATACTGGGTAGGGTATTGATCCAACATAAGGGAAAGCTTCAAAGTAGCTAGGCTTCTTGCAGTGCCATGGGAGGATTAACCGGAAAAAGAAAACCAAAACAAAGTACACCATTTTAAGATGGAATGAGCTAAAAAGACACCTCAGTGCTTTGTTCACACAAGATTACGGCAATCGAGGCATTTCCATTAGTCCAGGATATTTTATATTAATTTGATTTATAAAATGATTTAAAGCCATATAGCTGTGTTAACAGTAACAATTATTATTTGTGTTACTTGAAAGTTACATTTAAAAGGAGTTCTACAGAGAAGGTAGAATAAGGGATCCAGAGTCAGACTCTGAGTGTAAATCCCACCCTTGCAGAGGTATCAGTTTGGGGACCCTGACCATCTGAGAGCTTTCACCTAAGAGCTACTGTGACTATTAAATGAAGCAACACCCTAAAATACTAAAAATAGTGCTTGCTATGTTGTAATAGTCAATAGATGTTAAGTGGGAAAAATGATGAACAGAGAATATCCTAAAAATATGTTGTCTGATGAACCTTGAGAGCATTATGTCAAGTAAAATAAGACGATTATAAAAGGATAAACAGTGTGACCCCACTTTATATGAAATATCTAGAATAGGCAAATGTAGAGAAACCAAAGTTTATTTATTAATGGCTATACCAAGGTGTGGCACTGTGGGCTAATGCATCAGACAGCAAAGTCATTTGAACTGCAAGGTCAGTGGTTCAAGCTCACCAGCTGCTCCTTGGAAAGTCTATACAATAGGGTCGCTATGGGTCCGAATCGACTCGACGGCACTTCACAACAACAATACCAAGAGTGGGAAGGGAACTCGTTGCTTAGGGGATACTGAACTTCTGTTAATTATGAGTATGATGGCTGAATAACATGATGAGCATAAGTAATCAATATCACTGAATTTTACATGTAAGAAATAATGAATTGACAAATGTTTTCTTATATATTCATATGCATTTACCACACACACAAAGTTGAAATGACAAATGTTTTGGTACATATATATTTATCACAATAAAAAAAAATGTTTAAGGGCAAATGTTTTGTTACTTTTATATTAACTAAATACTGTTACTGAGGGGGGATTGCAATCATTATAATGAAACAAAGTATATGATTTGTTGAATGTAAAACTGATGATCTGCTCTGCAGACCTTCAGTCAATTCACAACAAAGTTTCAAAAAGAAATAAAGTTGAAATGGCAAATGTTTTGTTACTTTTATATTTACTAAGCCTTAAAGTGAACAGAGGGAGCGTTGACCCCATATGGTAACTACTGGACTTTGAACCACAAGGTCGAGATTTGAGCCCACCTGCCTGAGGCTTTCTGCTCCCACAAAGATTTTTTAATAGCCTAGGAAACCCTATATGAGTTTGGGTCCCTGTGAGTCTGAAGTGACTCCAGTGAATAGTGTTACCTGATGGTACATGGAAGGGGTTGCAATCATTGTAATGAAACAAAGTATATGATTTGCTGAATGTAAAACTGATGATCTGCTCAGCAAACCTGAACTCAATTCACAATAAAAAGTATTTTAAAAAGTTGAAATAAAAATGTTCTGTTATATATTTTATCACAATGTTTAAGTTGCAAATGTTTGCTACATTTGCTACATACACATACATATATACATGTCCCAGAGCTCTAGTAGCGTAGCGGTTATGTATCAGGCTGCGGACCGCAAGGTCAGCAGTTCAAAACTACAAGCTGTTCCATGGTAGAAAGATGAGGCTTTCTGGTCCTGTAAAGATTGACAGCCTCGGAAACCCTGTACAGGGTCACTATGAGTCAGAACTGACTCTACAGAACATAACCACCACCACCATATCTCTGGTAGCGTAATGGTTACGAATCGGGCTGCAAACCTTAAGGTCAGCAGTTCAAAACTACCAGCTGTTCTGCAGGAGAAAGATGAGGCTTTCTGCTCCCATAAAGATTTACAGCCTCGGAAACCCTGTACAGGGTCACTATGAGTTGGAACTGATTCCACGGCACAAAACCACCATATATATGTATGGAGTCCTGGTGTAGCGCTGTGGGCTAATGCTCTGGACTGCAAAGTTGTTTGAGCCACAGGTTGGTGGTTCAAGCTCACTAGCTGCTCCTTGGAAACCCTACACAGGGTCGCTATGTGTTGGAAATTAACTCGACAGCACTTAACAACAACAATATATATGTATATAAAATGAAATGGCTAATGCTTCGTTACAACTAAAATTTTTTAAAGTTTTGTTACGTATGTATCTATCACACACACATACAAAAGCATGTTGCATCAATGTGGTAGAGCTATGAGATTACTATTTGTATAGGTCTCCCTGGGGCCTATAAAAATGGGTCAGGAAAGTTGACCAGTTTGATCCCATGAAGCTTGCCCAAGTCACACTAGAAACCAGGAGTCATGGCCCAGGATTCTCCATTGGACCCGCCTTGTGAACAAGCTAATCCCGCCCACTGCCAGAGGCAGGTGCGGGGAGAGAACCTGCTGTGCTGAGAAGACTGTCCGTGCAGCAAGGCTGCTTCCAGGGTGGGAGGGAGAAGGAGCACTACTGTATGTAACAGCCGTGAGACATGAACCCATCTCATCTGCATTCACTCTAGAAAACCAGATCTCTACAGGTTTCCTTGGGTAAAGATGTTTAAAGACCAATGTTCTTAGGCAGCTTGGCCTCAATCTTAACTGCCACCTACCTGCTGTACAGCATTTCGGTTCAAGTAATCAACCATCATCCAGAGCTCTTTGGGGATTTCCATGGGCTTCTCCAACCGGCTCCCATCATCCTCAGTCTGTATTGGCATCAGAGTCTGAAAACAAAGAAAACTCATGACAAGAAGGCCCACCCACCAATGGAATTTCTGGCACAGTGACATCAGGAAAACACCTAACATGAGGACAGCAAACCCATGGAGAAAGAGAAGCATCTCAATATCTAACCAAACATTCCACATGCAAAAGTTAAATCAGGTAGCACAATCACGCGGCAAAAGATGAATTCTGAGAATTGAGGGAGGGGATGGCAAGCAGTTTCAATGAAATATGCACCATCTTCTTGGGGCAAAAATCAATAAGCATGCCTACAGCATTTCACTGTTAGAACCTGCGAGACAGGGTGGTCTGGTGAGGGAAGAACACCACAGACTCAGGAGTCCAAACCCTGCGTGGAAGGTCCAGCTCCACTGCTAAATCACCAAGGTACCTGTGACAAATCACTCTCCTTGACTGGGCCTCTGCTTTCATCTACACAATGGGGTAGGATAGAGGCCCTAAGTTCAGAAATAAAAAGAAGCATTGGGGGCAAAAAAGCATACATTACAGCATAAATCTACTCCAAATTAGTCTTATCTTAGCATTACCTCCATAGATGCCTTTCAGGTCTCCGCAAAATCAGTTTAGAAGATAAAATATGATGTAATAATAAAAACACACAAATAATATCATGGACTAGGGAACATTCATTATCTTAGTACCCAAAACTGAGTTTCTTTAATGTACTATGCATGAAAGATCAAAAAACAAGGCCATATATTTTGCAGCTTTTACTGGAATCAGGACTGCTTCATAACTTGCTCTAACCAGTAAGAAATGGCACAGTGGCACTAGCTGCGTATTGGAGCCTAGGCCACAAGAGGTCTCCCAGCTTCTGGTCTTAGACTCTCGGCACTGCTTGCCACTACTGTTGGAAGCCTGGACTAGCCTACTGAATGATGAGACACTATGTGGAGAGTGAATTCCTGAATATAGCCTTCTAGCCACAGTCCTTGTATCATCCACCAAATGAATGGGTTGTGGTGGTTGTATGCCATCGAGTTGGTTCCGACTCATAGCAACGCTGTATAGAACTTAGATAGCTGTAAATCTTTATGGGAGCATCTTTCTGGATGGTAGTTCGAAACCTCTGCCTGGTAGTTTTGAACTGCTGACCGTGAGATTAGCAACCCAGCTCATAATCCACTACAGTACTACGGCTCCTTTAAGTGAATGGGTGTTGTTGTCAAGTGCTATCAAGTCGTTTCCAATCCATAGCAACCCTGTATAAGGCGACAACCCTGCAGTTTGAAGCGACTTTGCAGTCCAGCGCATTAACCCATAGTGAATGGTTAGGACTATGCAAATAAGATGCCTGTCATCTACCAAGGACTTTGAACAGCTTGCAAATATATATGTACATAAGGTGCATAGCACTATTGTAGAGGAGGACTATGAAAATAAGGTTTATGGAACCCTAACAAAGGAATAAGGAGCTCTGATAGCGTAGTGGTTATGAATTGGGCTGCAAACTGCAGGTCAGCAGTTCGAAACCACCAGCTGTTCCGTGGGAGAAAGATGAGGCTTTCTACTCCTGTAAAGATTTTGAGTCTCGGAAACCCTACGCAGGGTCACTATGAGTTGAAACTGACTCCACGGCCCATAACCACCATCACCAAGGGAATGGGCCAGTCTGAACATCCTGCTGCTAGGTTTAAAAGAGAGCCGATCCTAGAGCAGAGAGGGGACCCTCACAATCATCAAGAAAGAAGAGCTGGGAGTTCAGCAGGCCCTTTGGATCGAGGGTCCCTGTACTGGGAGCCTCTTAGACCCAGGAAATAGAGAGAATTGGTGAAGCAGCAGTAGCCAAGAATGATAGTGGTACAAGACAGCTGTGGTGGGGCTTGCCAACCCACAGAGTTAACGCTTGCCCAAGAAGGTCCCCAGCAGAGCCTGGCAGCAGCAAGGCCCAGCAGCAGAGAGTGAGAAAAAGCTGTCCTGATCGAGGAACTGACTTGTTCCTGCTCCTTCAGAGCTTATCTACATCCTGAGTTGCACCCAATTACTTCCCTAATAAATCACTTCCGTGTAAAGTATGGTTCCTGAGTTCTATGAGAAGTTGCAGTAAATTACTGAATTCAAGGACAGGAGTCAGTGTCCTGAGAACCATGGGGTAGGAGGGGGGAATGGGGGTACACCAGTTGGAAAAATTAAACATGTGGAACAACATCTTTAACCTCCACCTCACAGGAAGCAGCTTTGTGCAGATTCTCATTAAAGACATGATTCATTGATCCAGCCATTAGAGCTGTCATCTGATGGGAGCTATACAAAGGAGCCTAAGCAAGATTAGCAGAACCCATGGCATCATGAGCAGCAACAAATCATTGTCATTTTTAAGCCATTTATATTTTGGGGTGATTTGCCATACAGCAATATTTAACTGATATACTAAGGAGGCTGGAGAATTCTCAGGTCCCTGAAAGGCAGGCACAGAGTATGATTATGAATACTTGACTGCTACACAGATCTAGGTATTTCCTAGTGGCATGTAACTCACCAGCTCTCTAACAGTTTCCAGTGGCAGGTCCAAGATCGGGTCTCTCATGTAGCATAATGTATGAAGAGGAGAGCCGAAACAGCTGGGCACATAGTTTCCAGAAACAGACAAAAAGTAATCCTTTCCCCTGTCCAAGTGCAAAACCAGAATGTCCTCAATGCTGTCTTCACCTGAGTTGAGCTTTGTAGCTGTGGTTTTATTTACAAATAGCTCCAATTCAATTTCAATGTCAGAATCTAGAAAAAAATGTAAAAAAAGAGTGTTGGTGTGGGGAAGGCCTAGCATAAAGGGGAGAAATGATAGGAGGGACACAGGTAAGACACGAAGGGCTGAGGAAAAGGAAATACACGGTTATTAGGCAGCCTACAAGTATCCACGTGGGAGACTGGAGAATAGGGAGTTTACAGTCCAACTGGAAACACAAAAACAACAAACAAAATATTTGAAAAGATAAGTGTTATAAAATGCAATTTACATACTAAGCAGCGCAGCTCAAGCTAGAAGTAGTAATACAATAAGAAGGCATGCATCAAAGAGTTTTCTCTGAACCAGGTAAAATCAAGATACCTGATTCTATAAGAAAGAAAATCTCTGTGACACAATTAACTCCTCTGCCACACAGCATAATGCAGAGTGAAAAGGAGGCATCAGGAGAGAGATTTAGGTGGTTCTATTCTATAGCCAGAGTCCTGGGGTGGCGCTGTGGGTTAATGCATCAAATTACAAAGTTGTTTGAACTGGAAGGTTGGCGGTTCAAGCTCACCAGCTGCTCCTTGGAAACCCTATACAGGGTCACTAAGGGTCGGAATTGACTCGATGGCACTTAACGACAACAATTCTATAGCAGATATAACTTGTGAATTTCCACCCATTACCATCGGGCTGCGAACCTTAAGGTCAGCGGTTCGAAACTATCAGCTGCTCCGCGGGAGAAAGATCAGGCTTTCTACTCCCGTAAAGATTTACACCCTCGGAAACCCTGTACAGGGTAGCTATGGGTCGAAACCGACTCAACGGCACTTAACAACAACAACAACAACAACAACCATTGGCCCTGTAGCACTCGGCTGCTAACCACAAGGCTGAGGATTCAAACTCACCAGCCGCTCCTTGGATACCCTATACAGGGTCGCTATGAGTCAGAACCAACTGGAAGGCACTTAACAACAACAACAACATCACCTTCCAAAAGGATCCCTGGTGGCACACTGATTAAGTGTTTGGCTGTTAACCAAAAACTCAGTGGTTTGAATCCACAGGCCGTTCTTGAGGAGAAAGCTGTGGCAGACTGCTTTCTAATGATGACAGTCTCAGAAACCGTGTGGGACGGTGCTACTTCATCCTATGGGGTCACAATGAGTTCGAACTGATTCAGCAGCAGTGGATCTGGGCTCATTCGCCTCAGGAGCAGATCTCTGGAAGTTGACAGGAGTGAGATAGACACTGAAAATCATCCCTTTAATAATAGCAGCACCTGCTTCACAACAATCCTTTTTTTTTAATGTTTTATTGTGAATTATGTGATAGTTTACATGGGAGAACATTAGCTTTACATTCATCCTACCTTATATGGTTTCATTGCCATGGTTACAATCCCCTCCATGCATCATCAACCAACCAAAGTGTATACCCTGCAAGCCTGCCCCCCTGTTGTCAGCACACAGCCCCTCTCCCTCTCTGGGTCTAAAGTTCCCAGCTGCTGCTCCATCTCTCCACGTCATCATCTCTGCCTCCATCTCAGGCATCACTGCTTTTCTGGGTAGGGTCCCGCTCTCTGCTCTTCTCCCTTGATGGTCCCAGGGATCTCTACTCCTAGACTGAAAACTTAATCACTCCCCTCCTTTTGTTACAAAATGTCTACCTTTACATTTCCAACCCTCACAGTCAGTCCTGATAACAATTATTCACTACTGTATCACAAGAGACCTGTCCGCATCTCCTTTTATCAGCCCCGCCCAAACAGATTGGATACTACTCAGTGGAGATTCTACCTTCCTCCGCGCCCTCTGGATCTAAGTTCCCTCTTGAAAGCTTGTAAGCCAGTCACTTCTTGCCTTTGTAGCCCTGCCGCATTTTGGGCAGTCAATGTCCAAGTTGCCATCCCTGTTTACTCTGTGTATGGAGGGGGTGGGAATGATCCTTGCTGTAAAGATTTATTCCCTCTTTTGAGCTACTGCATCTGTAGGTGTAGGTCAAGTTCATCAAATTGTATCAGATTACTCTTTTTTTCCTCTTCTTTCTTCTTCTAGTGGAGCTCTGATCATCCAGTCATTGAAGCCAGGTCAGGTGGGAATTATCTGCAAGTGTGGGTGTACTTGTGCATGTGCCCTCTCTTCTTATCAGCTGGACACTTCACTCTCCATTCTAGTCCTCTGTGGCTATATCACTGACTATGCTAGCCACCTAGGTCTCCACCTGGGTTCACAGGAGTCTACTGAACGTTGTAGGGCTTAGTTCGCAACTTCATTGCTGTTTTTCCCTTACTTCCCCTTATCGGTGACAAACATGGTCACCAATCAGAGTGTGTATTCCCGCTGAGTCTTAGTCTTGGAAGGGGGTTTACTCTGAGGGGACCCGATCACTTGGCTTGATGTCTCCTAGGCAAGCAACTTGCTTGTACTTGTAGTAATCACTCGGACTGCCGTTATTGTTTTATATTTTCCTGTCGGTCTTTCTTTCAAGAAGTATCTTCTGTTCTTCTAGACGCTCCAGGCTGGTCTGCTTGTCCTTTCAAGTGGAAATTTCTCACCTCTGAAGATTCTGCTTTGGGGAGCTACCACCTATCTTATCTTTGCTATCAGGATGTGGTTCAGGATTCCACCTATAGTCTTATGTAATGCAGAGGCGCCGCAGGAAGCCTCCTTCACTGGGCATGTTGTAGCTCCATTTTAGGTATTCCAATCAGTTATAGGCAGAAGACACACTTACAAGCTTTCTATGGTGATATTTCTGGCTATTCCTTTCTCTCACTGTCAAGTGTCTATTTTATAATGGTATGCCAGGGAAACCAAGATTCAAAAGACAGCCAAGAATCTTAACATTATTTCCCTTCTTTTGCCCATTCCAACCATGTCTCAAGCCCTGTATCCCAGAGCCCTTTTGTTCCAAGGTTGTGCATACATCATTATTTACCTCTATTCACAACAATGTTGAGTTTTCACTTTCAATGAAATTATGGAACATTTAAACTATCACTAAGACGCCTTTGAAGTCCTGGTGTGGTGCTGTAGAATCAGCACTAGACTGCTAACTGTAAGGTTGGTGGTTAAACTCACTAGCCACTCCTTGGAACCCCTATGAGTTAGAACCAACTGACAGTACTTAACAACTTAATAATGAGTCCTTTAGAAACTGTACTCCTGCTCCTCACTATTTTCTATTTTATTTATGGATAGATTACCACTGCTGTTGTGTTCTAGTGAATTGATTCTGACTCATAGAAACCCCATAGAACAGAAGAGAACTACCTGAAGGGGTTTCCTAGGCTGTAATCTTTATGAGAACAGATCAGCAAACCTTCTCTCACAGAGCTGCTGCTAAGTTTGAAGGGCCAACCTCTTGATTAGCAATCAAGCACTTAATCCTTGTGCCCCTCAGGCTCCTTGGTTCATGCACTATTGTTGTTATATGCCCTCGAATCAGTTGCAACTCATAGTGACACTGGCTAGGGTTTCCAAGGAGTGTCTGGTGGGTTTACTGACCTTGCTGTCCAGTACATTATCGTAGAGTGCCACACCAGGACGCACAGTGCTTGAGAAAAAAAGCTTAGTTTAGGAGAATGAGCACAGATAAGATAGGTTGCTCCCCAAAGCAGCAACTAGGAAGCTGGGAAGAGAGGTCTTACCTGGCAGGAGGAACCCTCTGCTGGGACTGGCACTCAACCACTGCTTACAATAGAACTTTTCATCAGGCTTGCTGATGAACTCAAACTGGCAGGGAACTGGTCCATTATGAATTGTGAACGATTCTACTTGCAACTGCATGTACTTCACATCCTGAAAACAGAACTGAAAGCAAGCCCAGGACCAGTCAGAACCAGCATCCTCTCCTCAGCAACCCGCCAGCCACCCCAACTGGGCTATTCTTACCCTGGAGAGAAAAGCAAGAGCCATCTCTTTGAAATAGCACTTCTGCTTTGCATTTACCTGAGAGGCCACAAGTACCACTAAAGACCCACAGTGTTATGTTTAACCTAGAAACCTTCAAACCCTATAGCTGAAGTTTAACCCTCCATACTCAAGATCATTTCCAAAACACCCTTCATAAATCCTACCCCCAAGCATGAAGCTCAAGCTCATCCTTCCAAAGAGCTGATACCTAGAGCATTAAGAACACCCTCACCATAAACCAGCATCTGAATGACTGGTTGGTACTGCCAACTCTGAATGATCTTGGCACTTTATGAAAAACCTTTGGCACCTAATTTGACTTTTCCTATTGCTCATCTTCGTGTGGCACAGCAGGAGAATGCACTGGATCACAAGGTTGGTTTGAACTATAAGGTCAGCAATTCAAACCTACCAGTCACTCCTCAAAAACTCTATGCACAAGGTCGCTATAAGTCAAAACCAACTTGAAGGCACTAAACAACATGTTCATCACTAGCCTATATTGCCTTCCCTCCTATTAACTCATGTGAACCCAAGAAATTCAGACTGAATTTTAATCAAAGCAAAACATCATTAGAAAGATAAATCCAGAGCACAACTATATATACCAGTTACTCCAAAACCACATAACATTTTAGATCATCTATGCCATTATTTAAGGAGCTCTGGTGGTTAAAGTGCTCTGCTGCTAACTAAAAGGTTGATGGTTCAACCTTTATTATCTGGTCCCAGCAAGAACACTGTGGCAGTCTCCTTCTGCCAAGATGACAGCCTTGGATACCCTACGGGGGCAGTTCTGTTCTGTCCTATGGTCACTAGGAGTTTGGAACTGACTTTGAAAGCACACAGCCACAATAATCAATGCCATCATTTAAACTCATGGATGGTCCATGTGGGGATGGAATATGTGAGCCTCAAACCCCTAAAGATTGATGGCTTTGAAGATCAAGAGATAAACATAACCTATAACCTCAAACAACAAGCCATCTCTTCCCAACTAATATCACTGGCCTCACTTCATCTACATGCAACCTATCCAGGTATGGTCTCAGGAGGTCCTCCTCTAAGCCCTAGTTGCTGCAGGAGATTTAAGTTCTACAACAAATAGAAGAATCTGGTGCTGATATACTTAACATGTCCTTCCTACCTCTCGCTTGGAGAGGGACACAGAAGGGATGTTAGCATTTTCCATCTTATCCAGGGAGCGGATGATCTCCTCCATAGTCTTCCGGTAAAGTTCTTCATTTACGACCCTCACCTGGAAGAGAAACAGCAGAGGCTGACTGAGTGCCTTGGCTTCTACCCCACCCACCCCCCTTTTTTTTTCTTTCAGTGTAGAGGGTACCCACAGCACTGGGAAACAGCAGTGGAGAGCAACCCAGTAATCATCTACAGCAAGTGAAAGCTAAAAAGATTTAATTCATTAATAAGGGACCCAATTAACAATATAATTTATAGGGTACCCTGGAAACCAAGCTTGAGGTAAAGTCAGCCATTTTCTGACTAGCAGAAAGTAGAATGACAGTAAAAGTCTGGTTGGCAGTTCTGCCAGGTTTTAGGTGTAGAGCAGAAAGAAAGATGCCAAGTGCCTACTTCGATTTTGCTTGCTCAGCTCCCAAGCGCGCAATGAGAAACTATGCTAGGGTTTTGATTACGGCAGTGTTTCTCAAGGGTTTTGTTTGTTGTTTTAAACCATGTGTGGTGCTGTAGGATCAGCACTAGACTGCTAACCACAAGGTCAGCAATTCAAATCCACCAGCCACTCTTTGGAAACCCTGTACAGGGTCGTTATGAGTCGGAATCTACTCGACGGCACACAGACAACTGTCAGCCAAGAATGGTCTGCCAAACTTTCCCTCCTGGTTTTTGAATGACAAAATTTCCCCTTTCCAATAATCATATTTAATTACAACATCCATTAGGTTACTTTTGAAAATGCCCAGACTCCTATGGATTCTGGTACAACTCTACTCTTGAGAATCAATAACAAAAAGAAACACAAAAACATAAGAAATACAAACAGGTAGGAAATAAATGAAAAAAGTAGTAAAGCTTACTAGGTAACCAGGGAAATTTACTCTAAAAGAATAAATCACGTATTTATATATATATGTGTATGTGTGTAGATGTGGAACTCTGGTAGTGCTACAGGATAAGCACAGCACTGTTAACTACAAGCTCAGCAGTTCGAGCCTATCAGTTGCTCTGCAGGAGAAAGATGAGTCTTTCTGCTCGTGTAAAGCTTTATAACCTTGGAACCCCCTAAGCAGTGTCACTATGAGTCAGAATCGACTCAGTGGCAGTGGGTTTGGTTTTGTGTATATATACACACAAAATACACACACACATACAAGAGAGTATCAAAAAATTTGTGGAAAAATTTCATTTAAAAAATTATGGAATTTTCCCATGAATGTTATAAAGCCTCCTTGTGTGTATGTGTGTGTTTGCTCAGGGTGGCAAACAGTTAAAAGATTAATAGAATCCAACAATAGAAAAAGTGTGAAAATAAGCTCATACATGTTTGGCAGAAAATGTTAAAGAATGCTGGGAGGATTATTTAGCAGTATCTAGTATATTCAGAATTAAAAAGTTAGTGCCTTTGAGCCACTAACCTCACCTCTATGAATTTCATGCTATAGAACCACTCCCCTAGGTACACTAAGATACGAATGAAGGGGGCTCACCATAACACTATATATCATAGTAAAACTTGGGAAAATTAAAGGGTCATCAACACACACATTATGGAATACTTTGTAGCCTTTAGAAACAATGAGAAAGCCCTACCTTTACTGACATAGAAAGATCTCCAAAGACATCCAGTGGCAGAGGCTGATGTATAATGATCAGAACAGTATATATAATACGATCTCTTTTAGCAAAAGGAACAATAAAAATCCTCTATGTTGTATATAGAACACTGACACACTTAAGAAAAAAATCTGGAAAGGCGTAATCCAAAAGCAATTGGGAAGTGACACATATGCAGAATCAGTCGATGCAATATTAAAACAATTTTTAAAAGAGGGTGGAGAAGATCAGAAAAACAAAGTGGTTTGGTTGTAAGAACCAACTTCCCCATAGAACAATGACAACAGATGCCAGTTGCCCACCTACCCCAATGTCAAACACTGAGCTGACGGGCTTGTGGTCACTGGTCTTCAGGGCCATGTGGCTCTGGTAAGTCAGCTGAGTGATGTTCTTCCCTTTCCAGAGGACCCGGTCACACCAGGCAGGAGCACGACACTTCTCACTGAAATGAAAAGTCCACACTGGGAGCCATCACAGAGACAGCAGCACCTACTGGCTGGCTAGTGCCCTGGCTTTGTCAGGGTCTGACAGGGCAGAGCCTCCGAGTCCACACAGCCAAGTGGTCTGATGACGTAGAACTTGATTCAGGGCCACCAAAAGGAAAATGAGTATCCTGTGGGGGATCATCCAAAACAACTCCAAAAGCTTAAAGCCAAAACACTATTCAGACTGATTCTCTGCTGTTTACTCTCCAGCAGAGATCAGGAGAGAGTCAGAAGGCAACTTTGAGAGTAAGTCCTCCATGGTCCTTAAAAGAGAGTGGTTAAGAGAATAGGCTCTGAATTCTGACTGCTTGGGTTCAAATTCTGCCTCTTTCGCTTGCAGACTTTAATCTCTTGATATCTCAGTTCCTTGATTTATAAAAGGAGGAAAAGGAATTGTACCTACCTGATAGGGTTGTTGAGAAGAGTAAATGAGATCGTACACATAAAATGTACAGAATAGTATGTGGCACAGTTAGCACTAATAAAAAATATTAATTAAGTACCTCGTAATGAAAAATTAACTACTTGTAATGACCAAGCCCAAGCCAACATAGTTGGAATCATCTCATCACCTAAAGCAGGGCTAAAAAGTCCACAGTATCAAGAATCATTATGGAACAAAGAATACGGTAGTTGAATTAAATGCAAACCAAAAACAAAGGGAAAGAAAGCACTAGGAAGCCAGGCTGCTTAGTGAGTAGATCCAAAGAGAAAATGTTTCACCAGCACTCAAAACAGAGGAAAAAAGTCACAGGCAATTCATCTTCTTCCTCTTTATGTCCACGAGAGCAAGTGCCTCCTAGGGCCTCTGAGTTTCCGTTTGCTCCACTCCCTGAAGCCACCTCGGACCTACCTGGTATCCCAGTCATCGGAGCCAGTGTCATATTTATAAGTAGGCTGGAACGTGAGCTCGCCCTCTGTGAAGCCTTCAAAGACAGCCTTTGCAGCCACTTGCTTTTTCAACTATACAAAGCAATAGAAGAAAAAAATCTCAGGAAGGAAAAAACCAGACTTTGAACTGGGTAGACAAAAGGATCCCAACCCAAAGGGAAGAGCCCATGAGAATGCTATTTCATTAAAATCTTGTGTCAACTAGCTCCTAGGAAGAGGAGCAAGCTGGTGATTCCTTCACAGATGCAGTTTTAAATGCTCTTTTCAAAAAGTGTGTACCTGTATCCTAGGGGCCTAAGTACCATTTTATTGAGATGTCTCTGGGAAGATCAGGTACCACTGAACTAAGACTTCTTCCCTCCCTGGATCCAAACACATCATCATCTATGTGTACTATAAAGACAGAACTGAGTTGTCAAATTAGGTATGAGACTTGGGGGAAGCCCTGTGCCTTGGTTTCCCCATCTGTAAATTCTGAAATTATAATAGAGTCTACTTCTTAGGACTGTTAGGAAGATTAACTTTCAACTTAGAATAGTGCTCTGACACATCATTAATAATAGCTAGCATCCCTGCTATTGCAATATTTACAGTATAAACAGGGGGAATAAAAACTGTCTGCCCACCCCCCCAAACAAGGCCTAAATACCTCTGGCCACTTAAACAGTTTTGAATTCTATTGAGAGTAGTAGAGTGGAGAAAGTCAGGGAGAAACAAATTTCTCTTGCACAGTGAAATGGCTAATGCTCTTAAGAAAAGCAGATTACAGAACTGATTCCTGCAGGACATGAAGAAAGTCACTCTGAAAGAGGAGTTGTTCATCCAAACTGGGCAAGTCTGGTGGGCAGGAGGGAGGCTCAGTCCAAAACAAATTAGTCAGTCAGCCTAAGCATACCAAATACCTCCTTTAAAAGAAGCTTGGTGCCCTTTTAACCCCAGTTTCAGGCCTGAGTAAGCAAGCGACAGAAAGGGAGTGCTCCTGTTCCCAAGAAGATAAGGTACCTCAAAGACAGAGTCAAGAGTCAACATGGTGTGACAGGGATGCACAGATAAGACCAAGATATGCCTGGACAACACCAACTCTTTAGGGACCCCTCCCAAGCTGAGGAAGAAGTGGCCAGAGCCTGGGAAGCCCAGCATCTTCCTGTCCACACAGTGAGAGGGTGGCCATCTGTACCTGGTCGTATGCATACAGGGTTTGAAAGGCCTTCTCTTCAATGAGTTTTTTCACTTTTTCCATGTCCAGCTCTTCTAACCTGTAGTTAAGGTCCCCCAGCCACAGGATCACACTGTAAGGACAGAGCACACAAAGAAGAGGGTTTAGGAGGGACTTGAACTCATCCCATCCAGGGTGCTTCTCAAAGAAGGTCCTTGAGGCTCAGTCTCTCGGGAGCTGGGTAGAGAAGCGAGGGGGTATTCAGGCATTTTTTTTCTCTCTTGCTTGTTGTTGTTGAATGCCATCGAGTTGGTTCTGACCCATAGTGACCATGTATAGGGTTTCCAAGGAGTGGCTGGGTGAGCCTGAACCACAGACATTGCAGTTCAAACCGACTTTGCAGTCCAGCACATTAACCCACATCGTCACACCAGGCCTCTTGCTAGTACCTTTAAAAGGAGTCCTGATGTGGCACTGTGGATTAATGCGCTGGACTACAAAGTTGGTTTAAACCACAAGGTCCGTGGTTCAGGCTCACCAGTCACTCCAAAGAAACCCTATACAGGGTTCACTATGGGTTGGAATCGATTTTACAGCATTTAACAACAACAAAAGCACCTTTAATGGACTCCTAAGTTAAGGCGCTGTAGGATCAGCACTGGACTGTGAACCACAAGATCAGAAGTTTAAACCCACCAGCGGCTTCTCAGAAACCCTATATAGTATTGCTATGAGTCGAAACCAACTCAACGACACTTAGCAGTGATGGCCTCTTTAATACCCCATCTAATGTACTGCTTATTCAATCATCTTGGTCCAAGTCCATTATAAAAAGCCTTGCTCATTTATTGTGTAAGAATGGAAAGACAAACGACTACGATCTAAAAGCAAACTGCTAATAGATCTCATTCTTGTCTTCACAAGGCAAAATAGATCAGGAATTGGAAGACATGTGCAATTGTCAGGGGCCCCAGACCAGACAATGCCGTGACTGCCTCTGCCTCCACTCACACCCCAGTTCACACAGCACCCTCTGAGCGGAGTTCCTCTGAAACAAAGCCCCACCTTTAAGCACAGCCATTGGTTGTGCCATTGGTTAGCTCTATTAGCAAGCCTCTGTGGAGTGTGACAGGTCTTTTATTACACCAACTGCTCTGGGATATCAAGCTTTGAGTGGATAGACGATAAAGAATACTCCTAGATGACATCATACTTGCAAAAAAGTCCAGTACTGTTCTATCCAAAGCAACAACTGTATCTAATATTAGAGAATCTGCACCGTGCACAACCCCTAAAATAAACACATGTACAAGCTAAAAGTAGACAAGTGACATCCTCACTTGCAGATTCACCGGGAAGCAAGAGCTCACGCTCCCTGCTAGGTTCCCTGGAGAATGAAAGCCATTCTGTTAGCTGCCTGAATCCTCATGAACTTCTACTCAAGCACCCCCCGTGCCTCCCGCAGACAGGAAGACAGGCTTGGCTCTAGCCACTCCTTGACCCCAGTGCCGCCTTCCTCTTTAGAAAAGAAGTGACACGTGTTTCAAGTACGACTATAAAGCCTGAAATTCCAATGTGCTCTGAACTTAGACAATTGAGAAGTCTGAGAGATCACAAAACTAAACAAAAATGAACACAAGATGCTCCAAGCAGCTGCAACTATAGATTTGTAAAGTAGAGTCAAAAAGCCAAAACAACTGTCAGTGGAGACAAACAAATGCTACTCAGCTCTCAATTACACATGCTTTTGCCAAGGACGGACCTATAAAACCCTTACACATCCTTCTAAAAACTGAACGCCAATGCTCCCTCCTGGGCTGCTTTCCTCATGATGCTGGATCAAAGCAGACCTAGATTTCAATAAATTGTAGACGTTTCCTGGGGACAAATGATGTTTGAGAAGAAACTCAGAGGTCTGTCAGACGTAAAGTCATTGTTAGGGGAAATGGTTTGTACTTGACCATGAACCTTGAGCCCATTGATGGCCCCACGGAAGAAAGGCCTGGAGATCTGTTTCCATAAAGATGACGGCCAAGGAAGCCCTCTGGAGCAGTTCTACTCCGTAACACAAGAAGTCACCAGGAGTCAGAAACGACTCCATGACAATGGGCTGGGCTTATTTGGTTTTTACCACAGGGTAAGTCAAGAAACTATCACCTACATAGGTGCCCTTGTGGTGCAGAGGATTAACCACAGGGAGGCAAACCCACCAGCCACTTCACAGGAGAAACAAGAGGCTAGTTACTCTCAAAGAGATTTACAGCCACGGAATCCCTACGGATTAGTACTGTGCTATGGGTCACTCTGAATCAGAATTGACTTGACGGCAGTGCGTTAGCGTCCATATGTAAGAGCTGACAGATACTACTGTTCCTGCAGGAGTGTGCCTCCCCCAGCCACCTGCCCAACAACAGAGCCCACCACTCGGCACATCAGAAAAGCTGAAATACATGGGCAGATGCCCAGACTCACTCGTGCTTGCTGATGGTGAGAGGGGGCAGGTTTGGGTCAATCTGAGGAAACTGCATTCGGGAGCAGATGTCTTTATAATCCTGGTTCCTCCTCTCATACTCTTCAGTGTGGGCTGCCAGATGAGAATTCACAACACAGATGCTGGTATTGTGGAACTGGAACCTGATTGCCACGCCTCCTTTGTTACCCTGGGAAAAGGAGCACAGCACAGAAACCTGACTCACATCATTACGTCAGTCACTTACACTCAGACAGTTTCTAAATGTTTGAGCCTCTGAATTCGTCCCTACAATGAGCCTGCAAGGTTACATTAGGCTAAGGTGACTATTTCTATTACCTATATTTTACAGGTAAGAAAACAAATCTAACCTAAGAAGGCGTCATGACTAACCAGTCAGAGGCAAAGCCGGGTCCAGAACTGGCTCTCTCAGTCCTTCTTTTTGTTTTCGTTGTGTTGTGGTAAATATATGTAATGAATACGAACCTACCAGCTGCTCCACAGGACAAAGATGAGGCTTTCTGATCTTGCACAGATTTCACCCTCGGAAACCCCATACAGGATCACTATGAGCCAGAACCAACTCGATGGCACACAACAACAGCACATATGTAACCGGACAGTTAACATCCTCAGCACACTTCACATCACAACTCAGTGACGTTAATGATCATCATATTGTTCAACCATCCCCCAGTTTTTCCCTCATCCTTCAGAGAAGCCCAGTGTCCCCTAGGTGTGGTCTGCCTTTACCTCTCCCTGTCTCCCATACAGAGCCCTGGTAAGCAGTAATAAATGCTTGCCTGCAGGCCTGTCTTCCTCAGCACTGTATAACAAGGCACACCATGCTGCAGCATATGTGTCAGGTCAGTCTGTGCTCCTCCTCCAGGCACCCCTCCTCCCCACGAAGCCAGAGCTCCTGCCACCAACCCTGAGAGCAGACTTGAGCAGCCTCAAATGGACAAGGAAGAGGCAGCACACCTCACACCTCATTTCGGCATTCCTTCTTTTCCTTGATGACCCAACACAGTCTCTTCAAAACACTTCACGGTTTAATGGGAGGGTCAGCTGGAGCTCCAGTGTTGCATGAACACAGGGATACAGACTACTGGGACAATTCATCCAGGACCTTGCTAAATACCATTTGTCAATAGTCTGCTCAGTCTAGCCCTCATTGCGCTATGAGAAGCTGGGTCAAAGTTCTGGGGACTGAGGCCCCCACAGCACCAAACCTACCAGCCAGGAACTCACCATCCTCCCCATGATTCCTGTCCCCACGGTCTCCGCTTCCACTTCTGAGATGTGCGCTGCATGTTCTTGCTTAACATATAACAGCAGCATGATCCCAACCAGACGGATGAGCTTCACCTAGAAAGCAGAGCCAAACCACAGAGCCCAATCAAAGTTATGGCATTAACAGAAGTTGAAAACAGGCTTAAATGCTCCACAGCTAGCCAAGGGTATTGAAGAACCTCCTTTGCCTTCTGGAACACAGGGTTTGACACATGGAACATGCTCCATGATAACCTAAATAGCCTACACTGCTGCTGAGACTCTGCATCTTTCCAACCAGAGACACCCTTCGAGAAGATCTGGAAATGAAAATGTCAAGACAATTAGAACTGGCCTATGATAAAGGCTCAGTGGTAAAAGTCTTGCTTTCCATGCGGGAGACCCAGGTTCAATTCTCAGTCAATGCACCTTGAGCACAGCCACCAACGCACCTTGTCAGTGGAGGCTGTGTATTGCAATGATGCTGAGAAGGTTTCAACAGAGCTTCTAGAATAAGACATGACCTGGAAATCTACCATCACAAAGCAGCCAATGAAAACCTGATGGGTCACAACACCGGATACTGTTGTGCATGGAGTTGCCATAAGTTAGATGCTAACTTGACAGCAGTTAAGGTCAGCGGATCAAACTCACCAACCACTCCCTGGGAACCTAATACACGATCACTATGAGTCGGTACCAACTTAACAACAACAATGCAATAAAATGAAAATTTATCTTAGAATTTTTCTGATGGAACCATGAAATTAAAAGGACCCTAGCTCCTAGTGTACCTTTGCATACTTAGCATCTGGATGTAGACCAGCTGATACAGCTTTAAACCACTCTTCCTCCTTTGGAGTGTCATGAAAGAAAAAGGCTTCCTTACTCAGATCAAGTTCCTGGAACCTGTTGGAAGAAGCAATCAATTAGCGAGTACAGAAAAAGTTAATATGACATGATCCCAGATTGGTTTAGATGCCTACGTTCTAACTCTAGAGACGGTTCCTTCAGGACAGAAGAAAAATCAACACTTACTGCCAAGGAACTAAATGCCAAGGACCTTAAAGGTGCTTTCACAAATGTCAGTTCATCAACTCTTCATCATCAACCCATGAAGTGAAAGCACTCCCATTTTACAAGCAATTACTGACCTCAGAGACTTATCCATAGAAGCTCATGTAAGCACCAAGTGACAAGCTAGGCTTCAACCTTTTTGTTATTGTTTGTTGCTGTTGAGTTGACTCTGATTCAAAGTGACTGTACAACAGAAGGAAGGACTGCCCACTCCTGTACCACCACCACAACTGTTGGGATGCTTGAGCCCATTGTTGCAGCCACTGTGTCAACACGTGTCATGGAGAGTTCCCAGTGTCTCCACGGGCCCTCTATTTTACCAAGCATGATGTCCTTTTCTAGAGACTGGTAGTGCCATCCACTCTTCTGGCAGTCCAAGGTACATTAATATTCTTTGCCAACACCAAAAAGCAAATGTGTCAATTCTTCTTCAATCTTCCTTGTTCATTGGCCAGTTTTATTTTTAAAGATTTTGTTGTTGTTGTTGTTGTTATTGTGAATTGAGTAAAGGTTTATGGACAAAATCATCAGTTTTACATCCAACAAATCATATACTTTATCTCAATGGTTACAATCCCTCCATGTAATAACAGTTGTCCCTCTTCCTAACCGTGGTTACCATGTACAAATATCCTCTTTCAAACTCATATATCTGTGGGATACATTTATACATACACGCTATTATTATTGTTAAGAGCCAATGAGTCAGTTCCTACTCATACCAATCCTGTTTATGGTTTCTGAGAGCATCTGGTGGTAGGTTTGAACTGCTGGCCTTGTAGTTCATAGTCCTGTGCTGATCCTACAGCACCACACCAGGAGTCTCTACACACACAGACACACTACACACACATATAGATAGCCCACTCTTTCTCCCACACCTAAGGTTGGGTATACAACACTATTTACCGCTATTCCCTTCAGCCCTTGCATACCTCCCTGTGCCTTCACCTATCTTCATCAATCTTCTACCAACCTCCCTCTTCGTGTACACTGCCCTCCCCCTTCTTGTATATTGGCCTCCCCATCACCCTAGTTAACCATGTCTACCCTCTAGCCAAAGAATTACTCTCCCTTCCCTCCCACCCTTGGTAATCATTAAAGAATATTTCTTCCAGTATGAAAACCTTTTCTTGAGTTTTAAAGTAGTGGTCTCATGCAATATTTGCCCTTTTGTGATCGACTTATTTCACTCAGCATAACGTCCTCCAGGTTCATGAGTGTTCTAAGGAGCTTTGCACATTCATCTCTATACTTCAGTGTTGCGTAGTATTCTATTGTGTGTATACGTACCAAAGTTTGTTTAACCACTCTTCCAAAGGATGGGCATTTAGGCTGTCTCCACTGTTTTGCTATTGAGAACAGTGCTTCAATGATCATTATTTATGTGTATATATCTACTTGTGTCCCTGCTCTTATTTCTTGTGTAAATATACCAAGTAGAGGGAATGCTGGCTCATACGATACTTCTATTTACAACTTTCTGAGGAAGCATCATACTGTTTTCCACAGTGGTTACACACCATTTTTACAGTCCCACCAGCAATAGAGGAGGATCCCAGTCTCTTCACACCTTCACCTGCATTTGTTATTTTCTGGTTGTTGTTTTTTTAATCTTTGTTATAAATGCTGGTATGAGATGATTATCTCATTGTTGTTTTGATTTGTATCTTTCTAATGGCTAACGATCATGAACATTTCTTCACATGTTTGTTGGCTGTCTTAATATCTTCTTTGGTTAAGTGTTTGTTCATGTCTGCTCATTTTTAAATTGGATTATTTTTCTTTTTCTTGTAGAGATGCTGTGGTATTCTATAAATTTTAGAGATTAGTCCCTTGTCTTATGTGTTTTTGCAAAAAAATTTTCCCAGCCTATTAGCTTCCTTTTCATTCTTTTGGTAAAATCTTTTGATGTGCACAAGTATCTAATTTTTAGGAGGTCCCATCACTGACCAGTTTTTACATGCAGATGAGGTCACTGACCAAGCCATGGTTTGGGTCAGGCACACCCTAGTCATTCAAGTGACATCTTTGCTTTTGAACACTTTAAAGCGATCTTTTGCAGCAGATTTAATCTGTGCAATATGTTGTGAGACTTCTTGACTGCTTTCCACTGTATCATACAGTTTTGTTTATTTGTTTGTTTTGCTTTTTCATCCCCGCATAGTACGTAGTCTACTGTTAAGAGGGAGCATAATGACTCCATAGATAAACACTGAACTGCGAACCATGATGTCCAAGGTTTGAGCCCGCCAGTGGCTCTGCAGGATAAAGATGAAGCTTTCTGTTCACATGAAGATGTAAAGCCTCGGAAACCCTGTACAGGGTCACTTTGAATTGGATCTGAGTCAACAGAACTTAACAATAATGGTAAGAAGACAGGAAGTATACAAAAAAACTGACTGATGGGGCTGGTTTTTAGCTAACCTTCCATTCCTGGCCAAAGATATGTTTACTATGTGATCAACAAAGTGTCTAATGTCTAAGCAATGAGACTAGGCTCAACACTCACTGCATCTGATAGCAGGTTATAGCAAAAATTAAATATTAGCATTCAAATGTCAAGCACAGCACTTTTTAATAGTGCTTTCCAAAACCAGAAATCGGTTTCCCATGAGGAAGAACATCCAAAAGAGAAGCTCTGCTATTAAGTAGATGCTCACTGTTCGTTTTCCCTCACCTGCTGTGATGTATTTGTACTCCCAGCCCACCCAGCACAGGCACACATTGCTGAGCGTGGCTCCACAGCTAGGAGAGACCCACTTACCCAATACAGTACACGTCTGGAGCCTGGGTATCATGGCTTAACCAGGGCCGGAGGCATTCTTTAGGGGACTGTCCATTCACATTGTATGTTCCCACAAAGAATCTGTCAGCAAAGAGAATCAATGACTAGGAAGAACTTGGCAGATGATGAGGAAAAACACTTTTTCAGTCTCTCTGGAATAGACTTTTAAGACATTAGGAAACAACATATCTGACCTAGACTGAGGCTGGCAGCAAAGGATGGTTTGCAGTCTGTTGCTGTATTTGTTGTTCTGATGGTAACAACTACAAACAGTATAGATATACTCTGAACATTCCTAGTGTCCTTTAACCGTTATGACATGAACAGAATCACAAATCACCAAAGTGAGTCTTTGCTCTGTATGTGTGCTACTAAGACGAAAACCTGAAAAGCGACTCGGTAATTACTTTCCGTGGCCAGTATACAAAAGGCTATTTTTCATAATTTACTGTGTATATCCCTAGAAATAATGTTAGTTTGCTTTACAGTCCCAGTGCAATAATTTAAAAAGATGTCCTTCACTAAGTGAATAAACAAACTGTGGTACATCCACACATTGGAACATTACTTAGTTATAGAGAAATCAGCTATCAAGTCATACAAAGACACACAGGAATCATAAACTCATATTGCTCAGCGAAAGACGGCAGTCTGAGTTCAACTCTGGAGCATTCTAGAAAAGACCAAATCACAGAAATGGTAAGAATTCCCACTGCAGGGAGGAAAGGAAAGAGAAATAAGTAGAGTACTGGGGGCTTTACGGGCAGTGAAACTATTCATGGTAGACGCATGGCATTATACATTTGTCAAAACTCATTTGTGTATAAGAGTGAACCCTAATATCAACTATGGACTTTAAGTTAAAAATAATGTATTCGTATTTATTGATCAATTATAACTAACTTGCCACACAAATTCAAGATGCTAAACAGTGGGGAAAATGGGGAGGCAGCACATGGGAAAAGCCTGCTTTCTGTTCAGTTTTTTGTAAACCTAAAACTACCTTTAAAATACAAAGTCTGTCAATTTGTTCTTAAATCTTCCTTAAAAATAAATAAATAAATAAATAAGGTGTATTACCACTGAATAGTTTTCATCTCATCTAGATGGGTCCAATGAAAGGAGATGGGATAAGATTCTTATGATTCAATAGTAAGTAATTATAATCATGACTAATTGTGACTGTCACAACTGTAAAGGTAGAAGTTTTGTAACAAAAACGGGAGTGTAGCTAATCTTACAGTCCAGGAACAGAGAACCTTAGGACCATCAAGAGAAAAGAGCACAAGCGGAATGTGGGACCCTATACAGAGAAGCAGCGACATCAGAGATGGAGACAGAGATGGGGACACAAAGAGAGGGAGCAGCTGAGGACTCTAGATACATGAAAAGAGGGACTGAGAGCTGGCAACCAGGAGGCAGACTTGCAGAATATGCCCTTTGTTGGTGTAAATTATTATATATGCCTAAGCGTTTAAAAAAAGAGAGAGAGCTAAAATGAATAGAGAGAAATACTGTAAACTGATGGTACATGGAGGGGATTATCATCATTGTAATGAAACTAGGTATATAATTTGTTGAATGTAAAACTGATGATTTGCCCTGTAAACAAAAAAAGAGGGGAGTAGTTAATCTTACAGTCCAGGAACAGAGGACCCTAGGACCATCAAGGGAGAAGAACATAAGCGGAATGTGGGACCCTATCCAGAGAAGCAGTGACACCAGAGATGGAGAAAGATGAAGACATGGAAAGAGAGAGCAGCTGAGGACGCTAGACTCATGGAAAGAGAAAGGCTGCATGCTGGCATCTAGGAGGCAGGCTTGCAGAATGCATCCTTTGGATGTTTAAATGATTATATAATCCTGAGTGCTTTTGTGTACATCCCCCACACTAAAAAGAAAAAAACAAAACAAAAAAACAACCAAAGGGAATAGAAGCAAATACTGTTGAATGATGATGGACAGAAGAGATTGTAATCATTGCAATGAAACGATGAATGTAAAACTGATGTTCCCCCATGTAAACTATCACTCAATTCACAATAAAAACTGGAAGGAAAAAAAAAAAAAACAATCACTTCTGTTGGAAGGAAATGAGGGGGGTAAGTCCAGGAAATGATCTGCTTCCAAATCCAGGGCACAGGGAGAAGTGTTGAAATTTCAGAGCTGAGTGATCATTTTGCTTTGAAAATGGTCTACAGTCCCATTAGCTACCTGAAGCTCTGGACATAGGTATAGTCCTCTTCTTTCTGCAGTAGATGCGACTTCACAATTGTATCTCGTAGTCCAAACTTCTTCACCGATAAAATATGAGCCTTATCTGCTACTGTGACCGTGGAGGAGCGAACCATGTCAGTTATTTCAGATTTGGATTTATTCTGCCTAGAAACACACACACAACCATCAGATTTGGGTAAGTCCTCCAGGGCAGAACACATGAATACAAAGCTAAACGTTTCCATAGACAAAACATCTGAGCTACAAAACACTAAAGGCAGCTAAGACGAATGTATCTGCTATTTAGAAAAACCACACTGTTTTCATTGTGGAGGTTAAGTGAACTAACATGCTGCTGATCACACAGTGTATTGGTACAATCTTACTGGAGAGGCTTCTGATACCAGACTCACCAAGTCTTAGAACACAGGCAGATCTTGAAATGCATCTAATCTAGTCTCTCCAGTTTTCATACGAGACCCAGTATCAGAAAGCTTCCCAGCAAGGTAGTGGCAGTCTGGTTTAGAACTCAGACCTGACAACATTGTACTTTCTGCAGGCTCACGTCAGAGAACAAGATTATAAAATTATCCAGATCCTTTAACTTGAAAATTCTAGTTCTGCAAATCTACCAAACAGGGATCATTCACAATAAAAAGGCAGCGTTCACACATGTATTTGTAGTCTTTCTGAAAAGGATTTCAAATGCTGACATTAAAAGTTCAGTAGAATTTGACATGAGAGGGGACTTCGAAAAGTTTGTGGAAAATTCCAATTATCTTTTAATTTCATTTTTCCACAAACTTTTTCAAGCCCCCTCATATTTAACTAACAGAACACTACATAATCGCTCAAGAAACATTTACTGAAGGCTACTTAATGAATTCACCAGTGAGTTTGTTAAAATGTTATCTATGTATACCAAAAATGTTCAAAAGTGAATTAAGAATAATAGCTCTAGCTACACTTACAGTTCAGCAATTGCTCATTGCTGTTTAAGTACATAATTAAAATACTGACACAAATTAGTGGTTTCCTGTTGACCAGATGGTTCTTGCTAGGATCAGCAGGGGGCACTAGAGTACAGACTTTTAAAAAGAGTATATTTAGAAACAAAGAAAAACAACTGCCTTTTCGTGGATTCTGACTCACAGCATCCCTAAAGGACAGAGGAGAACTGCCCCAGAGGGTTTCCAAAGCTGTAAGTCTTTACAGAAGCAGACTCCCAAGTGTTCTCCTGTGGGGTCAACCTTTGTTCATAGCTGAGCTCTGTTATCACGTGCCACCAGGACTCCCAACTTAAAAGGGAAGAACTCCGAAAAGAATGGGAGGGAGAAATCAAAATGTTTCTAACCTTATGCATTTCTACAGTGGGGTTAGAATGCCAGCTTCAGATCCTAGATCCCCTACTTGTTAGTTTGGGGACTCTGGTTGAGTTACATAACCTGGGTGTCCTCAGCTGTGATCATCATGGTACGTTCCTTTTTGGTTACAATAAGAAAATGCATGTCAGAGCACTTAGCATGGTGCCTCGGATCACAGTTGAGTGCCCACTGCATGTCAGGTATCACAGGGAACATTTCTTAGGCCAGCTACCACATGTGCAGCAATGACCTCAGTTCTAAGAAGGAAAACCACGGTCCCAAGAGGTTCAAAATGAAGGGATAGCTACATTACCTTGTGGACATGCTGTCTGGTTTAGCCTGACCCCAGGAGCCTTGCTCTCCAAGCAGACCTTTCCCATTTGGCCTTGAATCGTCTAAGAGGGGCGGGGAAAGAATTAAAATATACTTATGTACACTTTTAACATATGTGTTATTGCTTCTTGACGTTAACATCCATGTATGGCTCAGAACTATAGAAAAGACCTATGCCTCTGTCTGGCTGGGTAAAGCTCCACAGAGCACATACAAAGAGGAAAACCAGCATTTCATCCGGGGGTCTTTACTGCTGAAGGCATAACTATTCCAGCTAGTCTAAGCCCTTTTCCTGGAGATAGATTGCATTTCCGAAAAAAAATACAAAAACTATGAGATCTAAAAACCTAAGTTCTATGACCCATTCGACTATTTACTGACCTTTTGCCTGGGCAAGTCACGTGACTGCTTTTAATCCCCGTTACTTGACTTGTCCTGCCCTCCTCCACACAGGTTTACTGTGGGAATAAAGGGTGCTGACATGGGGATGAACGCTTGGAAAGTCATGAAATGCATCACAAAATATCAGATAATGATCTTATTACCACCGAATACCAGTGGGACTTCAGCTCCAAAGACAACAAGGCAAGGGTCAGAGATCTAAAGATGGAAAGGGTCTAATAGCTCTAGGGAATGAGAAACGCATGTCCCAACAAACCGCCTTGAAAACCAAAATGCCTAAGGACTCCCAACAAAGAAATATTTGAGGAAAAATTTTAAACTAAGATGAACCTGAAAGGAAAATGTATCTGTATCTAACTTCTCAGTTCCTTAAAAACCAACCTCCTTGTCACCAGAGACTAGCTCTGAGTTACTACTTCAACACAATTTAGGAGAAGGGCCACTAGAAGCATATGAAGCACCACTGAAGAATTTTGCTCAGAAGAGTATTACTAAACATGGATTTTTTTTTTTCCTAACCATGCATTCACATAAACCAGAAAAAAAACAAACTGGCTTTGGAGTTAAAATTAAAAAAACAAAAAATAGTTATAATATGAACATAAATTACATTTCAGTTTTTCCAATCAATCACCAAAGCCTTTCTATCATGCTTCCTAAATGCTTCTCAAATCGATATATTCCTATCCTCATGTCACTGGGCTGGTCCAGATTTCCAACATCTCACTTGGGTGACAGAAAAAACCTCAACTAGTCTCCCTGTCTAGTGTAAATGGTTTGAACTTGAATATTAGCCCAAACATTAGCAGTTTAAACTTACCCAGCAACAACTGGCAATCTGCTCCCTTAAACATGAGAACCCTATGGAGTACAATTCCACTCTGTAACAGTACCTTTCATATGTCTTGCTCAAAGCATATTAAAAGGAGCTCAAGTGGCGTAGTAGGCTGGGCACTGGGCTGCTAACCACATGGTTAGCATTTCAAATCAACTAGCCATGCCACACTTTGCTCTTGCAAAGTCTTAGTCTCAGAAGTGCCTAAGAACACATTAACATACAATCATTGGATAAATACAAATACAGTGACACCACAATGCTGCAGAGGCAACAGACAATTCTGTTCACACGAAGAAACATGACTGAACAGTTCAAACAAGTGACCAAGATGCAAGAGCAAGAAAACATTTTTTGAGGAAGAAAAAGCATTGGAACTACCTGAAAAACAATTCAATACAATGATATTTAGGTATCTTCAACTGATTGAGAGAAACGTCAAGGAAAGCAAGGAAGAATTCAGGAAAACACTACAAGAACAAACAAACAAAACAGATGAAAGACTGGAAATAGTACAAAATCTGCAAATAGAAATCCAGAAGATGAATATTAAGATTTCAGAAATGGACAATACATTGAAAGGATATAAAGAATTAGATATGAATCAATGGAAGCCTGAATTAGCGAGCTTGAAGATAAATCTCTCAATACTTAGCATGCTAGAACAACAATCAGAAAGAAAATGGAAAAACTCTAAAGACTAAGATTTATGTGGGACACCAACCCCAAAAGAAAATAATTAAGATGTATCATAAACTCTCCGAAGTCAGAGATAAGGAAAGAATTCTGAGAGCAACTTGGGAAAAACAAAAGTTACCTACAAAGGAGAACCAGTAAAACTAAACTCTGATTTCTCAGCAGAAACCATACAGACGAGAAGGTAATGGGATACGCAAAACTCTGAAAAAGACTGACAACCAAGAATCATAATACCCAGCACAACAGTCACTAAAATGTAATGGTAAAATCAGAACATTTCTAGATAAATAGAAATTAAAGGAATTTGCAATAACAAGATCAACTTTATAAAAATTACTAAAGGGAGTACTTTGGACTGAGAACTAACAACAGCAGACAACAACCTGAGACTAACATACACAGCAACACCACCCAGAACTCAATCCAGATCCGTAAGCACCCAAGTAAAACAAAGCCTCCTAGACTGAAAACAGGGAAGCAGAGTTATCAATTTATAATGAAGGCAACTACAAAACAAAAAAAGGGAAGACGGTAGTTAGAGAACTTCCAAAGGGTGAAGAAGTCAGGTAGATTTTATAATAAAACAGACTGTTTTAAATGGACGAAGAAATTAATAAATTACAGAGTAACCTCAAAGAAAATTAATAGACTTTCACATCAAAACAAAAAAGAGGAAAACCATGAAGGTTAGTAACTCTCACAACAACAGCAACAAAGAAAGTGACAAGCAAATGCACAAACAAAATGAACTCAACAAAGAAAATTATGTGGAACAAAGAAACCAGCAGCCACACACAAAATAACTAACAGCAAAATGACAGCATGGTACTTTTAAGATTCTCCTCCAATACCATACCTCGAATACATCAACTCTTCTATGGTCTTCCTTATTCACTGTCCAACTTTCACATGCATATGAGATGATAAGACTACTGAAAACACCCTGCTTTGGGTCAGGTGCACTTTAGTCCTCAAATTGATATATTTGCTCCTGAACACTTCAAAGAGGTCTTATGCAGTAGACTTGATTTCTTGGCAGCTGCTTCCAATAGTGTTGATAGTGGATCCAAGCAAAATGAAGTTTTCGACAACTTCAGTCTTTTCTCTATTTATCATGATGTTATTTATTGGTCCAATGGCAAAAAATTTTTATTTTTTTATTTTTCACATTGAAGCCTTTGATCTTCATCAATAAGTATTTTAAGTCCTCTTCACTTTCAGCAAGTAAGATTGTATGTATCATCTGCATATCACAGGTTGTTAATGAGTCTTCCTCCAATCCTGATGCCATATTCTTCTCATATAATCCATCTTCTCAGATTATTTGCTAAGAATACAGATTGAATACATACAGTACAAGAATGCAACTCAGGTTCACATCTTTTCCTGATTTTAAACTATTCCATATTCTCTTGCTCTGTTCAAACTGCTTCTTACTCTACGGACAGGGTTCTCATGAGCACAATGAAACGTCTGGAATACCCATTCTCCGCAATATTATCCACAGTTTGTCATAATCCACACAGTTGAAAGCCTTTACATAAAGTCAATAAAGCACAAGCAAACATCTTTTTGGTATCCTTTTCTTTCAGTCAAGATCCATCTAACATCAGCAATGCCCTAGTTCCATGTCCTTTTCTGAATCTGGCTTGAGTTTCTGGCAGTTCTTTGTCAATGTACTGTTGCAACTGTTTTTTAATTATCTACAGCAAAATTTTAAATGTATATGATAGCATTCATCCTGTTCGGTGATTTCCACATTCCACTGGGTCACCTCTCTTTGAAATGGACACAAACACAGATCTCTTCCAGTTGGTTAGCTGTGTAGTTGTCTTTCAAATTTCTTGATACAGATGAGTGAGTACCTTTAGTGCTTCAGCAATTTGTTAAAAGATTTCAATCTGTATTCTGTCGATTCCTGGAGCCTTTTCTACCAGTGCCTTCAGTGTAGCTTGGACTTCCTTCAGAACCATCCATTCTTGATCAGATGCTACCTGTTGAAATGGTAGAACACCAACCGTTTATTTTTTGTACAGTTACTCTGTATATAAACTTCCATCTTCTCTGATGCTTTCTGCATCATTTAGCATCTTGCCAAAAGAATACATCAATATTTCAAGTCTAAGCTTGAATTTTTTTCTTCAGTTCTTTCAGCTTGAGAAATGCTGAGTGTGTTGTTCTGTCCTATTGGTTTCTAATTCCATTCAGATCTTTGCACATTTCACTATAATACTTGACTTTGTCTTCCCCTTGAAATTTTCTGTTCAGCTCTTGTACTTCCTCATTTCTTCCATTCACTTTGGTATCGCTACACTGGAGAGCAAGTTTCAGAGTTATTTTCTAATATCCACTTTGGTCTTTTCCTTTCTTTCCTGTCTTTTAATGATCGTTTGCTTTCTTCTTGATGTCATCCCACAACTCTTTTTGTTTTTGTTCATTGGTGTCAATGCATCAAATATGTTCTTAATGTTCTCTAAATTCAGGTGGGATATGTTCCAGGTCATATTTTGGCTCTTGTAGGCTTGTTTTAATTTTCCTCAGCTTCAGCCCGAACTTACATATTAGCAATTGATGGTCTGCTTCACAGTCAGCCCCAGCCTTGTTTTGGCCAATGTTATTGAGCTTTTCCACAGATGTAGTCAACTTGATTCCTGGGTATTCCATCTGGTGAGGTCCATATGTATAGTCAATCGCCTTTTATGCTGTTTACAAATGGAATTTGCATTTTTAAAAAAGGAATGTCATTGATCTTACAAAATTCTATCATTTGACCTCTAACATCACTTCTATCACATTGTTTCCAGCCTTCACATTCCAATCACCAGTTATTACCAATGTATCTTGATTATATGTTTGATCAATTTCAGACTGAAGAAGTTGGTTGTTGTTGTTGTTAAGTGCCATCGAGTCGGTTCCGACCCATAATGACCCTGAACAGGGTTTCCAAGGCTGTAAATCTTTACGGGAGCAGAAA
>NW_006408624.1:5807568-5814099 GCF_000296735.1 Chrysochloris asiatica
TAGTTATAAGGTTTTCAGTGGCTAAACATTCAGAAGCAGTTTGCCTCTTCTTTCTAGTCAGTCATAGCCTTGGAAGCTCCACTGAAACCTGTCCATCATGGGTGACCCTGCTGGTATTTCAAATACCAGTGGCATAGCTTCCAGAATCGCAGTATGACAAACTGACAGATAAGTAGCAGTCCAATTAATTATATAGCATTCTAGAAAAGGTAAAATTACAGAGAAATAAAATGTTGCCCCAGGGATTTGGGGCAAGAAGCTGAACAGATGAAACAAATGGGTTGAAATTATTCTGTATGATACTGTAATGGTGGATACATGTCACTATGCATTTGCTAAACTCACAGAAATTTACAACTCAAAGAATAAGCTTTAATGTATGCAAATCTGAAAACTCATTTAGGCAGTGAAGGGGTCCCAGGATGCAATACTGACTGTGTCAAAAACACCTATCCATATTACAAGTGTATGAAACCTCTCTAGAGATGGGGGAAAGGTACTAACCTAAGCAAATTTGCAAGGCAAAATGCAAAAGGAGCTGTATCTAAGTACAGTATCCATTGTTATTGCTGTTGTTAAGTGCCACTGAGTCAATTTTGACCTATAGCAACTCTGTATAGGGTTTCCAAGGAGCAACTGGTGAGTTTGAACTGCCGACTTTGCAGTTCAAACAGACTTTGCAGTCAAGCACATTAACCACAATGCCATAAAGATATGCATTAATAATTCTAAAAACACAATGCACGTATATTATTGTTAAGTGTCGTCAAGTCGGTTCCAACTCATAGCATCCCTGTCTGTATAGGATTTCCAAGAAGCAGCTAGCTTGGTGGGTTTGAACTGCCAGCCCTGTGTTTAACAGTCCAGTGCTTATCCTACAACGCTATACCAGGACACTAATATATATGCAATGCTAAATGCATGTATATATTATAAGTGAACAATTAAGTAAATGGATGGTGGATAGCTGGAGACAGGTTTCTCATGGCTGAAGGTGAGAGACAAACAAGGGGAGGAGGCTACAATATGCCACCTGATATTGGATCAGAGTTGGAAAAGCCATATGAACTCATTTTGGTCTTACATAGTTGACTGTTCTGAGAAGCACAATCCTCCCCAATGTTATTGTTCACTTTATAAGCCTGCCTGTTTTTTGGCTGAAAAGTGATCCCCAGGGGCGTGTTCTGCTTCAGATTTGAAGGGTGTCTAAGGCCACAGTCTCAGGTGTATGAACTTATTTTAGCTTAATACCAATAGAGATGGTTACATACAAAAACTTTATAGACATATGTATACGCACAGCCTAATACATACACATAAATGTCCTTGCTCTGTCAGCAGAGAGGACCTAGAAGCAATTACATGTTAGGAGTGTAGTAAGGAATTCACCTAGAGCCCAGATCTTGGTTTCTAATGAAAGAAACCAGAGCTCCTTAGAGAAATAGCTGATTCTAAGACTAAGGTAGGAGACATATTCAAGATGAGCCTCGAGCAATCCATAGTGCCAGAAAATAAACAAGTGCTCAAATAAAACTAAACAAAACAAAAATTCTCACAATGATGGGAGTATCTCAAAGGCACCCAGGAGTCCACTGGAAGAGTGCCTATAAAGGCCAAAGCTAGAATAAACTGAGCAACAAAGTACATAAAGAAGTACCAGATTACAACCCAAAGTATAAAATAAACATCTACAAGTTCATACTGATATAAACAAATGAGCAAACAAATAAATAAACAGGGTAAGCATAGACAAATCACCCATGCAGAAGAATTTCGGATAATTTAGTAGCAACTCCTCCCTCAAGAAGTGGAGCATAACTCCCCACTCCCTAAGTGTGAATTGTGTACAGTGACTTCCTCCCAGAGAGCCCAGTGTGGAAAGCTGGGAAAGAGGAACTTTACAGTGGAGAAAACTGACAAACATTACCTTGGCCAGCCGATCAAGGTTCACACTCACAGTGTGATGTGAAGAGAGTGATATTTCACTTCTGTGGTCTTCCTCCAAAAAACCATAACCCTAGTCTAAGATGAGAAAAACATCAGACACACCCAAGCTGAGCGTTATTCAAGAAAAGATCGGACCAGTACTCCTCAAAATTGTCAAGGTCATCAAAACAAGGGAGGTCTGAGACACTATTAAAGGCAAGAGGAACCTAAACAGCTGCTCAGAATTAAAACCTAGGGCTTGCTCCTGACTCCTCTTTCCCCCCTCATACCTTACATCTAATCCATCAGCAATTCAGGCAAGTTCTACCTTTAAAATTACACTGAAAAAAAAAATTACACTGACACACCTGAGCCCGTGGATAAGGACACAGCCACAGAGGGCTAGAGCCAAGAGTGAAGCATCCAGTGGATATGAAGTGATGGGAGATGCACAAGAATGCCCAAACTTGTAGATAGTACCCATTTGACCTAGCCTCGATGGCTTGATAATCAGAACTCGACTAGAGAAAGAGAAAAAAAAACAATTGTTTTTATAAAGGAAACAAAGATAAATTGCTACAATTTGATGAACTTGGCCTATACTCATGGATGTAGTAGCTCAAAATACCAACAGAAAGGGAAGGAGTCTCCATATCAAGAATCAATTCTATCTCCTCAGTATAGAGGATAGATAGGGATGGCAACTTAGACACTGGCTCCCTAAAATGAGGTGGCGATAAAGCATGAAGTGACTGGCTTACAAGTTTTCAGACGGAGATTAGTTTCAATGTGTAGGAGAAGGAAGAATCCCCACTGAATAGTTTTCATCTTGTCTAGACTGGTCTGGTGAAAAGATGATGGGGATATGATTCTTATGATTCAATAGTGAGTAATTGTTATCATGGCTAATTGCAACTGTCACAATTGTAAAGGTAGAAGTTTTGTAACAAAAACAAGTGAGTAGTTAATCTTAAAGTCCAGAAACAGAGGACCCTAGGACTATCAAGTGAGAAGAGCACAAGCAGAATGCAGGATCCTATCCAGAGAAGAGTGACACCAGAGATGGAGGCATGGAGAGAGGGAGCAGCTGAGGACTCTAGATTCATGGAAAGAGAGGGACTGAGAGCTGGCGGCCAGGAAGCAGGCTTGCAGAATGTGTCCTTTGGTTGTTTAAACGATTATATATTCCTGAGTGTTTTTGTGTACATCTCTCCACCCCACCTCATTCTCCCAAAAAAAGAGAAAAACAGATGGAATGGAAACAAATAGTGTCGAATGATGGTGCACGGAGGAGACTGTAATCATTGCAATGAAAACAATGCTGTAAATTATCACTCAGTTCACAATTAAAAAAACAAAAACAAACCAAGAGTGTGACTGCTTCTCACCACATACATCCACACAAATTCCAGTGATGTGCCCATTAGATCACTTCCTAGCACTTCCGAGCTTCCACTCTTACACGCCTATAAGTTTCCATATTGCAGACAGAGAAAAATTAAAAAAAAAAAAAAAAAAAAGTATACCAAATGAGGATAAAATAATAAATTAACCATGAAGATGTAAAACTTCCCTGCTTAAAACTATCAGATAGCTTCCATCACTCTCAGAATAAAATCCAACTCCTGAATACAGTTAGTAAAACAGCCAGTTACAATCAAGTCTATTCCCACTCATGGTGACCCCGTATGTATCAGAGTACAGTACAAATGTGCTCCAGAGTTTTCACTGGCTGAATTCTTATAATTTGATCACCAGGCCTTTCTTCTAAGGAACTTCTGGATAGACTCAAGCTTCCATCCTTTAAACTAACAGCCAAGCATGCTAACCCATCTGCAGCCAGCGACTCTAGAGTTAACAAGGTCTTACCTAATCTGCTCCCCACACCTCTCCAGCCCCATCCACCATGCTCTGCCTCACTCAGCCTGGTGTTGCCACACTTCCTTTTTTTACTGTTCCCAGAGTCAGTCAAGTGCATTCCCACACAGGGTCTCTGCTCTTGCTGGTCCTTCTGCCTAGTAGTATGTTTCCCCCAGATCTTCACACTGTTCACTCCTTCTTTCCATTAAGGTCTAGCTCAAAAGTCACCTGCTCAGAGAGGCCTTTTTTGTCACACCAACTAAAACAGGTCCCACCACTCCACCTCACTTTAACCCCTCACTCCAGAAGTTCCTCAATGTCTCTGTTTACCACCTCTTAACTGCCTCAATCAGTTTTTTGGGTACCTGTTAAGTAGTTAGGGCCAAACAATAGAACAGGTATTTAAGTTCTAAAAACGCACTAGCAGTCTTGAATAAACTGAATATATGTAAGTAGAAAGAAAGTACCTTTTTCTTTTTTCTTAAAAGCCCGTAAGTACTGACTAATGGAATGGGGGCACCCATTGGGCACTAACTACCCAGCCTCTCAAACCCTAGAATCAAATTGGACACCATCTCACTCATTCCATTCCACACTGATTCCTGTACCATATTCATTTCTAATGACCAAAAGCCCAAACCCACTGCCGTCAAGTCGATTCCGACTCATGGCGACCCCATGCATCACAGAGCAAAACTGCTCCATGGAGTTTTCCTGGCTGTCATCTTCACAGGAGCACACTGTCAGGTCCTACCTTCCACTGTGTTGCAGGGTGAGTTCTAACCACCAACCTTCAGGTTAGTAGTCAAGGGTAAACCATCTGTGCCACCCGCACAGCCACCACCAAAAGGCAAAGAGGTCATCAGAAGGAAATTTGTTGTTGTTGCTAAGTTCCATCAAGTCGGGATCCGACTCATCGCGACCCTGCACAGGGTTTCCAAGGAGCAGCTGGTGAGTTAGAACTGCCGGCCCACACAGAAGGAAATAGTATCACCTAATGTTCACACTGTGAGCTACCTTGATCTAGAAGTGCATCCAGTGTTCAACACATGCCCAGAATCTGTGTGCTTATACCTTGAAATGGTTCATGATTCCACATGGCGCCTCAGAATTCATGACAGGACATCTGTACCCTTGGGAACCACAGACTTAGGTTTAAATTTTTCCTTTTAGTATTAATAATATTTTATATTAAATTGCACACATATTGGATGCCATTCCCATTAAAATGTAAGCTCTATGAAATACGAACTTTTCTCTCTGTCATCTCCCCAGGACATGAATCGGTGCCTGGTGCAAGGTAAGGACTCAATGTGTTGAATGAAGCAGGAAACTGAAGTCAAAGCCAGCTCTGCCATTATCTTCCTGTGTGACTTGACCATCAGTTACCTCCTCTCTCTGGGCCGTATTTCTTGATCTACAGAACAGTGTCTGTGTTATAAATATCCCAGGGAGCTCTATAACATGCTTGTATTTTTCAAATGAAGGAAAGTATTATTAAGTGCCCTGTTTCTGTATGCCAATGCTTCCTAAGGGCTCCCTCAGGATTCTGTTCCTTTGGACATTTCCTTCTAACAGCTAGACTGAAGGGACATCTCCTGGGAACAGGTAGTTTGTTCCTGTGGATTCAGTTTACTCCTAGGGATAAGTAGTATATAAGGGTAAATTTTTAAAGTATTGCTAAGACAAAATCATAGAAACTTTAATGAAACAAAAATATCAAAATGTGAAGCTGTTTCTCAACAGATCCTCCATCTAGGTCTACACACTATCTGAAAATGGCATTCCCACCTCTGTAACTCTACCTGAAAGAGCCCTAGTAGAACAGTGGTTAAGCACTGGGCTGATAATCAAAAGGTAAGAGGAGTCTGTTTCCATAAAGATTTGCAGCCTTGGAAACCCTATGGGGCAGTTCGATGGGGCCCTATAAGGGTTGCTATGAGTCAGAATTGGCTCAGTGGTAGTGGCTTTGAATCCTTCCCTGAAGAATACTGCACTCTGATTACACTAAGTTTAAGTGGCAGTTCTGGCATCCTTGAGAGACTCACAGGGTACTCCTTATACAAAAAGAAGACTAATGTTTTGTGGATATTGGTTTCTCCTGCCTACTAGAGTAATACAAAGATTTAAGTGGGATAGAAAGGAATATTGGGAAATATGATTACAAAAAGCTTGTAAACCTGTCTTCAGCCTAGATTGGATTGGATTATCAAAAAGGGGACTAGAATGTGCCCAGGGAAATAGACTTCTTGTTAAGTCTTTGGGGAGTACGGGGCCTTACGTGGAATCCTGAGCCCAACCCAGAACCTTCGAAGGTGGAACCTTCCCAATTAAAAAGACATGCAGACCAACCTAGAGCAGCAAGAGGACCAGAAGATACTTCTTGAGGGGGTGTGTTGGAGGGGGAAGAAGCAGACTGTTTAGCTGTGACAATATCAAGCAAGCTGTTTGCCTTGGAGCCATCAAGGCAAGAAAAGTCAGTCCATCAGAGTAAACCCCTTTCTAAGACTGAAACCCAACGGGAACACACAACAGTCTTGTAGGCTCATTGGTGACCGCCCTGGTCAGCTTGTGAGTGAACGTAGGGGAAATGCAGCAAATGAAGACACAGACGGAGTTTGGCCATGTTCCACAGACACCTGATGACCTTGAGATAAGACAGAGAAGAGGAAGGGCTGGCTGGTTTGAAGCTCAGGGAGACATGTGAACTCCTGAGTCCAAGGACACAGACCTAGCCACTGGGGG
>NW_006408624.1:5814704-5836073 GCF_000296735.1 Chrysochloris asiatica
AGAACTCACTCAGAAGAAGATAAAAAAGTTTGATACAGGGAGCAAGTGTAAATTCTACAATTTGATGAACTAGACCTTTGCTTATGGATGAAGGTGCCCAAAATTAAAACAGAAAGGGAAGGTTTCTTCATATCAAGGATCAAGCTTACCTCCTCAGTACACTGGATTGATAGAGACGGGCAACTCAGACTTTGACTATCAAGACCGGGGGGCTATAAATGCACTAAGTGGCTGGCTTACAAGCTTTCATGAGGGTGCTGTGCTTAGGGTCAGAATGAGATGAGTTTAAAAGAATCCCTGCTGAAAGTTTTCCTCTTGTCCAGATGGGTCTAGTGATGACAGGGATAGGATTTTATGATTCAATTGTAAGTAACTGTTATCAGGTCTAATGGTGATTATCAGAACTGCAAATGTAGAAGAGAGAGGTGTTACTAAAAGGAGTTTGCAGTTAATCTGTCATTTTGGGAACAGAGGACCCTAGCATCATCAAGAAGGAAGAACAGGAGAGGAGCAAGAGATCCTAACCAGAAAAGCAACTATAACAGAAATGGTGGCAAAGGCAATGGCATAGAGAGAAAGAGCAGCAGAAGGACTACATGCCCACGAACTGAGAAAGGCAGTGTGTCTGAGGGCAGGAGGCTGGTTTGCAAAATGTGCCCTTGGGACATTTAAACAAATATATATTTTCAATGTAGTATGTGTACATCAACAAAAAAAAGGGTAATAGAGGAAAGTACTGTTAAGTTGATGGTGCATGGAGGTGGCTGTGATCATTGTGATGATTTGTTGAATGCAAAAACTGATGATCTGCTCTGTAAACCTTCATTCAATTCACAATAAAAGCTTTTCTAAAAAAAACAAGTCTGGACAAAAAGAAGTCTGGAAGGGCAAGATCAGGGTTGTAGGGTGGATGGGGTAAGGTTTCCCAACAAAATTCTTATAGAACAGCTCTTGCTACCCCTTGAAAAATGAGCAGGTGCTTTGTCATGATGGAAAAAATTCCTCGGTACAACTTTCCTGGTCTTTTTCTCACCAAGGCACTTTTCAATTTTCTTGAAGCCTCTTCCTAATAAGCTGTCATGATCATCATGTGTCCTTCAAGAAAATCTTTCAAGATGACCCCTTTGGGATCCCAAGTAACAATCACCATACTTTGAGCTAACTGAAACTATCTGTCTTGAATTTAACTGCCTAGGAGATATTCTTGGAAGTCAAATGTTTTGGTTGGACTTTTTCTTAAAGGTACCCTAAGGAATCCTAGTGTGTCGCTGGACTGCTAACTGCATAGTTGGTGGTTCAAACCCACCAGCCACTCTTTTTTTTTTTTTTTTTTTTTTTAATTGTGAATTATGTGGGTTTACATGGGAGAACATCAGCTTCACATTCATCCTATCATATTTCCTTTCGATTAATTACAATCCCCTCCATGCATCATCAAATAACCAAAGGATACACCCCACAGGTCCGACCCCTGGCTGTCAGCACACAGCCCCTCTCCCTCCCTGAGGCCCATGTCCCCTGCCACTCCATCTGCCCACGTCCTCATCTCTGTCTCCATGCCTGGCTTCACTGCCTCTCTGGGTAGGGTCACACTTTTCACTCTTCTCACCTGATGGTCCCAGGGACCTCCGCTCCTGGACTGCAAAATCAATCACTCCCCTCCTTTTGTCAAAAAACATCTACCTCTACGTTTCCAACCCTCACAGTCAGTCCTGATGGCAATTATTCACTATTGTACCACAAGAATCTTGTCCCCATTTCCTTTTGCCAGCCCGGTCCCAACAGATTGGAAATCATTCTGTGGAAGTTCTACCTACCCCTGCCCTGTCTGGAACCAGGCTCCCTCTTGAAAGCTTGTAAGCCAGTCACTTCTTGCCTTTGTAGCCCCACCACCACCACCATTTTGGGTATCCAATGTCTAAATAGCCCATCCCTGTCAACCCTATGTACTGAGGGGGTGGAAGTGATCCTTGATGTAAGGATATGGTCCCTTTTTTGAGCTACTACATCCATAAGTATAGGTAAAGTTCATCAAATTGTAGCAGGTTACTCTTTTTTTTTTCCTCCCTCTTCTTTCCTCTTCTAGTCAAGTTCTAATCATCCAGCCATCAAAGCCAGGTCAAGTGGGTACTATCTGCAAGTATGGGTATTCTTGTGCATTTCCCCTCACTTCATATCAGCTGGACGCTTTATTCTCTGCTCTAGTCCTCTGTGGCCATGTCACCTAGGAGTCCCCGGGTCTTGTTGCAACTGCTGGCCATCCAGGTCTCCTCCCGGGTTCACAGGAGTCTACTGAATGTGGTCGGACTTAGATCCCAACTTCATTGCTGTTTTTTCCCCTTCTTCCCCTTATCGGTGACCAACGTGGTCACCAACCAGCCCACATGCCTGCTCATGTATTCCCTCTGAGTCTTAGTTTTGGGAGGGAGTTTGCTCTGCGGGGACCTGACCACTTGCCTGGATGGCTCCCGGGCGAACAACTTACTTGTTCTTGTATTCATCAATCATACTGCCATTATTGTTTCTGATTTTTCCTGCTGGTCTTTCTTCACGAAGTATCTTCTGTTCCCACCAGCCACTCTTAGAAACCCAAAACAGGGTCACTAATGAGTTGGAAGCGACTCAAAGACATTTAACAACAACAACACAAAAGGAGACTAAGACAACTGTATTACCGAGAGACCTTGTTTGCAGCCATCTACTGATCACAGAAACATGTCTAGATGTGTTTTCTTTGGAATACACTCATGCATATCTGAAGTGGAACCTGTGTAGCAATATTTTTTGACTTACCCTCATACTGATGGAAAACTGCCTGGGAGCACACAGACCTCATCTGCCCTGTGTGCTCACATGTTTCTATGTATGGAAACTTTAAGGCACGCTTTTGGGGATTTCCAGCCACAGGCAAATCTACTGAAATGTCTTCTCTCTAGAATCTGACCCGGAAGCTGGCTGTCAGCAGCTCTTTCCTAAATAAACTACCAATGTCTCCCAGTTCCTCTCTAGCCACAGCTTCCTGTCCTTTCTCCTCTCTTACTTCCTTACTCCCACTCTGATCTTTTTCCAACCTCAGACCCTGACCCTTTGTCACCAAATCTCCTAAGTGACATATGAAATGTTTCGTTTCTTCCTACGGTCAGTCAGCAAATCCTATACATTCACTCTCTTAAATACTTTTATACCTGACCCTCTTTTCTCCATCCCCACTGCCACGCATGCCCTACTATTTAGGCCCTTAGCATTTCTGTAAAACCCTTTAATGATTTTCCTGCTTTCTTCTCACACCCCACCAATCCATCCAGCCAACTTCTTGAAAGAAAACCCCTATCTGAGCAGATCATCCCTTGCACAAAATCCCTTGGTAATTTACCTTTAGAATAAACCCTAAACTTCTAATTATCGCAGACAAGGGCCCTGTATAGCGCCAAACTTCCTCTCATACTCCCTACCCCAACGTCTCCTCTCCCGCTACCGCCCCCTACTTCTGTCACATCCAACTTATTTATCTTTCCAGATGTCACCCCCTCACCCCACTCCCGGTGCTCTTGGTAACCCTAACACTTCCCAACCCCACTTACATGTGGTAACTTAACTCATCCTTCAAGACTCAGCTCAGAGCCATCACCTTCAACAAGCCTTCTGTGGCTCTCTCCTGATATTCTTACCCCCACCCCACTAGCGCTTACCTTTGTCAAGACAATGATCAGGATGGGACCATAACTGCGCTGCATCTTCAGCTAGACCACAAGCTTCTTGGGAGCAGGAACTGATAGCTATTCTCATTGCTCCCGGGTTCACCTCCGGCTTACATGAACATACCAGGCTGGTGGTAAACACATACTGAGTAGACAGCCTTGCTACAGAGATGAAGCTCACTGTGGTTTTTGGGTGAGTTCTTGCAGACCACCTGTCTTGCTTATAAATGCAACCATTTCCCAGTAAGAGCCTCATAGGCCACTTATAGTAACAACTGCCTCTTTGATCTGGATGTGTGAAAACACAAAAGTGTTCTATTTTCCTTGAAAATTCTGTTCATTGCACATCTCACAGAATCAAGCTTCAAACTGAGCACCCCTCAAGGCTCCTCTGTTAGCCCAGGGGCAGCAGTCCAAAAGAAACTAAAGCGGGCCTACAGTCCTTTATCTGGGACCCCCTAGGGCCAGGTGTACTTTGGAATTTGAAGGATTTTAGCAAGATAACATAGTAACTGTGCCATATGTTGTTGTTGTTAAGTGCCTTTGAGTTGATTCCGACTCATAGCGAGACCCTGCATAGGGTTTCCAAGGGCCAGCTGGTGAGCTTGAATCACCGACCTTGCTGTTCACACAACTTTACAGCCTGACGCATTAGTCCACAATGCCACACTAGGACTCCTAACTAACTGTGTCATATACTATATAACAAACAGCCCTGGTAGTATAGTGGTTACACATTGGGCGGCTAACTGCAAGGTCAGTAGTTCAAATCTGCCAGCTGCCCTGCAGGAGAAAGATGAGGCTTTCTGCTCCCGTAAAGATTTACTACCTCAGAAACCCTATATAGAGTCGCTGAGTAGGAACCAAGTCAGTGGCACACCACCACCACACCACCACCAGTGGGGTCTAAGGCAACATCCAGTAATCAAATACTTTAATATCCTCATAGTGTGTGTCTTAAAAGCTCGTGAGCAGTCAGCTAAGGCGCAAGTACTAGTCTCTCTCAGGAGGAAAGAGTAAAAAAAATCTGACACATGGAAACAATGAGTCCAAAAGACTAATGGCCCATACAAACACCAGCCTCCATGACCCTAAGACCAAAAGAACTAGATGGTGCCCAGCTACCACTACCAACTGCTCTGAAAGGGATCCCATTAGAAGGGCCAGGATAGAGTAGAAGAAAATTGTAGAACAAACTCAGAATCATTAAAAAAAAAAAAAAAAAAGACCAGGTTTACTGGGTGGATATACACTGATGGAATCCCCCCAGACTATGGCCCTTGGTGTTGTTGGTGTTGTTAGGTGCCATTGAGTCAATACCGACTCATAGCGACCTTATGCACAGCAGAACTAAACACGCCCAATCCTGAGCCAACATACTGTTGCCACACTTGAGTCCATCGATGCTGCCACTTGGCCAATCCATCTCGTTGAGGGTCTTCCTCTTTTTCTCTGACTCTCCACCTTAACAAACATCATATCCTTCTCCAGTGACTGATCCCTCCTGACAATATATCCGAAGTATGAAAGACGAAGTTTGACCATTTTGGCTTCCAAGGAGCACTCTAGCTGCACTTCTTCCAAAATGGATCTATTGGTTCTTTTGGCAGTCCATGGCACTTTCAATATTCTCCTCCAACACCATAACTCAAAAGCATCAATTCTTCTATGGTCTTCCTTATTCACTGTCCAGCTTTCGCATGCATAAGAGGTTATTGAAAATACCATGGCTTGGGTTAGGTGCACCTTAGTCCTCAAGCTAACATCTTTGCTCTTCAACACTTTAAAAAGGTCTTGTGCAGCAGATTTGCCTAATGTAATACGTCGTTTGATTTCTTGACTGCTGCTTCCGTGAGTGTTGATGGTTGACCCAAAAAGAATGAAGTCCTTAACCACTTCAATCTTTTCTCCGTTAAGAATGTTGTTTATTGGTCCAGTGGTGAGGATTTTTGTTTTCTTTACTTTGGCCCGTAGTCACCTTTTAAATCTAGAACTGAATCACCCCCACAGCTCAATTTTCTACCAAATAAGAGAAAGCTCTATAAGGGGGAGGAGTCCTGGTGTGACACTGTAGGGTAAGCGCTGGGCTACAAAGTCCATTTGAATTGCAAGGTCAGCAGTTCAAACCTACCAAATGCTCCTCAGAAATCCTACACAGTGTTGCTATGAGCCAGAATCAACTCAATGGCACTTAGCAACAAGAATATATTGTTGTTGTTAAGTACCATGGAGTCGGTTCCAACTCACAGCGATCCTGCACAGGGTTTCCGAGGCTGTAAATCTTTACAGGAGTAGAATGCCTCATCTTTTCTCCTGCAGAACGGCTGGTAGTTTCAAACTGCCAAACTTGAGGTTATCAGCCCAATTCATAACCACTATGCTACCAGAGCTCCTTAAGAATATATTTTGTTGTTGTTATGTGCCGTGGAGTCGGTTCTGACTCATAGTGACCATGTACAGGGTTTCTGAGGCTATAAATCTTTACGGGAGCAGAACGCCTCATCTTTCTCCCGTGGAACAGCTGGTAGTTTCGAACTGATGACCTTGTGGTTCGCAGCCCAATTTGTAACCACTACGCTAATATGTTGTTGTTGTTGTGAAGTACCGTGGAGTCGGTTCCGACTCAAAATGACCCTACACAGGGTTTCCAAGGCTGTAAATCTTTACGGGAGCAGACCGCCTCATCTTTCTCCCGCGGAACCACTGGTAGTTTCGAACTGCCGACCTTGAGGTTAGCAGACCGATTTGTAACCTCTAGGCTCCTTTATGCTAATATATAGGGGACAATAAAACTGAAGAGGCACTCACACCTTAGAATAATCAACCACTGGAGATCAAAAGGGCAGCACTCACCCCAGGGCAAAGTTCAGAAGAGTTAGGAAAGAGGGCAGAGAAACAGTACACACAGAGAGGAAGTGGGATGAGTGATGTTACACTGGGAATTGCAATCCATCACATGAAACAAAATATATATGAAGTGTACAACAGAAAACTGATCTGCTCTGTCAATCTTCACCCAATTTACAATGAAAGTTAAAAATATGTAATTTCACAGTGCAACTTATGAATAGTAACACTTAACGGGATAAACTGAGCCCATAAATAATCTCATGTTCGTTCAAACAAGTCTACTGCCAAATGAGCTGGGCCAAATTAACAACAAATAAATTTGTTTTTAGTCTTTTTGTTGTTGCTGTTGAGTGTCATCGAGTTGGTTCCAACTCATAGTGACACTATATAGGGTTTTGAGGAGCAGCTGGTAGGCTTGAACAGCTGACCTTGTAGTCTGCAGCCCAGTGCCAATCCTACAGCATCACACTAGAAGTCCAAGCCAATAGGAATTGAGAATTATATCTATATGTATTACAAAGGACTGGAATACATATCCACATACATGTTTACAAATATCCCCACACTTACGGATATATACACGTTGTTGCTGTCTGATGCTGTCAAGTCAGCTCTGATTCACAGCGACCCTATGTACAATAGAATGAAGTACTGGTGGGTCTTGAGGCATCCTTACACACAAAAATGATGGTTGTTGTTTTGTTGTTGTTGTGAAGTGCCGACTAGTCATTTGTGACTCATAGTCACTCTGTAAAAGGTTTCCAAGGAATTTAAACTGCTGACCTTGAAGTCAGCAGTCCAGTGCTTATCCTACAGTGCTATAAACATACGCACATAGAAAAGTGTGGGAGGGCAAACATCAGAATGTTAACAGTAGTCAGTTCTCAGCAGTAGGATTTATTTTTCTTTACTTTCAAAGTCAAGTACAAAAACATATTTTTTTGTATAACAAAAATATATATTAACTATACAGGCTTTGGAGTTCTAGTGTGGTGCCATAGGATAAATACTCAAGGTCAGTTTGAACAGCAAGGTCAGTGGTTCAAACTCATCAACTGCTCCTTGGAAATCCTATACAGGGTCACTATCAGTTGGAACCGATTCAACAGCACTTAACAACAACAACACAGGCTTTAGAGTCAAGCACTTAGGTTCCATTTCTGGCCCTGCCACCTACTAGCTATGTGACCTTAAATTATCTAACTTCTCTAGGCCTCTGATTCCTCAACAAAGATAACAGTACACATATGTCTCATGGCTACTGTAGTTTTTCCACAGTTCATTTGAGGCTATTATCTATGCGTCACTGCTTGTCCAAAAGGTGCTCTAGAGGTCAACAACCTGTCAAAGGCCAGATCTCCAAAAGGAAGACCTCACTTTCTAGTTGCCACCCTACTAGAGGGTCAGTGAAAAAGAGGAAGACCCTCAAGGAGACAGACTGACACACTGGCTGCAGCAACGGGCTCAAACACAGCAACAACTGTGACGAAGGCGCAGGACCTGGAAGGTGTTTCGTACTGTTGTGCACAGGGTCACTATGGGTTGGTACTGACTCGATGGCACCTAACAACAACAACAAGCCTACCACCAACTTGAGATCTGGGATTTCCATAAAACATGAACATCAAGCAAAGGAAAACAAAACTCAAGCCAAAATGCAAATACCTCATCTCTTTTGAGAACTGTCCAAGATGCAGCAACATTAGTTCCTAATTCAATTGCTCTTCCTATCTCCTCCTCAGGCCCCTTGTCCTCCCTCTGGACCCTTAGTTATTTCCAGGAACTCCAAAGGTCTAGAGCAGCACTGCTCAATAGGACTTTCTGAGCCGATGGAAATACTCTATAACTCACTGCCAAACACAGTAGCCACAAGCCACAACTGAACAACTGACATGTGACCAAGGCAAATGAGAAACTGCACTTTCTATTTTAACAAATGTAAGCAGCTACATGTGGCTAGTGGCTAAGGCACTAGGTAATGCAAATCTATAACGTGTTCTTCCTCCATTACAAGAACCATTGACAATCTTGGTGAAGTCTACTGACCTATCCAGCACGCCTGAGCTCAGACCCTCCACTGCCTACTGGACATTTCCACCCAATGTTCTGGATGCAGATGGGTTCCAGGTAAAACTGGCTCAACCTCTAGGCCCTTCCCTGAGTTCCCCCTTCTGTCATCAGTACCGTCATCGTCCCCATCAGCCAGGTTTGCAATTCTGTCACCTGCTCAACCCTGTTCTTGGGCCCCAGTAGCAGGCAGTCACCCAGCTGCCTTCCTTAAGGTCGTCATCATCTCATCTGTTACCTCCAGAGCTTCCAGGCTAAGAGTCTTCTCACATCTCCCTACCCAACAGAACCTCTGGACTTGGCCAGATTAAACCAGTGTCATCTCTTCTTGCTCTAGAACTTTTCATGTTACAGGTACAAACTGGTGAAACATGCATGTATGACCTCTCTCACCAATCCACCACCCAATGAACCCAATCTTAACAGACGAGTACCCCATGCATGCCACCCTCACTCAGCTCCACGTCAAAGTTCCTTCTACTTTCCGGCCACCTCTTCTTTAAGGTCCAGCCTCAACCTCTGCCTTCTTCGTGAAGCCATCCTCAACCACACTAATTTATCTGAGTTTATCTGAGTTCTGAGTACCTTCTTGTTATTTAACTTGTTGTTAGAATAAGAGACAGCAGACTGTTCTAGGGAAAGCCTAGGCTTTGGAGTAAATTGTTGTTGTTGTTGTTATGTGCCATAGAATCAGTTCCGAATCATGGTGACCCTTTACAGGGTTTCCGAGGCTGTAAATCTTTATGGGAGCAGCAAGCCTCATCTTTCTCCCGCAGAACAGCTAGTACTTTCGAACTGCTGTCCCTGAGGTTCGCACCCAATTCGTAACCACTATGCTACCAGAGCTCCATTGTTGTTGTTAAGTGCTGTCGAGTCGTTTCCGACCCATAGCGACCCTGTACAGGGTTTCCGAGGGTGTAAATCTTTACGGGAGTAGAAAGCCTCATCTTTCTCCCGCGGAGCGGCTGGTAGTTTCGAACCGCCAACCTTAAGGTTCGCAGCCCGATTCGTAACCACTACGCTACCAGAGCTCCATTAGACCTGGCTATTTTACTGGCTCAGTTCAAGCCCACCAGTGCTCTGCAGGAGACAGATGAGGCTTTCTGCTCCCACAAAGACTTGCAAACCTTGGAAACCCTATACAGGGTCGATATGAGTCAGAACCAACTCCACGGCACTTAACAACAACAACCCATTCATTACTTAATAGGAAGCCTCATGCAAATTACTGAATTTGTTTCCTCATTTGTAAAATGGGAGTAGCTTCACCAAGCTTACTGAGACATAAAGAGGACAAACAAATGAACTCATATGGGCCAAAAGCCTAACGCGATGTCTAGCATACAGCAGATACTAGGAAACGATTAACTCTTTTCCCTCTCTTTCATCACTCCTAGCCCCTTACTACTCTGACAATATGAGTATTATTTGGGGAGTACCTACTAATACCTAGGCTCTGTGTGAAGTGCATTATGTATGTTATTTCTGATCAATTATTGCCCTCAGTTTACAAGTAAGACTCTTAAGGCCCAGAGCAGATAACACAGTTGTTCAAGAACACACATAGTAAAGGACACCAGATCCGTTGGTCACCAACTCCCTCCTGACAACTACACCTTTTGCAAACAAGAGCACATCTTCAGTGAAGTTGTAAATTCTGAGTGGTAGGTACCGAATGAATACAAAGGGTAAGTCCGGTTTGGATAACAAAGCAAAAGTACCCCGTGATCTCCACAGGATGTGTGGGTCTGTGACTGTTGGCTGCTGGGTGGAGACCATGTCCTGCCCTTCCTGAGCATCTATTAGACAAGTGTAGGAAGATGCGTCCCTTCCTACCTTTTCAGTCACTGCCCTTTACATTCCATTTCAACATACTGGAAGAACCTGCAAAAACATGTAAGCATAATACTCACAAGCCAAGTGCCCCATAACACTTGGAAGCTCAAACTGGCCAGAGGAAGACAGTTCCATGCTTGCCAGTGAGGCCAAGCTGTGTATGCCCATGGCCACCCCAGTGTAAGACAGGGACACACATGCCAGCAGTGTGTACATTCAAATCACAGGGCGATAAACTGATGTAGAGCCAACTAACCACCATCTAAGGCAGGTTGTGTTCAAGACATCGATAGCAATATTAGCAATAATAATGTTAATAGCAAATATTTCAAGTCCCGATGTGGCACTGTAGGACAAGCACTGGACCTACCAGCCCCTCCTTGGAAACACTATATAAGGTTGCTACAAGTTGGAACTGACTCAACAACATTAAAAACAACAACACACTCCACACACTACTTTAATAACCTCACATACAGTTAAACCCCTAAATAACTCTATGACGTAAGTTCTATTATTATCTCCACTTTATAGACCAGGAATCAACAAGAGAGAGAGGTTTAAGCAACTTACCCAAGAATCAGTGGTACAGTCAGAGTTCAAACCCAGGAAGTCTAGGACAAGAGGATGCTTTGGGGTTTTTTTGTTTGTTTGTTTAAAAATACAAATAACAACAAATCATTTGCCATTTCAACATTCTTCCAGGAGTATGCTTTTAATCAGTAAACTATGTTGTTGTTGTTGTTATTGTTAAGCACCATGGAGCCAGTTCCAACTCATAGTGACCCTGCACAGCGTTTCAAAGGCTGTAAATATTTACGGGAGCAGAAAGCCTCATCTTTCTCCCACTGAACAGCTGGTAGTTTCCAACTGCTAACCTTGAGATTAGCAGCCCGATTCGTAACCACTACGCTACCAGAGCTCCTTAGTAAACTGAAAAATGAACAAACAGCTCACAACGTGTTTCTGGCAGAAGAAATCACTTCAACAAAAACTCAGAGACATGACATTATAGCTCAGAAACAAATTATAGTACAAAGTATAAATGAGTTTAAGGGCCCTTGAGTTGGTTCTAACACCTGTAGTGGCCCTGTAGAGGATTTCTGAGCAGCTGGTGGGTTTGAACCACCAACTTTGTGGTTAGCAGTCCAGTGCTTATCCTACAGTGCCATCCCAGGACTCCCTGACAAGCATTAGGAGATGCAAAAGAAAAGTACAGGGGTAAAGGTTTAATTAAGTATTAGTCAAACAGATGACTTTCTCACTCTGTCACTGACCAGCTGAGTTACCTCAAACATGTTAACAACCCTCTCTGAGCCTCAATTACTCCATTTGAGAAGAAGAGATCCGTGCAGAGAATTTCTGTGACAGTGTGAGGGCTACAGTCTCACAGGAAGTTTTTAATAAAGAGTAGCTGCTAAAAATATCAGTAGTCATAAACATAGGTCCAAACTGTAGGGTTGTGGAGGCCTTGTGGAGTTTGGACTTTACAGTGATAGCAAAGGATAGTTAGGTATTTGCAAAGCATACTGTATACAGGTATGGGAGTTCATGAGGGATCCTGGTAACACTGGGTTGTTGTTGTTAAGTGCCGTCGAGCTGAATCCAACTCATAGAGACCCTGTATAGAGTTTCCAAGGAGCAGCTGGTGGGTTAGAAACACCGACCTTGTAGTTAGCAGTCCAATGCTTATCCTACAGCACCACACTGGGTACTTGGGGTTAAAAAGAATGGCTAGAATAATTTCTGTTTTAGCAAAGTCATTACCTCAAATACTTGTTATTAACAGTCAAGTAACCATGCTTTTAGCTTTCTTTCTTTCTTTTTTTTTTTTTTAATTACATTTATCATTATCTTCATGGCTAATACATCAGACTGCAAAGTTGTTTGAACTGCAAGTTCGGTGGTTCAAGCTCACCAGCCACTCCTTGGAAACCCTATACAGGGTCCCTATGGGTCAGAATCGACTCAACAGCACTTCACAACAACAACACGGTTATGAAATAAAAGTACCATCAGTTTCCTTAGCATTTAAAATGGGCTCACAACACACCACCCTACGCCCTGCAAGTCTGTGAACTCTGGGCTCAAAATCAATCCCACTCTGTGAGATCCAATTTAGGCTAGCAGGAATGAAATACAAGAGGTTAACTTTCAAGAAGGAAGACTACATGCAATTATTTTCAGACAGTAGGTCAGTGGTGATGGGCTCTGGGAGAGATGACTCGACTGTTTCCCCCAGCACTCTCCCCTCACTGGGCCTTCTGTGAACCATCTGTGGTCTGGAGATAAAGCTAAAAGAGAAGTAGAAAGATCAAACCAGGAGGAGGGGGAAGGGGAGGACGAGCATGCCCAAAGAGGAAGGGGACTGGAGTTAGCTATAAAGAACGGCAGGTTAGGAATTGTATGGGTCTCCACACACAGGAAGGAGCTCTGGTAGTATAGTGCTTACAAGTCGGGCAGTTAACCTCAAGGTCAGCAATTCGAAACTGCCAGCTGTTCCAGAGTTCCCATAAGATTTACAGCCTTGGAAACCCTATGCAGGGGCACTATGAGTCGGAACCAACTCCACGTCACGACACCACCACCATTACCACCACCACATACAGTCGTCTCTGGATGAGTTGGGATCGACAGGACAGCATGTAACAATGATTAAAATTCCACCGGAGACAGATATGAGAACTCTGGTGGAACAATGGTTAAACATTCGGCTGATAACCAAAAGGATGGTGGTTCGAACTCATCCAACCACTCTTGGGACGGAAAGACCTGGCATCTATTCCATTGAAGACTGCAGCCTAGAAACCCTATGGGGCAGTGCCACTCTATCACGCAGGGTCACTATGAACTGAAAATCGACTTGGTGGCATCTAACAACAATGACATCTGATATACAAGGCATTAGGCTGACACTTTGGAAGCAGAGAGAATGCAAAATACCAAGAACAGCAAGGTAAGCCTGAAAAATATAGCAGAAAAAAAGTCAAGGAAGCAGTGAACAGTACAGGGTTTCCTCCAGAAATCCTAAGGAGTGATAATGAAAATAAAATAACCCCAGGTCCTCATCTACTTAGACATGGACTGCTCAAATCCTCATCATCAGCATTTGAACATTTGCTAGCTACGATTCAATATGCATCAGCCAGTAAGTCTACAAGGTTCGTTACAGCACATTTTAAGCAGCAAAGCTTCTAGGCTCTAACACTGTCTTTCCTCTAAAAAAAAATATATTGATGCCTGAACTATTGATCCCTGAGGATTTCAGGGGGCAAATCTCCGCTTCTGAGTGTTCCGGGTCACCTCTCTTACTTTAGACTTCCACAACATAATTTCCAAAACAAACTGTTTGCTGAAGGGAAAAAAAAAAGTCTTCTGGGGATTCTCCTGTAGAGAAACAAACACCAGGTTAAAAGGGACAAAGAAGGAAAGTGGAGAGAGGAAAAACAAAAAGGAACACAGTTCTCTTTTGTTTAAACAAAGTAACCCAAGATAAATCATTTGCTTAGCAGCCTGTAGGGCTTCCCATAGGTGGAGGTGATGGGGACATTTCTTCCTCTAAATAAACAGAAGCAAACTCATTTTCCCCGTGCTGAAAGAATATGTTGGTCACGCTGATTTTATTAATTCATACCGACAAAGTAAGGTCCCTGAACTTTAGAGAGAGAGAGAAAAGGAGGGAAGAAGGGGGGAGAGGGAAGAAACAAACGAATCCCGAGGCAATTTTTCCAACATTCTTGCTGGCTTCTACTCTGGTAATCTAGGTTACCCTTTAGGTTACCCTGAGATATAAATAGCATTCATTTCCTTTCTCAGGCCAGATAGACTTTAATGCTTTGTTTCCTGGGTCCAGGGGGAAAAACACATACAACACATTTCATTCTAAATTTGAGTGACTACAAAGCTGGCTCTCTGAGTCAACCATGGAACAAGAAAACCATTTCAAAAGACCAAAATGTGTCTATTATTACAACTTTTTTTAATTGGCCGAGTCGGAACAGCCCAATGGGACTTCTGAGTAGCTGTTTCCTTTCGAGTGCATAGCTCAGAATCCTCCAGAACATGGCTCCGTTTGCATGTGCCTAGACTGAAATCAGGGTCCAGGGTGGCACTGTAGGATCAACATTGGCCTGCTAACTGTAAGGTCAGCAGTTGAAACCCACCAGCTGCTCCTCATAAACCCTATACAGGATAGCTATGAGTCTGAATCTACTCGAGAGCATTTAACAACAAGTTAAAATCCAGATGAACATCCCACACAAGAAGGACAAGGAGGAATGCTGATTCCTATGCAGGATGCCCCAAGGGTTCTCTGGAAAAGCACACCTTCAGTTGCTGGACAGAAATTTAAGAGGCATTTCTCCCAAATCAGACCCTATTCTTAAATTTTCAAGGAAAGAAGATGCTATACAAAGAACAGCTAAAGAAACAGAGAAGGCCCTACCTACAACAGAGACCTGTCTCAGGCCAGTGCATGGTCTTTGTAGCTAAAGAAGCCCAGAAGGTCAGATGCACTGCCACACAACCAGAGCACTGCATCTCATTTCAATAGCACACAACTTAATTCAAAGACACCAGTCTGAACCAGAAGACTTTTCTACTACAATCTCTCACCCTGTTGTTGTTGTAGCGGATTCTGACTCACAGTGACCCCATATGCGTACAGTTGGAACAGTCTGCTCCTGAGGGTTTTCAAGGCTATGACCTTTCAGAAGCAGGCCTGTCTTTCACGGTGCTCCAACTTTTTACTAGTAATCCAACGCTTAACCCCCTGCACCACCCAGACACGTCTAAGCTTATCCTGATACCCCAGATTCAGCAGAGACAAGACAAAAAAAGAAATGGATATTTTGGAGAGACCTTTCTTTTCCCTACCAACCCATGAAGACCAGATACGCTTTCATCCCAAAATACCTGCTGGTCCAACTCTACATAGGAGGGACCAGTCGCTGAAGAAGGATATCATGTTTGGTAGGGTGGAGGGTCAGAGAAAAAGAGGAAGACACCCAGCAAGATGGATTGGCAAAGTGGCAGCATCAACGGACTCAAGCGTGGGAACGATAGTGAGGTTGGCCCAGGATCGGGCAGTGTTTTATGTTCTGCTGTGCATAAGGTCACTATGAGTAGGTGCCGACTCAATGGCACCTAACAACAACAAACAACAAAAGACCTTTCCCCACCACTCATCTCAGTTTTGTCGTATTGTGGTGGCTTGAGTGTCGCTGTGATACTGGAAGAAACGCCACCAATATTTTAAATACCAACAGGGGAAACCATAGTGGACAGGTTTCAGGAGAGCTTCCAGAATATGACATACTAGGAAGGAGAAGCAAACGACTTCTGAATGTTTAGCCACCGAAAACCTTATGACAAGCAGCAGAACACTGAACATGAAAACATATGACTAGCACCAGAATATTGTCAGAAGACACTCAAAATACAACTGGGGAAGGGATGCCTCCTCAAAGTAGAGCTGACCGTGATGATGCAAATGGAATAAAGCTTTTGGGACCTTCAACTGCTGATGGGGCACAACTCAAAATGAGGAGAAATAGCTGTAGACATCCCTTAATAATTGTAACATGGAATATACAAAGTATGGATCTAGGGAAATTGGAAGTTGTAAAAAATGAAATGAAACACATAAAGATCGATATCCTAGGCATTAGTGAGCTGAAATGGACTGGTATTGGACCAGTAAGAACAAACAAATCTGTGTTGAAAGTACAGCCAGAATGCTTCTTAGAAGTCAGGATGGCCAAACTTCATTTCTCATACTTTGAATATATTAACAGGAAGGACCAGCCCCTGGAGAAAGATATCATGCTAGGCAAAGTGAAGGGTCAGCAAAAAAAAGAAAGACCCCAAGGAGATGAACTGTTGCAGCAGTAATGTTTAACAACCATTGTGAGGTTGGCGCAGGACCAGGTAGTGTTTCTGTTGTGCACAGGGTAGCTAACAGTCAGAACTGACTAGATGAGACCTAACAACAGACCTTCTCTATGGACTGTCTGCTGCTGCTGGGAACCTTGCCTCTCCTGCAGTGCATCACAAATCATATTTTAAGTAGCCTTGGGTTGGTTATCTAGGCTACCAGGTGGGTCTTTATTTTGATCGTATGCATATAGAAAGAAACAAATCCACAACCTCTTTCCCTTGGGACCTGTAACATCCTAGCATCCAAAGGGTTCCTCCTATCTATAGTCCCTCTCCTTCGAGGTCAGAGCTACTGGATGATCTGGGCAGGCCTGGTGCCTTAGTATTTCAGCAGGAGCAACTCAGCAATTAATAGTGTAGCACCATTTATTATAGCTATTCTGATGAAGACAGACTTTTTTCTAAATTAAAACCCAAAACTTAGACAATTCTCACCAGATGAGACTAGTTTTGCTTTCGAAAGGAAATGAAAGATTCTGAGACTCCTGTGTATTTTTCTCGCAGGGGGACAGGCTGTTGTTTGTGTTGTTCAGTTGATTTTTCACCGTACAGTGGTGTCACGTGACAGAGGGCTGTCTAGGCTGTAACCTTTATGAGAACTATTCACTAGGTCTTTCTTCCTCAGAGTCACTGGATGAGTCTGAACCAACCACCTTTTGGTTGGCAGATGAGGACTTAGCCATTGTGCTGTCAGGGGTCAGGTTAGTAACTGACTTCAAATCTGGCCTCACCTCTCATGAGGTTACTGGTCAGCTAAAAACAGAGCCTATCTCTTTCTGCTGCCATTAATCCTGTCCTCTATGGATGTCTAAATTCTAGAAGCTTCTGGTGAAGGGTCGATTGGAGAACATGCTCTTAATCTTAAACTCTCACCCACCCCATCATAGCCCAGAACGTCATGGAAACTGAAGCAATGCTGTCTCAAGATCAGCCCTTCAAGCGAGATAAGCCCAACAGAGACGCAAACCAAACTGCCGGCACCATCAGGCGCTTCAATCGCTTCTTGTGGTAGCTGCAATGAAGGGAAAGCAAAAGCCTGAGGAAGTCCTTTGCTCATCTAGTTTCCTCTCATTTTACAAACGCTCGTGCTTCGGCCTCCCCACCCGCTTCATAGTTTCCACCCCTTGTAAGAGCAAGTGGAGCACTGGCACCACTTTACACAACTCCTTAACAGAAACTTCATCTCTAGCAAGTGGCTGAGAAAAGAGGCACACATGGGTACTAGTGGCCATACCAAAGTTCTCACATAACCAGAGTAGCACGGGCACATCCAGGGGGCAGTTAGACACCAAGCAGCCGGCGCAGGAAACTGTAAAGCTGGACAGAAAAGGCAGGCTTGTGTAGGTGTCCTCTGGAAACACCTGGGCTGACCCAAATTTCAGTCCAGGGCCTCTGGCTCTCCAAAAGACAACTCCTGCTCAACAATTGGCCTTTTGTGCGGCACAAAAGGGCTGGGTGGGAAAAAAAACTTAGTATTTCACCTGGAACCACGGCCTAGACTCCAGGACCAGGGTAGACTTGACTGGCCTGGAATCCTGCCAGCACAAAGTTCAATCTATTACAGGGGCCGAGCGCAGGCAAGAGTTACGCTGCGCCAGCCTACACACCATACCTCACCCACAGGTATGCGTGCAACCACACTCGCCCCAAACGCAAGAGGTCTGGGAGGAGGGCAGGCTCGGTAGAGGAAACTGTAGCTCACAAGGGGGCAGTGACTAGACCCAAGCAGGTCACACTACGAGTGAGTGGGCCGGTAAGTCCCAGCGTCAGGATTCCTCCGTAGCCCCATCTCCACCCGCCTGTCCTCACCACGCCCAGCTGAGAATAACTAACCTCCCCACAGAACTTCAGCCCCAGTTTCCCCACTATGGTAGGGCTAGGACCTAAGTCTTCGCCCCTACTGCCACTGGCCAAACCGCAAACCCTGCCTTCCCGTGAGCCAAAGCCACCGCCGCTCCCGGCCTAAATCTCCAGCCCAGGTCCCATCGCTCGGCTGACCTGCAGAGTCGCGCTCCCGAGAGCCCACAGCGGCGGACATTTCCTCGCCTGGTTCCTCCAGCTCCTCATCCCGCCGTGCGCCCCGCCCGCCCCGCGCCCTCCAGGCGCCCGCCCCCCCGCGCCGCCTCGGCCAATCGAGGACTCCTCTGCGCCATCGCCTCGCCCCAAACAGATCGGAGCCCGCCCACTGTAGTTGGGCCTCCTCCAATCCCCACCGCCCCTTCTGGGATGGATACCTGCCTCTGCCAATTCTCGCTCACCCGACCAGGTACCTGGGGCCAAGTTCCAACGCCGCGGAGTCGGCTGCTCACGCGACTCATGCTCCAGATCGGTGCACCTGTATCGAGACAGCCACAGAAACTCAGGGTTCCGCGTTGCCGGATCGAATCCTGTGGTAGGAACATGGAGGGAAAACCGTGGGCTTCAGGAGGAGCTGTTTCCACTTCTGAATGATTATGTGACTGTAAGCAAAATCACTCAGCCTGCCCTGAGCGTCTCCGAGCCTGTTTCCCTATGATACAGGGTCTTTCTTCGAAAGAAAAAGTGTGCAAGATCAATGAGGAGGATGTGGAATGTGTGGCTAATTGCACCACCTCCTTTCCCAAGAGAGCAGAAGAATTGTATGGCGTCCGGCTACCATTACTGAACCTTTTGATCCAAGATTCTATAGAAGAATCCTGATCAAGCAAGATATGCAGAGCAGAATACCAAATTCTCCTGGTCTCCAGACTTTCAGGAGCCAAGAGGACTGTGTGAAACCACTGACCTGAGATCACTTAGCACTTAAATAAAAAATATCCCCGAAGTCATTTTCAAGGCAAACAATAGTGTTTATAGCTTAACTAAGGAAAAAATATCCCCGAAGTCATTTCAAGTCAAACAACAGTGTATATAGCTTAACTAAGGAAAAAAGGTCTGTCTTGAGCATTTTGGTGTTTTAAGAAGTATCTATACAGAGATAAAAACGACATCATCAGCTTGAAAGATTAGAAAGGGACCTTACCAGGCAGTGAATCTATGCCAGAAAACCCTGGTGAGAATAATCATCAACCTCACTAAGCTATTCATGTAGAAATGGTTGAATTGATAATGTGCTGTGTGGTCTCTAAAGCAACAAAATAAAAATATTTTAAAGATAGTTTAGAGTGCTATTCCAAGGCAGGATTCCCGGTGTGGCACTGTAGGATCACCACTAGACTGCAAACCACAAGGTTGGTAGTTCAAACCCACCAGCTGCTCCTTGGAAACCCTATATAGGATCAATGAGTCAGAACCAACTGATGGCAGTAAATAATAACAATTCCAAGGCCTGCCCACACACATCTATACTTATTCTTTCAACCTAATGATAACTATATGTCAAGATTTGTGTTTTATATTTTTATCTCTTTTAATCCTTATAACAATTTTTATGAGACAAGGAGCTATTACCCTAATTTTATATATGAGGCAACTGAACTCAGAGAGATTAATTATCCAAGGTCACAGAGCAAATGCCAGAGTGGAAACTCAAGTATAAGTCAGGTTTAACTACCTGTAATCTCCATTTCTACCTGAACAATTCAGGGAGGTTGCTGCAACTATTCTCACCCTGGTTTGCTGACTTGTTCCTCCCTCGTGAGTGGAGTCCTGGTGTCGTTTTTAAAAGACCAAAATGCTGAAGCACTTGGCCACAAGGTCAGTTTGAAACACAGGTCAGCGATTCAAACCCACCAGCCGCTCCTTAGAAACCCTATACAGGGTTACTACCCTATGAGTCAGAACCAACTCTATGGGACTTAACAAAAACAACAACAATCTCCATCTGGAGCCCCGGTGTGGCACTGTAGCATCAGCTCTGGACTGCTAACCACAAGGTCAGCTGTTCAAACCCACCAGCTGCTCCTCTGAAACCCTATGCAGGGTCTCTGTGAGTCAATGGCACTTAACAACCACAATCTCCATCCATGGATGGTGCAAATGGTTAAGAGCTAGACTGCTAACCAAAAGGCTGGCAATACAAGTCCACCCAGAGACTTCTTGGAGGAAACGTATGGTGCTCTGCTTCTGAAAAAATCAGATAAAGTAGAAGTGGAAAACGGTTCTACTTTGAGCCACAGGGAGTCGCCATACATCAAGTCAACTCTACTGGTTCAACCTCGGTAAGCAACTCACAGACCACCCCAAATAAGCAAGCACTTCTAAATAAAAGTAGTGTGTTTGTTATGAAATTCCTTTAAGAAAAGTCCTCTGACTAGCCTGGAGAGACTAGAAGAACAGAAGATACTTCTTGAAAGAAAGACTGACAGGAAAAATACAAAATAATATAGTCAGACTGACTGATTACTCAAGAACAAGCAAATTGCTCACCCAGGAGACATCAAGGCAAGTGGTCAGGTTCCCTCAGAGCAAACCCCCTTCCAAGACTAAGACTCAGTGGGAATACACGCTCTGATTGGTGACCACGTCTGTCACCAATAAGGGGAAGTGAAGGAAAAACAGCAATGAAAGTGCAAGCTAAGCCCTCCAATGTTCAATAGACGCCTGTGAATCTGGGTGGAGACCTGGTTGGCCAGTAGTGTGGCAAGACCTGGGGACTCTTGGGCCCAGAGTCAGTGACATAGCCACAGAGGACTAGAGTGGAGAGTGAAGCATCCATCTGATAAAAACAGAGGGCATATGCGATAATACCCACTTGACCTGGCCTCAATGACTAGAAGAAGGAAGAAGAGGAAAAAAAAGAGTAATCTGATACAATTTGATTAACTTGACCTATACCTATGGATGCAGTAGCTCAAAAGAGTGAACAAATCTTTACAGCAAGGATCATTCCCACCCCCTCCATACACAACAGTAGACAGGGATGGGCAATTTGGACATTGGCTACCCAAAGGTGGGGGCCGGGAGGAGGGCTACAAAGGCAAGAAGTGACTGGCTTACAAGCTTTCAAGAGGGAACCTAGATCCAGAGGGCATGGAGGAAGGTAGAATCTCCACTGAGTAGT
>NW_006408624.1:5837283-5849937 GCF_000296735.1 Chrysochloris asiatica
GGCAGTGTTTTGTTCTGTTGTTCATAGGGTCGCTATGAGTTGGTACTGACTCGATGGCACCTAACAACAACAACAAGCCAGAAGAACAAACAAATCTCTTGGAAGAAGCCAGAATGCTCCTTAGAAGCGAAGACAGACTTCATCTCACATACTTTGGACATGTTATCAGGAAGAACCAGTCCTTGAAAAAGACAACATGCATGGTAAAGTAGAGGATTTGAAAAAAAAAAAAAAAAGGGAAAACCCTCAATGCGATGAATGAATACAATGGCTGTAACACTGGGCTCAAGCACAACAGTTGTGAAGATGGTGCAGGTTCTGTTGCACATACGGTCGCTACAAGTCAGGACCAACTTATTGTGGTACTATGGGCTAATGCACTGGACTGCAAATTCACTTTGAGCCACAAGGTCAGTGGTTCAAGCTCACCAGCAGCTCCTTGGAAGCCTTATACAGGGTCATTATGGGTTGGAATTAACATATCACACACTTGTAGAACTGCATGGACCTGACAGAATTGAATTGGATTTGTAAGGACATCATAAATGAAGATATTGGGGATCCAGGGCTGACGATGGTACTGTCAGACAGACCTTCAATATTTTAAAACTATTATTTGGTGGTAGTTATGTGTCATGGAGTTGGTTCCAACTCACAACAACCCTGTACAGGGTTTATAAATCTTTATGGGAGCAGAAAGCCTCATCTTTATCCCACAGAACAGCTGATAGTTTTGAACTGCTGACCTTGCAGTTCGCAGCCCGATTCGTAACCACTACGTTACCAAAGCTCCTATTATTTACATACTATTAATTCATACTTGTACTTGAAATAGGAACTGAACATTGTCTGATATACTGCGGGAAGATGAGCCCTTCATATAGGAAAGCACTCAAAATACAACCGGAAAACAGCTGCCTCCTCAAAGCAGAGTTGACCTTAATGATGTAGATGGAGCAAAGATTTCGGACTTCCATTTGCTGATGGGGCACGAATCAAAATGAGAAGAAATAGCTGAAAACATGAAATATATTGTTGTTGATAGATGCTATTGAGTCAGCCTCCAACCCATAGCGACTTTATTTATGCACAATAGAACACAACACTGCCTGGTCCTGTGCCAACCTCACATTTGTTGCTACACTTGAACCCACTGGCTGCTGCCACTGTGCCAATCCATGTAGTCGGGGGTCTTTCTCTCTTTCACTGATCTTCCACATTATCATACCCTTCTGGAGGGGCTGATCTTTCCTGATAATACATCCGAAGTATGAGAGGCGAAGTCTGTCCTTCTTGGCTTCTAAGCATTCTGGCTGTATTTCCTTCAACACAGATCTCTCTGTTTGTTCTTTTGGCAGCCCATGGTACTTTTAATATTCTCCTCCAACACCATAACTCAAATGCATCAATTCTTCTATGGTCTTACTCATTCACAATCCAACTTCCACATGCATATGAGGTTACTGAAAACACAGATTCACCTTAGTCCTCAAACTGACATCTTTGCTCTTCAACACTTTAAAGAGGTCTTGTGCAGCAGGTTTTCCGAAGACAGTACATTGTTTGATTTCTTGATTGCTGTTTCCATGACTGTTTATGGTCAATCTGAGCAAAATGAAGTCTTTGACAACTTCAATCTTTTCTCCATTTATCTGGATATTATTTATTGGCCTAGTGTGAGAATTTTTGTTTTCTTTACATTGCGGTGCAACCCATACCAAAGGCTATGGTGTTTGATCTTCATCAGTCAGTATTTTAAGTCCTCTTTGCTTACAGCAAGCAAGGCTGCATCATCTGCATATGGCAGATTGTTGGTGAATCTTCCTCTAACCTTGATGCCACGTTTTTGTTTACATAATCCAATTTCTTGAATTATTTGCTCAGCATAGAGACTGAATGAGTATGGTGAAAGAATACAACCCTGGAACACAACTTTCCTCATTTTAAACCATTCAGTGTTCCATTGTTCTGTTCCAACTACTGCCTCTTGGTCTATATACAGGTTCCTCTCTGGTAGCGTAGTGGTTACGAATCGGGCTACGAACCTTAAGGTCAGCGGTTCAAAACTACCAGCCGCTCCGCGGGAGAAAGATGAGGCTTTCTACTCCCGTAAAGATTTACACCCCTTGGAAACCCTGTACTGGGTCGCTATGGGTCGGAACCGACTCGATGGCACTTAACAACAACAACAACAACATGAGCGCAATTAAGTGTTCATTCTCAACGTTGTCTATAGCTTATCATGATCCACACAATTGAAAGCCTTTGCATAGACAATAAAGCGCAGGTAAATATCTTTCTGGTATTCTCTGCTTTCAGCCAAGATTATCCTGATGTCAGCAATGATATCCCTCATTCCATGTCCTCATCTGATTCTGGCTTCAGCCTCTAGCAGTTCCCTGGCAATGTACTGTTGCAGCCATTTTAAAATTATTTTTAGGAAATTTTACTTTCATGCAATATTAATAATATTGTCCGATGATTTCCACAATGCATTGGGTCACTTCTCTTTAACATGAGTACAAATGTTGGCCAGGTAGTTGTCTTCCAAATTTCTTGGCCTAGATAAGTAAGCACCTCCAGTGTCGTATCAGTTTGTTGAAAGATTTCAATTCATATTCCATCAGTTCCTGAAGCCTTGTTCTTTGCCAATGCCTTAAGTGCAGCTTGGACTTCTTCCTTCAGGATCATTGACTCTTGACTATATGTTGCCTCTTGAAATGTTTGAACACCGATCATTTCTTTTTGGTGCAGTGACTATGTATATTTCTTCCATCTTCCTTTAATGCTTTCTGCATCATTCAATATTTTGCCCATAGAATCCTTCAAAATTTCAAGTCAAGGCTTGAATTTTTTCTTCACTTCCCTCAGTTTGACAAATGCTGAGTGTGTTCTTTCTTCCCTTTTGCTTTTCTAACTCCAGGCCTTCACACATTCATTATAATATTTGACTTTGTCTTCTTGAGTTGCCCTTTGAAATTTTCTGTTCTTTTATCTCCTCATATCTTCCATTTGCTTTAGCATCTCTATGCTGGAGAGCAAGTTTCAAAGTCTCTTCTGACATCTATTTTGGTCTTTTTTCTTTTCTTCTTAATGGTCTTTTGCTTTCTTCCTCTATAATGTTCTTGATGTCATCTCATATTTCTTCTTGTCTTCAGTCATTAGTGTCAAATTCATCAAATCTGTTCTTGAGATGCTCTTAGGTGGGATATGTTCAAGGTCTTTTTGACTCTTGTGGACTTGTTTTAATTTTCTTGAGCTTCAGCCTGAATTTGCATATGAGCAGTTGATGGTCTTTTCCACAGTCTGCCGCTGGCCTTATTTTGACTGATGATAGGGAGCTTTTCCACTGTCTCTTTTCACAGATGTTGATAACTTGATTTCTGTGTATTCCATCTGTTAAGGTCCATGTGTACAGTTGTCTTTTATGTTGCTTTAAAAAAGGTATTTGCAATGAATAAATCACTGGTCCTGCAAAATTCTATCATGGGATCTCTAGCATCTTCTCTATCACCAGGGCCATATTTTCCACAGACTGGTCTTTCCTCTTTGTTTCCAACCTTTGCATTCCAATTACCAGTAATTACCAGTACATCTTGATTACATGCTTTATCAATTTCAGACTGAAAAAGTTGATAGAATTCTTCAATTTCATCCTCTCTAGCTTTAGTGGTTGGTGCATAAATTTGAATAATAGTATGAACTGGTCTTCTTTGTAGGCATATGGATATTGAACTATCATAGACAGCATTGTACTTCAAAATAGAGCTTGAAATGTTCTTTTTGATGATGAATGTGATACCATTCCTCTTGAATCTGTCATTCCCAGCATAGTAACACATGTGATTATCAGATTCAAAATAACCAATACTAGTCCATTTTAGCTCACTAATGCCTAGGATATCGATGTTTATACACTCTATTTCATTTTTGACAATTTCCAATTTTCCTAGATTCAAGGTTCATACATTTCATGTTCCAATTTTTAATGGATGTTTACAGCTGTTTCTCCTCATATTTAGTTGTGCCCCATCAGCAAATGATGGTCACAAAAGCTTTACTCCATTCAGTTCATCATAGTCAACTCTACTTTGAAGAGGCAGCTCTTCCTCTAGTCATATTGAGTGCCTTCCAACCTCATTTTCCAGCACTATATCTGTCAACATTCTGGTGCTCTTCATCATGTCATCTGACAATGTCCTACTGCTATTCATAAGGTTTTCAGTGACAATATTCAGAAGTGGTCCATCTCTCCTTCTTTTTATTCTGGCTTAGTCTGAAAACTCATCTGAAATCTGTCCATCATGGGTGACCGAGCTGGTATTTAAAATACTAGTGGCATAGTTTCCAGAATCATAGTAATACGCAAGCAACCACAGTTCGACAAACTGACAGACAGTTGGTGGAACATAGAACATATGAGGTATGTATCGAGGAAAATTGGATGTTACCAAATATCAAATGAAACACATAAAGATCAATATTCTAGGAATTGTTATTGTGCTATCCAATCAATTCTGACTCATAGTGACCCTCTATACAGTTCCTAAGGCTGTAAATTTTGGTGGATAGCAGAAAGCCTCATCTTTCTCCTATCAAAAAGCTGATAGGTTTGAACTGATCTTGTGGTTTGTTGCCCAGTGCTTATCCTATAGAGTCACCACACTCCAAATCCTAAGCATTAGAGCTGAAATGGACAGGTATTGCCCTTTTTGAATCAGACAGTCATATGGTTTATGCCAGGAATGACAAATTGAAGAGGAATGGCATTGCATCATAGTCAAAAAGAACATTTCAAGATCTATTTTGAAATACAAGGCTGTCTGTGATGGGATATTAACTATACACCCACAAGGAGGGCCAGTTAATACCACTATTATCCAAATGTATGCACCAAACACCAAAGCCAGAGATGAAAAAAATTGGAGAATTCTACCAACTTCTTCAGTCCACAATTGAGCAAACATGCAATCAAGATACACTGATAATTACTGGTGACTGAAATCCAAAAGTGATAAGCAAAGAGGAGGAACTGGTAGCTGAAAAATATGATATTAATGATAGAAATGATGCTGGAGATTGCATGATAAAATTTTACAAGACCAACTACTTGTTCGTGGCAAATACCTTTTTCAACAACAAATGGTTGTCGAAACTATAAATGGTGACTCTACACATGGACCTAACCGAAGAAAATAAACAAGAAACAAATTTACTACATTTGTGAAAAGTGGAGATGGAGAAGCTCAACAAATGGAAAAGAAAGCATTGGTGGTAGAAATGACACTGGAGATTGCAAGATAGAATTTTGCAAGACCAACGACTTCTTCATTGCAAATACCTTTTCTTTTTTTTTTTTTTTTTAACAATATAAACGGTGATTATATACATGGACCAAGGAACCCTGATAGCATAGTGCATTCGAGTCAACCTGCTAACCACAAGGTCAGCAGTTCAAATCTACCAGTCACTCCAAAGGAGAAACAGGAAGCTTTCTGCTCCTATAAAGATTCAGTCTCAGAAACATGATACAGAGTCACCATGAGTCTGAACTGACTCAACAGCACACACCCACCACCACCACCATACGCATGGACCTAGCTGAGTAAAATACATAGAAATCAAATTGACTGCATCTGTGGGAACAAAAGATGGAGAAGCTGAATACTATCAGCCAGAACAAGGTTAGGGGTCAACTGTGGAACAGATCATCAGTTACTCATATGCAAGTTCAGACTGATGCCGAATAAAATTAAACCAAGACTATGAGAGCCAAACTACAACCTTGAGTATATCCTACCTTAAATTATAGACCATCTTAAGAACAGATTTAACACACTGAATACTAATGGCTAAAGACTAGAGGAATTGTGGGATGATATCAAGAACATCACATAAGAAGAAAGCAAAAAGTCATTAAAAAGACAGTAAAGAAAGAAAAGACCAAGTAGATGTCAGAAGAGGCACTGAAGCTTGCTCTTGAACATACAGTAGCTAAAATGAATGGAAGAAATTAAGAAGTAAAAGAGCTGAACAGAAGACTTCAAAGGGCAGTCCAAGAAGACAAAGTATTATGATGAAATATGAAAAGACTTGGAATTAGAAGAATAGGTTCTGCATTTCTCAAACTGAAAAACTCAAGTCTTGACTTGGAATAGTGAAGGATTCTATGAGTACACTATTGGATGATGCAGAAAGTATCAAAAGAAGATGGAAGGTATAAACAGAGTCACTGTACTAAAAAGAATTAGTCAATGTTCACCCATTTCAGGAAGTAGCATACGATCAAAAGACATAGAATTGAAGGAAAAGGGAAAAAGTCCAAGTTGCACTGAAGGTATTAGCAAAAAACAAGGCTCCAGGAATTCACAGAATACCAAACTGAAGGAGATCCATATTGGCTAATTCCAAAGACAGGTGGTATGGCGCTGTAGCATCAGCACTGGACTGTGTGAACCACAAGTTCAGCAATTGAAACCCACCAGCTACTCCTTGGAAGCCCTATACAGGATCACTGAGTCAGAGATGACTTGATGGCACTTAACAGCAACAACAAAAACAGGTGACCCAACAGACTTCATAAATTATCAAGCAATATCACATTGCTGAAGATAATTCAAAAAGAATTGTATCCACACATCAACAGGAAGTTGCCAAAACTTCAAGTTGAATTTAGAAGAGGACATGAAACGAAGGTTATCATTGTAATATCAACGACAAGAACAACAGTCAAGATGGATCTTGACTGAAGCAGACAACACCAGGAAAACATTTACTTGTGTTTTATTGATTATGTAAAAGCAATTGACTGTGTGGATCATACTAAACTAGATATAACATTGAAAAGAATGAGAATTCCAGAACACTTAATTGTGTTCATGCAGAAACTGTACATATAATAAGTCATTCAAACAGAACAAAGGGAGGCTTCATCATTTAAAATCAGGAAAAGTGTGCACCAGGGTTATATTCTTTTGCCATACTTATTCAATCTGCTGAGCAAATAATCTGAGAAACTGGACTATATGAAGAATGCTGCATCAGGATTAGAGGACGATTCATTAACAACCCGTGATGCATATGATACAACCTTACTTGCTGGAAGCGAAGAGGACTTGAAATATTTACTGCTAAAGATCAAAGACTATAGCCTTCAATGTGGATTGCACCCTAATGTAAAAAAAGAAAAAAGAAAGAAAATCCTCACAACTGACCAATAAACATCACTGAGAAAAGTTTGAATTTGTCTACCAGGGACTTCTACGAAGATGGCAAACTAGGCAGATGTGCTACACCAATCCTGTACAACAAAGATGGTGGTGGTGGTGGCAAGTGCCATCCAGTTGACTCCAACTCATAATGACCCTGTATAGGGTTTCTGAGAAGCAGCTGGTGAGCTTGAACTGCCAACTTTGTGGTTCAAACTGACTTTGTAGTCGAACGCATTAACCTACAGCATCACAACAGGACTCCACAACAAAGACACAAGACACCAAATCAAACAGACATAGATGAAAATCCAGGAGCCCTGAACTTCAGAGGAAAGTTTAGAGAAGTGAACTGAGTGCTGTAAACACTGTAAAGAGTTTCCCAGGGAGTGGCTGGTGAGTTTGAACTGCCAACCTTGTGGTTCAAACTGACCATTTTGTACAGTGCTTTATCCCACAGCACCACAGAAAGAGTAAAATTAATAGGAATGGAAAGAGAAGAAGGAGAAGAAAGAATAAACAAATGAAACAACATAAAGAAAAAAACAAAACCAAAGACAAATTGAAAATATCAGCATAGCTGTTGAACCTGGAGAAGAGAGAACTCTGAGGGGTTCCTGCCAGTCAAGGAGCTCATGAGGTGGGTGTGGGAGGAATGGGACAGCAGAAGGAGTTCCTGGCCCTAGATGAAGTTCCTGGTGTGGTGCTGCAGGATGACGCACTGGACCATAAGGTTGGTTTGTATCACACAGTTGGCAGTTCAAACTCACCAGCCACTCCTTAAAAATCCTATACAGGATCACTATGCATCAGAACTGACTCGACAGCACTTAACAACAACAGGTGTTATTTGTGTTCAGGGCACTCAGTCTGGAAATAGTTCAAGATGGACACATTGCATCTAGCTGGCCATTCACCAGTCACCCTTCCTCTCTTGAGATCCCTGCTCAGCTTCTCCTCCCAGTAAGCACTCAGTTCACTTCTCTAAACTTTCCTCTGAAGTTCAGGGCTCCTGGATTTTCATCTATGTCTGTTTGATTTGGTGTCTTGTGTCTTTGTTGTGGAGTCCTGTTGTGATGCTGTAGGTTAATGCGTTCGACTACAAAGTCAGTTTGAACCACAAAGTTGGCAGTTCAAGCTCACTTATGAGTCAGAATTGACCAGATGACACTAAGCAGCAACAGCATGTCTGATTGTATTTTTTCTTCTTTTCATGTCTCTCATTTCCCATCTTCTTTTTTTTTCCCCTTTTAATCTTTCTTTACTACTTTCTACTCTCTTTTTATCTTACCTCTCCTTGGTTTTTCTAAAAGCTTTTTTTCCTTCCCTTTATTTTCTCTCTTATTTTTATCTTCTGTAGCTGCATTTTCCTGTTCCTATTTTTCTTGCTAGATATTATATTCCTTTTTTTTCCTTTTTTTCTGGTTGCTGCTTGTTTTTATTTCCTTTTTTCTACTTTATTAATTTATATTTTGATTGTTGGCTGCTAATTTGGTCTGTTGTTTTTGTTTGGAACTTTTTTGTTGTGAATTGAGTGAAGGTTTATAGACAAGATCATCAGTTTCATATTTGACAAATCATACACTTTGTTTCATCTCAATGATTGCAGTCCCCTCCATGTAACAAGAGTTATCCCACTTTTTCCCTATGGTTCTTGTTCTATTCTACCCTCCTTCTCAATTTGCCCTAAGGTAATGTTACCCTTTTGATCTTGAATTGTTGACCATCCCATGGAGAGCACACCTATCTACTGCTTGACAGAAAAGGTCCAATGAGGATGAATTCATTTCCAGACCTGAAGGGTGATCGAGGATGTTTGTTCTGTTTTTCTTTCTTGTGTGTATGTGGAGGGAGGGGTTCTCCTCTTTTCCACCTGCCTGGAGACAGCAAGCATGTCCATATGGCCCAGCCACAACTATACCCTCTGCATCTCCACCCACTTGGCAAGAGCTAATACCAGTTCTTATCAACGATAGACAGCAAACAAAACCAGCCAAACCCACATTAAACTGAGGTGCACAAACAATGGATGGAGAATGGTGCACGTGAGTATTTCACCACAGAAGACAGTTGATAAGAGCTTAAGAACACATCAACAAACAATCATCAATTAAATTGAAATGCAACAACATCACAATGCCATGGCATCAACAAACAATTTTAGCTTACATGAAGAAACAAGGGATAATGGCTCAAACAAAAGACCAAGATGCAGATCCAGAAAACACTTTTGAGGAAGAAAAGGTAATGGAACTATCTGAAAAATAATTCAAAAGAATATTTAGGTATCTTCAACGGATTAACAGAAGGATCAAGGAAAGCAAAAACACAGAAAAAAACTTAAGAAGAATTCAGAAAAACACTCTAATAACAAACAAAATCAAAGCAAATTTTGAAATAATGCAAACCGTGCAATTAGAAATCCAAAAGATTAATACTAAGATTTCAGAAATGGACAATACATTGAAAGGGCAAAGGAGTAGATTTAAAGCAATAGAAGTCTGAATTAGTGAGCTTGAAAATAAATCTCTCAATCCTAGTATGCTAGAAAAACAGTAAAAAGAATGAAGAGTCTAAAGAATGCCGAAGAGTTATGTAGGACACAAAGTCTAAGAGTTATGAGGGACACCACGAAGAGGAATAACTTATGGGTGATCAGAATTCCAGCACAGAGAAAACTGTTGAAGAGTTATTGGAAGAAAACTTCCATAATATCATGAAAGATGAGAAGATAAGACTACATAAAAAGCTGAACAAACTCCAAACAGGATAGATCCCAAAAAAATCACCAACTACAAGAACAAGCAAGTTGTTTGCCAGGAAGCCATCAAGGCAAGCAATCAAGTCCCTTCAAGACAAACCTCCTTCCAAGACTGAAACTCAAAGGAAACACATGAGCAGGCATGTAAGCTTGCTGGTGACCATTTTGGTTAATGATGAGTAGAAAAGGGGGAAAGGCAGCAATGAAGATGTGGGCTAAGATTCCTGTCGACCACATTCCATAGAGTCCCTTTGACCTGAAGATGAGATATAGAAGAGGAAGGGCTAGTTGGTCTGAAGTATGGTGAGACCTGGGAACTCCTGAGCCCATGGACAAGAACAAGGCCACAGAGAGCTAGAGCTGAGAGTGAAGCATCCAGCTGATATGAAGTGAGAGGAGATGTACAAGAATGCCCAAACTTGCAGATAGTACCCATTTGATCTAGCCTTGATGGCTTGATGATCAGAACTTGACTAGAGGAAGATAAAAAACAACTTTTGATAAAGGAAACAAGTGTAAACTGCTACAATTTGATAAACTTGACCTATACTTATGGAGTAGTAGCTCAAAACACCAACTGAGAAGGAAGGAGTCTTCACATCAAGTATCAATCCTATCCCCTCTGTATACAGGGTAGATAGGGGCAGGCAACTTAGACATTAGCTAACTAAAATGAGGGGGTGATAAAGGCACAAAGTGACTAGCTTACAAGTTTTCAAGATGGAGTTTAGTTTCAGAGTGTGCAGGTATAGGTAGAGAACCCACTGAATAGTTTTCATCTTTTCTAGACAGGTATGGTGAAAATATATAGGGATAAGATTCTTATGATTCAATAGTGAGTAATTGTTATTATGACTAATTGTGACTATCACAACTGTAAAGGTAAAAGTTTTGTAACAAAATTGGGGGAGTACTTAATCTTGCAGTCCAGAAACAGAGGACCCTAGGACCATCAAGGGAGAGCAGCATGAGCGGAATGTGGAACCCTATCCAAAGAAGCAGCAACACCAGAGATGGAGGCAGAGATGAGGACATTGAGAGAGAAAGCAGCTGAGGTCTCTAGACTCAGGCAAAGAGAAAGACTGAGTGCTGGCGGCCAGGAGGCAGGCTTACAGAATGTGCCCTTTGGTTGTTTAAATTATTATACATTCCTGAATGTTTTTGTATACATCAAAAAAAAAAAAAAAACCAGAGGGGATGGAACAAATACTGTTGAATGATGATGCACGGAGGAGGAGACTGTAATCATTGTAATGAAATGATGAGTGTAAACCCCATATTCTCCCATGTAAACTATCACTCAATTCACAATAAAAACTTAAAAGAAAAATCACCAAGACATATCATAATAAAACTTTTCAAAGGCAAAGAAAGATGAAAAAGGAATCCTGAGAGCAGCCCTGGAAAAACAAAAAGTTACCTATAAATGACAACTAAATAAGACTAGGAGTCCTGGTGTGGCGCTGTGGGTTAATACGCCAGACTGCAAAGCCGTTTGAACTGCAAGGTCGGCAGTTCAAGCTCACCAGCTGCTCCTCGGAAACCCTATACAAGGTCGCTATGGGTCGGAACTGACTCTACAGCACTTAACAACAACAACAACAAATAAGAAACCATACAGCCAAAAAGGCAATGGGATGATATATACAAAACTCTGAAAGAAAAAAACAATTGTCAACCAAGAGTCATATACCCAATAAAGCTGTCCTTCAAATATGATGTCAAAAGTATGACATTTCCAGATACAAAAAAATTAAAAGGCATTTGTAATCATTAGACCAATTTTAGGAGTCCTGGTATGGCACCGTAGGAAAAGTATTCAACCTCAAGGTTGGTTTGAACTGCAAGGTTGGCTGTTCGAAGTCACTAGCTGCTCCTCGGAAACACTATGCAGGGCTGTTATGAGTTAGAACCAACTCGACAGTACTTAAAAACAACAACAAAATTCAACTTTACAAAAAATAGTAAAGAGTTTTCTTTGGACTGAGCACCAACAACAGCAAATAACAACCTGAGGTTAACATACATGACAGCATCACCCAGAACTCAATCCAGATATAGAAGTATCTTGTAAGTAAAAATCTTGTAAGTAAATCTTGTTGTTGTTAAGTGCTTTTGAGTCTGTTCCAACGTATAGCTACTGTGTAGAGGGTTTCCAAGGAGCTCTAGTGGATTTGAACTGCAGCAACCTTGTGGTTCGCAGTCCTGTTGCTACAAGACTATAAATAGGAAACCTGAGATAACAATTTATGATGAACTCAACTACAAAGCAAAAAGATGGAATAGTGTAGATTTTAAAAAATGGTGAAGAAGTCAAGTAGATTTCAAGATAAAACAGCTGTTTCAAATCGCAAAAAAAAAATTAATAAAAGACAGGGCAACAGCAAAGAAAATTAATACACCTTCACATAAGATAAAAAAAGAGGAAAATCAAAAAGATATAATAAACATTAACACAACAGAAATGAAAAAGAAAAGAAATACCACATACAAAATGAACTCAGTGCACAAAATTATGTTGATCAAAGAAACCAGCAGCACCACACAAAAAAAAAGACGCCAGAAAATGACAGCAACCAGTTAAAAACTATCAATTACACTGTATGTAAATGGATTAAATGTACCAGTCCAGAGACAGAAAGTAGCAGAATGGATCAGAAAACAGGATCCTTCAATATGCTGCCT
>NW_006408624.1:5850262-5869272 GCF_000296735.1 Chrysochloris asiatica
CTGTCAGGAAGGACCAGTTACTGGAGAAGGATATCATGTTTGGTAAGGTGGAGGGTCAGAAAAAAAGAGGAAGACCCCCAGCGAGATAGATTGGCCAAGTGGCAACATCAATAGGCTCAAGCGTAGCAACAACTGTGAGGTTGGCCTAGGACCAGGTAGTGTTTCATTCTGTTGTGCATAGGGTTGATATGAGTCGGTACCGACTCAATGGAACCTGACAACAACAACAAAAGAAATTTTAAGGCAAAACCAGCATAAGAGGCAAAGAAGGATACTATGTCATGATTAAGAGGTCAACTGAATAAGAGGACATAACCATAATAAACATCTAAGCTTCAAAATACATAAATCAAACTCTAATAGAACTTGGCACTTAACAACAACAATAGAACTTAAGAAAGACATAGACAATTCTATAATACTAGTTGTTGCTGTTGCTGCTTTGTACTGTGGAGTCGGTTCCGACCCATAGAGACTCTGCATAGGGTTTCCGAGGCTGTAAATCTTTACGGGAGCAGAAAGCCTCATCTTTCTCCCATGGAACAGCTGATTGTTTCAAACGGCTGACCGTGAGATTAGCAGCCCAATTCGTAACCCACTATGCTACCAGAGCGCTTTAGTAGGAGATTTTAATAAACTGCTTGTGATGAAAGGGCAACTAGAAAAAGACAAAAAGCAGAAGAACTAAACAATACAATCAACCAACTTGATCTCATAGACATATACACAGCACTCAACCAAACAACAGCACAGTGTACATTCTTTACATTCTTTTTCCAGGCAGAGCCCATGGAACACTCTCCAGAATAGAACATATGTTAGGTAACAAAGCGAACTCCAATACATTTTTTAAAAAACATCAAAATACTATAAAGCATCTTCAGATCACAACACTATCATATTAGAAGTAAATAATAGGAAGATCGAAAGGGAAAAATCTGATACACTAAAATTAATAACACCATGCTTAAAAGCTACTGGGTAACAGAACAAATAGGAATGAAATGAAAAAATTCCTTGACTCAAACAAGAATGAAAACATAAGACACCAAAACCTTTGGGAGACAGCCAAAGAAGTGCTCAGTAGGCAATTTATAGAAATAAATTAACACATCCAAACAGAAGAAAGAACCAAAATGAATACCCTAATCTAACATCTCCAACAATTAGAAAAAGAGTAGCAAAGCAAGCTTACTACACCAGAAGAAAAGAAATAATAAAGGTAAAAGAGGAATGAATAAAATAGAAAACAGAAAGAATCAACAAGACAATATGTTGGTGCTTTGAAAAGATTAATAAAATTGACAAACCATTGGCAAATCTAACAAAACAGAATAAGGAGAAGACACAAATAACAAGAATAAGAAATTATATGAATGATGTCACAACAGACCCAACAGAAAAAAAGGCTAATAACAATACTATGAATGGTACTTCAGCAAATTGGAAAATCTAGAAGAAATGAACAAGTTTCTAGAAACACACCACCTACCTAAACTAACACAGACTTAAGTAGACAACATGAACATGGTGGTTTAAAATCACCAGCCGCTCCTTGGAAACTCTATACAGGGTCTCTATGAGTCAGAATTGACTCAACAGCACTTAACAACAACAACAAATAACAAGAGAAGAAATTGATCAAGTCATTAGAAAACATCCAACTAAAACAGTCCTGGCCCAGATGGCTCTTTACTGGTGAATTCTACCAAACATTCAGAGAAGAGCTGACATTTAAGTCTACTCAAACTATTCCATAATATAGAAAAGGATGGAAAACTCCTCCAATAATTTTATGAAGTAACAATAACTCTGATACTAAAACTAGGCAAAAGCATCACTAAATAGGGAAATTATAGATCAATTTCCCTCATGAACATACATGCAAAAATTCTCAATAAAATCTTAGCCAATAGAATCCAACAACATATAAAAAAACAATATATCATGACCAAGTGGGATTCATACCAGATATGCAGGGGAGGTTCAATATTAGAAAACAATCAGCATATTATACCACATAAATAAAACAAAGGGGGGGAAAATCACATGGTCATATCAATTAATGAAGAAAAGGCATTTGACAAAATCCAATCTTTCTTGATTAAAACACTCAACAAAATAGGAATAGAAGGGAAATTCCTAAACAAAATTAAGGGCACATTTACAAAACCAACAGCCAACATCACTTAATGGTGAGAAACTGAAACCATTGCTCTTAAGAACAGGAACCAGACAAGGATGCCCGTTATCACCAATCCTATTCAATATTGTGCTGGAAGTCTTAGAGACATAAGGCAAGAAATGGAAGTTAGAGGCATCCAAATTGGCAAAAAAGAAGTAAAACTCTCTATATACTTAGAAAATCCCAAAGACTCAGCAAGAAAATGACTGGAACTCATTGATAGATTTGGCAAAGTGGCAGGGTACAATATCAATATATAAAAATCAGTTGGATTTCTTTACACTAGTAAAGAGAGCTATGAAAAGAAAATCAGGAAACAATACCCCATTTACAATAACCACCCAAAAGATTAAATGCTTGGGAATACATATAATCAGAGAAACAAAAGACCTATACACACACACACACACACAAAATAAAGCTAAAGTGGATAGAGAGAAATACTTTTAACTGATGATATATGGAGGAGATTATAATCAATGTAATGAAACAAGTTATATGAATTGTTGAATGTGAAACTGATGATGTGCCCTGTAAACTTTCACTCAATCCACAATAAAAACCTTAAATTAAAAAAAAAAAAAAGAAGACCTATACACAGAAAACAACAAAACAGTACTAACAAGAAACAAAAAGAGACTTGCAGAAAGGGAGGAATATACACTCCATGCTCATGGATAAGAAATCTTAACACTGTGAAAATGCCAACACTACCTAAAGCAATCAGAGATATAATGCAATCCCAATCTACATTTCAACGCCATTTTTTACAAAGATGGAAAAACTGATCATTAACTTTATGTGGAAAATAAAGAGACGCTGGATAAGTACAGAATTATTAAAAAAGAAAAACAAACTAGTAGTTCTCTCATTTCTCGATTTCAAAGCCACAACCACAGTAGTCAAAGCAGGTCCAACAAAAGATAAACAATCAATGGAACAGAATTGAGAACCCAGAAATAAACCCATTCACCTACAGTCAGTTGATCTTTGACAAGGGGCCAAAATGCAGTAAATGGGGAAGAGACAGTCTCGTCGACAAATGGTGCTGCAAAACTGGAAATCAATTTGCATAAAAATGAAACAAGACCCATATCCTCACAACATATATAAAAAGGAACTCAACATGGACTAAAGACCTAAATGTAAAACCTAGGACTATAAAGATCATCAAAGAAAAAATGACAAACTTAGGAGCTTTGATACATGGCATAAACACACTATCAAATAGAACTGAAAACACAAACAGAAGACCAAAGAGATGACTGTTGTTGTTGTTGTTAAGTGCTGTTGAGTCAGTTCCAACCCATAGCAACCCTGTATACGGTTTCCAAGGAGCAGCTGGCAAGCTTGAACTGCCAACCTTGCAGTTCAAACAGCTTTGCACTCTGCCACAGCGCCACACCAGGACTCCAAAACGATGACTGGGACCTCTTAAAAATTAGACACATGTGCGTCAAACAATTTCACCAAAAGAGTACCTCAGACTGGGGAAAACGTTTGGCAATAACATAACCAACAAAGGACTACGCTCTAAAATTTATAGAACACTTCAACACCTCACCAAAAAGAAGACAAATAATCCAGTTGAAAAATGATCAAAGGACATGAACAGTCACTTCATCAAAGAAGACAATCAGGCAGCCAGCAAACATATGAGGAAATGCTCACGATCATTAGCCATTAGAAAGATGCAAATCAAAACTACAATGGGGTATTATCTTACTCCAGCAATAACTGTAAAGCTAAAAAAAAAAAAAAAAAGCCATGAAAACAACAGTGCTGGTGAAGGTGTGGAGAGACTGGGACCCTCCTAGACTGCTGGTGGGACTGCAAAATGGTGCGACCATGTGGAAAATGGTATGATGCTTCCTCAATAAACTGAAAATAGAAATACTGTATGACCTAGCAATCTCTGTGCTTGGTATATAGCTACAAACAATTAGAGCCAAGACACAACTAGATATATGCACAACTATGTTTGAACCTGACAATCACTTCGTTTACTATACTGACAATGACAAATTGAGGATGAATGGCGTCACATTCATCATCAAAAAGATCTATCTTGAAGTACAAAGCTGTCTATGATAGGATAATATCCATACACCTACAAGGAAACCAGTTCATACCACTGTTATTCAAATTTATACACCAGCCACTGAAGCCAGTGATGATGAAACTGAAGGATTCTACCAACTTATTCATCTGAAACTGATCAAACATACAATCAAGATGTATTGATAACCACTGGAGACTGGAATGCAAAAGTTGGAAACAAAGAGGAAGGATCAGTAGTTGGAAAATATGGCCTTGGTGATAGAAAGGATACTGGAGATGACATGATACAATTTTGCAAGACCAATGATTTCTTCGTTGCAAACGACTTTTTAAAATAACATAAAAGGCAATTACACAATTGGACCTCACCAGGTGGAATACACAGGAATTAAATTAAGTACATCTGTGGAAAGAGATAGTAGAAAAGATCCATATCATCAGTCAAGACAGGCCAGGGAAGACTCTGAAACAGACGATAAGTTGCTCATATGCAAGTTCAGGCTGAAGCTGAAGAAAATTAAAACAAGTCCACATGACCCTGAACATATTCCACTTGAATTTAGAGATTAGCTGAAGAATACGTTTAATGCTTTAGACACTAATGACCAAAGACTAGATAGAAGAGTTGTGGGATGACATCAAGAATATCATACAGGAAGAAAGCAAAAGGTCATTGAGAAGACAAGAAGGAAAGGTTCAAAATGTATGTCAGAAGAGACACTGAAACTTGTTCTCCAGCGTGGGGATGCCAAAGTAAATGGAAGAAATGAGGAAGTAAAAGAGCTGAACAGAAAATTTCAAAGGGAAGCTTTGAAGAGAAACTCAAATAAATAGTGAACTGTGTGAAGACCAGGATTTAGAAAACTGAAAGAAAAGAACATGATCAGCATTTCTCAAGCTGAAAAAAAAACTGAGGAAAAAGTTCAAGCCTCATCTTGCAATATTGAAGCATTCTATGGGGAAAATATTGAATGATGCAGAAAGCATTAAAAAAAAACAGAAGGAATGAATACAAAGTCACTGTACCAAAAAGAAATGGTCAATGTTTAACCATCTCAAGAGGTAGTATATGATCAAGAGCCAATGACACTGAAGGAGGAAGTCCAAGGTCCACTGAAGGAACTGGCAAAGTACAGGAACTGAAGGAATACAATTTGAAATATTTCAACAAGTTGATGTAACACTGGAGACATTCATTAATCTATGCCAAGGAATTTGGAAGGCAGTGACCTGGCCAACTGATTGGAAGAGATCCATGTTTGTGCCCATTCCAAAGAGAGGTGACCTAAAGTACTGGAAAAATCATCTGATCATATCATTATGCCTTGCAGTAAAATTTTGCTAAAGATAATTCAAAAGTGGCTGCAACAGTACATTTCAGTCATATTATCAGGAGGGACCAGTCCCTGGAGAAGGACATCATGCTTGATGAAGTGGAGGGTCAGCGAAAAAGAGAAAGACACGTTAGACACATGTTAACGTGGGTCACAGGGCAGGCAATGTACACTAAGAGGAAGGTTGACAGAGGTAAGATGAGGGTAGTAGAAGATGTTGTTGTTGTGTCAAGTGCTATTAAGTTAGCTCTGACCCACAGCGGCCCTGTATAGGGTTTCTGAGGAGCAGCTGGAACCATCAGCCTTGCGGTACAAACCAACTTTGTAGAACAGCGCATTAACCCACAGTGCCACACCAGGATTCTAGATAGACACCATACCAGGTGGTTTTGTGATTGGTGGTGGTTTGTTCCCACCCATTTGTAACTTGGGGTTCAGGGGATACGTCATTACCTAATTGTGTTGGAAGTGCTGTCCATCGGCTTTTGCTTTTTCTATCTAGTGGCTCTGTCTGGCTATATACGGGGACTTGAGGAAATCCAAAAGTCAGTGGCCACTGTTGCCACCCTCTTTCCAGAACCCCATTGGTCAGGTTTCTCATTGGATAGTTAACAACAACTAACAAACACAACCCATACTTGGTCTTGTCTAATCCTCATAAGACCATTGGAGCAAAGGTAGGGTAAGTTCATATTTCCATTCTACAAATTAGAAAGCCAAATCCATTGCCCACATTTACAGTCAGGAAGTGGTAGAGCTAGGATCTGGCTGATTTTTGGATTCTGTAAGCTTTGGAGTCAGACCACCTGTGGTTCTAACCTAAGACCTATTACTTCAATAGCTGAATGCCTTTGGGTAAGTTACTTAAGCTCTGTCAGTTTACTCAATTATAAAGCAGGATATCAAAACCCAAACTCTAGGCCCACTCCCATTGAGTTAATTCTGATTTACAGAATCCCTGAAAAGGTTTCCCGAGCCTGTAAATCTTTACAGCACAGAAAAACCTCATCTTTCTCTGTATTGCCAACCTTAGGGTCCACGGTCCAGTGCCACCAGGGCTCCTTATAAGATAGGATCCTCTTTAATTTGGAGTCCCAGTGTGGCACTGTATGATGGGCATTGGGCTATTAACCACAAGGCCGTTTCAAATCCACCAGTTGCTCCTCAGAAACCCTAGGCAGGGTCACTGTGAGTCAGAACCAATTCAACAGTACTTAAAAACAGCAATAACTCTTTAATATTGGTTAAAACACTGTTGTGGGATGATTAGGAAAATGTCTGGTACATTGTTGTTGCTAAGTGCCGTCAAGTCAGTTCTCACCCATAGCAACCCTGTATAGGGTTTCCAAGCAGCTGGTGAACTTGAACTGTCGACCTTGTGCATCAAACCAACCTTGTAGTCCAGTGCATTAATCCACAGCGCCACACCCGTACTCCGTCTGGCACATAGTTAAGTTAATTAATGTTAGCCAAGTCCTTTCTCTAATTGCGGTCTCTTAGACTCTGTGTGCCTCAGTCTCTTGCTCTGTGAAATACAAGGGTTGGGCTGCTGGATATCCAAGGGTTTGTTGGCTCTGAGAGTCTCCTCTCAGCCAGGTCCCTCCCTGGGGAAACTCTCAGAGAAGGTGAGTTAGTACAGAGTTTCCCTGCTGGTACCCTGGTTGTGGGCCCCACAGTGGAGAGCAGACTAAGGAGTCTACAAAGGAGTCACCGAAACCCAAAACAGGGAAGCCATCCTCAACACTTCTCTCCCTTTCACGCTCACATTACCAGTACTAAGCTTTATTTATCCATTCAGCAAACACTAAGGGCCTACTACATACCAGACACTGTTCTGACCACTGCCAATAACGTTGTGAACACAACTCAAACTCACTGTCCTCATCGCAACTTCATTCTCATCAGTTTGCTCTCCTTGGGCTTCATCTCCTCTTTCCTATCTCCATCCCTGATGCTCTGGTCCAAGCCTTATCCTTTCATACTTGAACCACTGCTATATATTCTTATAGATCCAGTGCTTATCCTACAGTGCCACATCAGGACCCTGCCTTTACTTAGGTTGTTGTTATTGTTAAGGGCTGTTGAATCAGTTCTGACTCCTAGCGACCCTGCATAGGGTTTCTTAGGAGCAGCTGGTAAGCCTGAACTGCCAACCTTGTGGTTCAAACCAACCTTGCAATCCAGCGCATTAACCTGCAGCCCCACACCCGGACTCTGCCTTTACCTATGGTGGTGGTGGTTATGTGCCGTGGAGTCGGTTCCAACTCACAGCGACCCTGCATAGGATTTCTGAGGCTGTAAATCTTTGCAGGAACAGAAAGCCTCAACCTTCTCCCACAGAACAGCTGCTAGTTTCGAACTGCTGACCTTGCAGTTCGCAGCCTGATTTGTAACCACTACGCTACCAGAGCTCCTTTACTTATAGAAGTATATAAAAACTAAGATTCAGAGAGATGAGATGGCTTGCGTAGTTACACAGCTAAAGGCCAACAGAGATGGATTTAAAATTTAAAGGTCTGTGCAGCTTCAAAGCTAGTATTACTATTATTACCCCTTTGACGAGTGTTGGAGCCCTGGTAGAGTAATGGGATATATGTTTGCTGTTAACCACATGGTTGGCGGTTGGAGCCCACAAGCTGCTCTGTAGGAGCTAGATGAGACTTTCTGCTCTGGTAGAGATTTACAGCTTCAGAAACCCTATACAGGTTCTCTACGAGTTGGCGCACAACAACAGTGCATAATAATCATAAAATAAGGGGATAAATGTATCTCAGGTTATGAAATAGATTTTATGCTCCTTAACCAGGCATTGGTAGCGTAGTGGTTACAAATCGGGCTGCTAACCTCAAGGTCTGCAGTTCGAAACTACTGGTTGCTCCACAGGAGAAAGATGAGGCTTTCTGCTCCCATAAAGATGTGCAGCCTCGGAAACCCTGTGCAGGGTCACTATGAGTTGGAATTGACTTCATGGTACTTAACAACAACAACCAGGCATTCAAGGCATTATAAATTTCTTTCTACTTCCTTTGCATCCAAAGTCCCCAGAGGCTCTGTGGCAAGACCACAAATTGGAGCCCCAGGAGGCTCCGATAGTGAGACCATGATAGAAAGTGAGCTCCACCCTGCATTCCTGCAGAGACAAGATCTTAGCTTGAAAGAGAACAGTGAATAGTGTTGGATAAACATCCAAACCCAGTGCCTAGTGGCTGGGATTTACATGGGATGTGGCTCTGTACAAACTCTCCTTTATCTGTCTGAATGATCTCCAAATCTAAGCAAATTCTGCCCTAGATGCCACTAACCTCTCCCTAATTTTCTCAGTTGTGGTGGGGGATACAAGTGAGGTATCAAGGGCAAGAAGGCCCACAAGGCAGCCTTCCTTGGTTTTCACTGTGGTTGGCAAACAGAGGGACAACAAAGCTCTAGAGTTACTGCAATGCTTTTTATGTCTCAGCTCTTCTAGCTGGAGTCTTAGTGACTGCCACAAAGTGACTGGGTAGGATTTTGCAAATGTCAGGTGCTTGTGGCCCACCAAATGAATTGGCTTGCTTGCTAATAAGCGAAGAAGGCCATGTCACCCTTGTAGAGTTGTTAAGTGCTATCGAGTCAGTTCTGATTCACAGCGACCCTGTCTAGGGTTTCTGAGGACCAGCTGGTGGGTGCAGCGCCACACCAGGACTCCACAGAGTGGCACCATGCCAATAAGGTGTACGGAACCCTAAAGAGAGAGGACTGGTTAGCTTTGCCATTCCGTTAGGCTTAAAATAAGCCATCCAGAGGCAGAGGGGAATCTCACTACTATCAAGAAAGAAAAGCCAGTGTGGGGCAAGATGGGCAAGACGAAATGTGCAGACCCATTGTAACAAAGATATGGGAAGCCAAGTGAAGCAGATGCAGAAGGTAATCCTGGAACCCTGATCTTCAGGTATTAGGACAGAAAGGTAGACTGGAGTGATGACTGGAAGAGGATGCTGTGCAGAGCAGCGAGAGAAAAAAAAAACATGCAGGCTATCAGCTGGCATAGAGCAGTGTGGCCATCTTGATTGTGCTTTTGTAAGCAGCCTGCAGGCACAGGACACAGCTAGAGGTTGGAGTCAAGATAGACTGAGTTCTCCTTTGTTCTGGTACCCTCCTAGTAGCCTGGGGCATGGCCAGTCCTGCAATCACCAACCTAACAACCTAGTGTCAGGCATCAAAGCCATAGTCCTAACCCTAACTCCAAACTCTTACTCACGCTCCAAAATTGCAAAAAATAAAAACATTTGGAAAAATAAAAAGAAAAGAGCGTGACTCAAGATTCCAGTGTGAACATCCCGATCCTAGAGAAAGCAAGCTGGGGCACCGGAGAAGGCAGGAAGAAGGGGCTGGCAGAGAACTGGTGACATCAGAGGTCGCAGAAAACCAGGTGACCAACAGGAACAGGAGGCAGCTCACTGGGCTTCTGAGTCCAAAGAGCCAGAAAGCTGCGTGCCTTCAGGCAGGAGGCTTGAGGAGGGTGGGTTTTGCCTTCAGGTACTTAATGGGGCAGGAGGTCAGAACTAGGTTTAGCCAACTCACAGAGCTACTACTGAGAGCCTTCAGGCCAGGCTTACTGTGAACAGGGTGACTGATCATTTGTGTTGGAAGAAGTACAGCCAGAATGTTCCTTAGAAGCCAGGATGTCAAGATTTCATCTCTCATACTTCGGATATATTATCAGGAGGGATCAGTCCCTGGGAAAGGACATCATGCTTGGTAAAGTGGAGGGTCAGCAAAAAAGAGGAAGACACCCAGTGAGATGGATTGGTACTGGTACGGTAGCAGCAGCAATGCGCTCAAGCTTAACGATTGTGAGGATGGCATAGGACCAGGCAGTGTTTTGTTCTATTGTTATAAGTGGGAATCAACTTGACGTAAGCTAACAATAAAGCAGAGCTGAAAGAGCCTTGTAACACCTGTCCACCAGGGTGAGGGCCCAGAGGTTGGGCCAGAGAGAGGTGTACCTTTGAGCACAGCCAAGAGGATGCTCTTTTGATCAAAGAACTGTATCCTGAAAAGTGACCAGTTACTTCCCTAAAATACGTTGTAACTGTGAGTACTGTCTGCCAGTTCTGTGTGGCCATTGCAATGAATTATTGAACTCAGTAGAAAAGTAGAGGATTGCCATGGGAGGCATGGTGGGGTGCCAGGATTGATAAAAAGGTTGAAGAGAAGAGGTACACCTGACCTCCACTTCACAGGAATCAGACTTGAGTTGTTGGTCTTGATCTCACTCCGTGTGAAGCTAAAGGAAGTCAGATATCACTCCCATAACATTTTTATCACTGCTGGCCCTTCCAATCTGGAAAAAATTTCTGCACCAGAATCATAGCTCAGAGCTAGGAGGACAGAGGGACTCTGCTTGGGGGGAAAACTCAAGTCCAGAAACAGGTAAAGAGAAAAGCAAGCACTATAGTTGGCTTGTGGCCTGGAGGTACTGTGGTCTCATGTCAGCAGCTTTGAGAGGAAACACCGAGTTGAAACCAAAGGATAGAATGTCAATTGGAGTGGGTAGTTCAGTGCCTAGCCATGTTCCCAAGAGTTCCGGAAGTCTCACCTACCTGGACAGGCCTTGGCAACTTCCTGGAGGAACATCCTTGTATGCGAGCCAAAGGGTAGTTGAAATATGAGGCTGAGCTCTGCGGTGTCCATCTGGACAGTCACATCTGACCCTGCACAGAGGAGACATAAAATGAGCCCTTGACTAGCAGGAGCCAAGCACTTGGATTCACCTTAGGTTGGAGTTCCCAGAACGAAGAACACTGACAGTGAAGGTTTCCAAAGCCTCTTTGCCCCTTAACCAACTCACTCAGGGCTGCTACTGAGGTAACAAGGGGATCTTGGACCTTCCGCTCCAAATTAATATCATCCTCACTTTACAGATGGAGGTGGTACACCAACGTTCTGAAAAGTCAGTAAGTCTTGCCTCAACAGTTCTAGAGGGTCCTGAAAAAGGACAGGGTCTACGGACATGTAGCCGATTTCCTGCCCAGTGGAACAAAAGGCATAGAGAGGCAGGCAAAAGGGCTGTCCATTAGTCAGTCTACCTGGCTGTGTTGGGCATGGGGGAGACCATGGTGATGAGAAAAGATGTGGGTCCATCTTCAGGGAATTGGACTGTGGAGGCCTCTTTGTTCATCGTTTATGTCCAGGACCTGGCATGTGGCAGGCACTCAAAATCATGTACTGAATGAGCAGAAGCAATAGAAGCAATTGAGCAGAGTGAATAAGAGCATAAACTCTATATATAGTCTGGATTCTGAGTTTGAATCCCGATTCCACCATGTTATAGATTAAATTGTTGTTGTTGTTGTTAAGTGCCCTCGAGTCGGTTCCGACCCATAGCGACCCCGAACAGGGTTTCTGAGGGTGTAATTCTTTACGGGAGTAGAAAGCCTCATCTTTCTCCCGCGGAGCGGCTGGTAGTTTCCAACCGCTGACCTTAAGGTTTGCAGCCCGATTCATAACCACTATGCTACCAGAGCTCCTTATAGATTAAATCTATAATTAAATTTAATTTAATTTAATTATAGATTAAATTGTACCCCCCAAAATATGTGTGGTATATCCTCGCCTCAAAGCCTGAGGTTACAGTCGCATTTGGGAATGGGTTGTCTTTGCTATGTTAATGAGAAATTATTAGCACAGGGTGTGTCTTGAGTCAATCTCCTTTGTGATATAAATGTTTCAGCAAGCAAGAGGAGCAGAGATGGGAGAAGAGAGTTGTTAAGCCAAATGAAGACTGCCCAGGATCAGCTGTTCAAAAGAGAGGAGGACCTTCCTCCAGAGCTGAGAGAAAGGGTAGAGTTGGCATCCTGAGTTCAGACTTCTAGCCTCCTCCACTGTGAGAAAACCAGTTTCTGCTTGTTAAAGCTCTCCATTTGTGTTTCTGTTAAACTATTCATCTACTATTCACCTAAAATCCACCACTTAAGAAATTGCTTAATTTTCCAGGGCCTCAGCTAGCTTGTGCACAAAATGGGGTGAAAACAGTGATAACCTCATAAAATTGTGAAGAGAGCAAAGTAAGATGTATGTAAAACATTCAGCATTGTCCTCAGCCCAAGATAATCAATGATTAAATATTCACTTCTATCAATATTATTGGAGTCCTGGTGTGGCGCTGTGGGATAATTGGACTGCAAGGTCAGTCTGAACTACAAGGTTGGCGTTTCACCAGCCGCTCCTCGGAAACCCTATGAGTTGAAATCAGCTCACTGGCACTTAACCACAACAACAACAATTAATATTATTGGGGTGTGTGGTGGCTCTGTATGATAAACACTGGACTACAAACCATAAGATCAGCAGTTTGAGCCCACCAGCTGCTCCATGGGAGAAAGATGAGGCTTTCTGCTTCTGCAAAGATATTGAGGTTGTTGTTAAGTGTCATGGAGTCAGTTTTGACTCATAGCGACCCTACATAGGGTTTCTGAAGTTTATGTGAGCAGAAAGTCTCATCTTCCTTCCATGGAGCGGCTGGCAGGCTCAAACCACAGAACCTGTGGTCCAAAATCACGATTATAGCCTCAGAGACCCTACACAGGGTCGTTATGAGTCAGAACTGACTCAACGGCATTAAACAACAAAAACTATTATTATTAATATTAGAATCTAGCAAAGAAGATAGACATTAAATAGTTTATCACAAATAAATACCTGGCAGAGAGCTTCCAAAACGAACATGTATCTGTGATATCCAAACAACTGTAGGCTTCCTGGGATAAGATAATGTGTGACTAGAAGTCCTGAAGATGAGCAGGAGCTGGCCCAGTGTAAGGAGGTATGGGGGCTTTCAGGAAGAAAGAAAGACTGTACAAGGGCTCAAGGGTGAGAACATGCCATCTTTGGGGATGAGGGAGTGACATGTGGAGCAATCCAGAGGGGCTTGAATGCAGCCAGCAAAGAGGAGCATGATTGACAATAAGGTCTAGGGTGGACAGGGAACAGATCCCGCAGAGCCTTACTTGGAACAGTGGGTGCTCTTACTACACATCATTCATTTTTCTCTGCAGATCCTCTACCCCAACCCCAACTGGGACGCAGACTGAGAGGACCACTCACCGAGGATGTAGAGTTCACCATCTGGGGACACTGTGGGGAGGGAAAAGAGAAATGAGCACCCCAGCCCCATCCTTGCTCCCAGTGTATATCCCCCTACAAGTTAGAGATGACTTAGAGGCTTGGGGGAAGGAATTACTACCACCCTGTCTCCTGTGTTACCTTCCTCCAGTGAAAAATCCCGCGAGATAGGTACAATCTGGTCCAAAGAGACATCGTCCCCGGTAATGGCCATTCTCCGGTGTATGTATAGGAAAAGGCTAAGGGAAGAGAGCAGAGGTGAGAACCGGGGCTGCTGGTTGTCCCTTGGGCCGATTCTGCGCAGGGTGGTCACGCTCCTTCCTTGAGTCCTTGGACTGCTACTAGGCCCTTATGATGCATCCTTCTTCCTGGTATCTCTTTTCCCAGTACCCACCAGCAACTCCAGTTTCATAGATGAAGATACCAAGGCTAAACTTCTTTCATTTAGGGGATCTACTGCTTTATCAGTAAAACATGTGCTGGATCCATCCATTGTACATTCTAGCACTGTGTGTGAAAAAGACAGAGAAACTCAGCCAACACTTCCCCCTCCCTAGGCTTCAGTTTCTCCATCTGTAAAATAAGGGTCCTCGTCATTGTTAAGTGCTGTTGAGTCGGTTCCGACCCACAGAGACCCTGAACAGGGTTTCCAAGGCTGTAAATCTTTATGGGAGCAGAAAACCTCATCTTTCTCCCGTAGAGCAGCTGGTAGTCTCGAACTGCTGACCTTGCAGTTTGCAGCCCAATTAGAAAATGTCTAAGGTACCTCCTTCCCAGCTCTGAGGCTCACTTACTAGCTATGCAATTTCTCTCTTTCTCTCAGCTTCTGTGTAAAATGTGGGTGTAACTTGGCATTAGCATTGGCTCAGTTAAGCACTTATGTATGTCCCTGGGTGTCACAAGCAGCTTGTGCTCAACTACTAGCCTGAAGGTTGCTATTTGAACCCACTCGGTGGTATCCAGGAAGGAAGATCTGGTGAACTGCTTCCATAAAGGTGACAGCCAAGAAAACCCTATGGAACAGGTCTCCTCTGTAACACATGAGATCACCATGAATTAGAACTGACTCATCGGCAGTAGGGTTTTTCTTCTGTGTGTTTGTTTTTTGTTTTTTGAGGGAGAAAGAGGAGACTTTCAACTCCTATAAAGATTTACAAGTCTCGGAAAACCCTATTCAGGGTTGCTATGAGTCGGAACTGACTCAATGGCGCTTAACAACAACAACTTCCTAGTTGTATATATGTGGCACTGTGGGTTAATGTGCTGGACTGCAAGGTCAGTTTGAACCGCAAGGCTGGCTGTTCACGCTCACTAGTCACTCCTCGGAAATCCTACACAGAGTCACTATGATTCAGAACTGACTCTAAGGCACTCAACAATCAAAGTTCGCTTTAATCTTTAATCTTGACAAACTGAGGTACAGAAGAGTAAAATAATTGGTTCAAGATCATGTGGCTTGGGAGTAACAAAGCCTGGATTTGAACCCAGGGAGTTTGGCAGAATTCCATCTCTGCAGCAGTATGTTAAACTGCCTCTTCTCTAGGAGTGCCCACATGGAGTTATAAGGAATAAATGAGTTCATGCACATGAAGGGCTTAGATAATGCTGCTACACACTAAAGTTTTCCAAAAGTATTAACTATCATTATAATAATTACTTTGGAAGACTCAGACCATGCCCTAGAGGGATGGTTAAAGACCAGATGGAAGGTACAATGTAGAATAACCCCATGACAGGCAAGACTTGAACCCCTTACTTACGCATGTTCCTGGTCACCAGGTTCCAGGCGGTGGCGGACAAGCCCCAGGAGACGGCTCTGTCGACTGTCTCCCTCACACAGCACACCTTGCACCGCCTGTTGTTCAGGGTCAAGGGAAATGGAAACCAGAGGCTAGGGCTCTCCCAATCCTGCCCACCCCACATTCCCTGCCTTCTCCTGGTCCCCAGATTCACTGTGTGACCTTGGGCAAGTCACTTGACCTCTTTGAGCCTTCTTCATGGAGGTGGGGTGGGTGGGTGGGTAGGAAGAGTATTTAAATCACATGGCAGAGTCCAGGACTGGGTAGGTGCTTAACGAATAATGATTTCCTTTTCTTCCTGAGTGCTCGTAGTAAGAACCCACAAACACTGAAGATCTTCTATTCCACTTCCCAAGGCCAGGGAAGGCCCCAGAGCTGAGGTTTCAGTGCTGGGAAGGATATGATGACACAATACTCCCCCTCAGTCAAGGTCTCCTGAATTGCCACAGACTGGTCCATGCTGATCCCTGCTGGACAGATGCACCCTGGGGGAGGATAAATGAGGGACCCTTTTTGGTCAACAAGTTACCCAGGCGATAGAGCTGTCTCCAAGGCCTGGGGGCAAGAAGCAGGGGACTTTGTGGAAGGAGAAAGTAGAGGACAGGCCCAGTTCTCATTTTCCCTAGGTTGTCCTGTCCCTTTCGCCCTGGTAGGATGTGTGATTTATTGGACCGCCCTTTGTCTGGAAGGGTATCCAGTAGTCCCTGAGTGTGGTTCAACCTTCTTGTCGGGCCTGGGAAGACTTGTTTCCATTGCCTGGGATGAGAGTCTACCTGTCTTTTGCAGAAAGCAGTATGTGCCCTCTCTGGGTAGTGGTCTCCATCCAGTTGGAAGAAGAGGCCCTTTTCTTCACAAGGGAGGGTCCTATCCTATTCCTTTTCGTTGGAGATGGGAAAGGCATCCGGTTGCCCCTCACCCCCGCTTCCCGCAGGCCCCATTGCATCAGCCTCAGGCCGAGGGATGTGTGGGGGGATCCAGTTCTGAAGGGTTCAGGTCACGGGCCTTCAGCTCTCAGCTTGCCTCCTCCCTCTTGCCCTGTCCTGCCGTGGCTCCCCTACTCCGTACCTGCACCCAGTCCCTGCCATTGCTGCCTACCTCCTGAGCTGTCACCGCTGGACTTGGGACACCTCGGCCCTGGGCCGGACCAGTGACTACACTACCCAATAGCTCCCGCGCACGATGGTCTTCCAGCCTACAAGTCCCAGCGTGCCCACGTCAATCATGGTGTGTGTTGGGGTGTCCCCGCCCCCTTAACCATTTAGGCCCCGAGGTACGCTTGGGTCCCAATTCCCGAAAAGTGTTCATGGTGAATATTGTAAACCCAATTCCTGGATTTCCAAGTCCTGGGGCAACAGCTTCCTGACCAATGCCCAGAAGGAAGATGTTTGCCTTTAAGGGGAAAATGCATTTTAATTTCTTCCTCAATTCTATCCTTGACACTGGGTGGGCCTCTGCTGGAACTCTCCACAAGATAACTTTTCTGCCTGAGTTTAAAGGAGAACGACTTTATGAAGAACAATTATCCCCATTTTTCAGCTGGGGAAACTGAGGCTAAGAGATGTTAAGCAATTTGACCAAGACCCTGCAGCTAGCAAAGTGGCAAAATTGACTTCAACTTCTGTGTCATTTATATTGCTACATACTGCCATATTTCCTCCTTTAACCCCAGGCATGCCTGCCTTAGGGGGCTGTTATGAGGGTAACAATGTCAATACACTTTGTACAGCATGTGGCATACTGAGATGAAGTACTGTGTTGGTTGAGTTCTGCATTCATCCAGAAGAGGGCTCTCAGTACTCCAGACATGTTGTTGTTATGTGCCTTGGAGTAGGTTCTGACTCATAGTGACCCTTTACAGGGTTTCCGAGGTTGTAAATCCTTATGGGAGCAGAAAGCCTCATCTTTCTCCCGTGGAACAGCGAGTAGTTTCAAACTGCTGACAGTGAGATTAGCAGCCCAATTCGTAACCACTAAGCTACCAAGAGCCCTTCCAGATATCTTGATTTCCTTCCCCTGTTTTACCTATGTGCCCTTGCTCAAGACAGTGTTCGTTTTTGTGACTCAATTTTCCCATGGAAATGAGGCAGTTCTCTGTCAGATGGGACAAAAAGGCCAGCTCAGACAAGGGATTTTAGAATAGGTCTCTCTTCTCACCAATTGATATTTTACGAAGCTGTGAGCTCTTTGAGGACAGAACTGTGGCTTTTCCTTATCACTTCAGCAGTTTCTGGTCCTCAGTTGACCCTCACAAAACGTTTATTGAATTCATAATTAATCTAATGACTATACCTAGTCCCAAATTTTGACTTGAGCTGGAGGAAGAGTCAATGGCCACTCTGGACTTGGGCTGACCATCGCAGCTTCTATCCTGTGCCTTTTCTTCTTTCCTTAAGATGGGCGTAGCCCCACTACTGACCAGTCTGACTTGATGGTGCATATGTAAACTCCTTCCAGAAACAAATGCCCCTCTCTCTCCAACCTTCTCTCCTGTCCCTGGAAACATCCACATCACAAATGGACCTCAAGCTTATTTAGATTCAACTTCGAGATGATCTGGGTAATCATGGAAAAGAGATTGATTTAGCCTTTAGAGATCAGGGGTTTGGGAGTTAACTGAGAAAAGCAAGGACTCTAACTTATACTCCATGCTTAATATTTGTTATAGATTGAATTATGTCCTTAAAACTCTATGTTGTAAATTCCTCACACCTCTGTTACTGTTGTTAGGTGCCATCAAGTTAGTTCTGACTCATAAAGACCCTGTGAACAACAGAACTAAACACTGCCCAGTCTTGTTCCAGTCTCACAGTCTTGCTATGTTTGGGGTCATTGACACAGACACTGTGTCAATCCATCTCATTGAGGGTCTTCCTTTTTTTTTTAATTGATTCTCTACTTTACCAAGCATGATGTCCTTCTCTAGGGACTGGTCTCTCCTGACAACATGTCCACAGTACATGAGATGAAGTTTAGCCATCCTCACTTCTAAGTAATATTCTGGCTCTACTTCTTAGAGCCATTACTGTCGATCTACTTACTGACAGTCCCTGGTATATTTAATATGCTTCCCCAACACCTTACCCAAAGGCATCAAGTCTTCTTAAGTCTTCCTTATTCATTGTCCAGCTTTTGCATACAAAATGAAAAAATAGCAAAATTATTGAAAATATCATGGCTTGGGTAAGGCTCACCTTAGCCCTCAAAGTAACATCTTTTCTTTTGAATACTTTAAAAGAGGTCTTTTGTAGCAGATTTGCCCAAATGCAATCATCATTTGATTTCTTGACTGCTGCTTTCAAGTGCTGGGGACAGCATACGCAGACCCTGGGTTGATCAGTGGCAGCCCCATTAAACCGCCTCTGAATATAATCAGTTTAACCAAGATGCTCTCCTTCCTCCTGAAAGTACATAGGAATGTGATAATTAAGAACAATTAGCATTTTAGATATCAATAAATGAAGCCCAGTGCCTGAGATCTTGCTCACAAACAAAAGTTTGCAAAGTGTACAGAGACAGCTTGGCTCCTTTCAG
>NW_006408624.1:5869602-5871590 GCF_000296735.1 Chrysochloris asiatica
AGTTAAATCTGTGTGCAATGCTGTGCAATGCTAGGCAATATGTTTGCAGATCTGTCTACCTGCCAGCTTGCATCATATCTATGTGTCTGTCTTTTTTGTATATATTTCGGCTCTCTCTTTTTCTATTCCTTTCGCTGACAGATCTCCCTTCTTCATGACACCCACACTTCCTTGTAGAGGCTGGAACCCGACATAGGACCTCGACATTCATGGACATTGATTATGGATCCAAGTAAAATGAAATCTTTGACAATTCCAATATTCATCATCAAAAACAGCATTTCAAGATCTCTCCTGAAGTGCAATATTGTCAATGTCAGAACAGTATTCATACACCTACAGGGAAAACCAGATAATACAATCACTATTCAAAGTCATGCACCAATTGCTAATGCCATAGATGAAAAAATCAACTTCTCCAGTCTCAAACTGATCCAACATGCAAACATGATACATTGATAATGATTGGTGATTGGAGTGGGAATGCTGACAACATCTGCTGGAGTGGGGTTGCTGTAGTAGAGGTAACACCGAGAGAAGGGCTTTGCCACCAGCTGGGATCAGGGATATCAAAGAACACTGGTTCCAGAAGATGACTGTGGATGAGTCTGATAAGAACAAGTTCTTGAATAAGGAAGATGACCAAGCAGGGCTTGACAAGTGCATGGTGGACTCCTGCCTGTGGCAACAAAGCATGGCAGTTGCTCTACAAGCAAGTCAGAACCTCCTCTAAATCAACACAAGAGTCAGGCGGTGAAGGATCGGGTAGCCAGCAATGTCTTGAAGGTGCTTATCTCTTCTAAAGCTAAGGATATGGACAAGGCATTTCAACCTCTGGACAGGAATGGCATGGCCCTCGTAATGAGAGCCCCACTGATAATAGCACTGCGGTGTTACTTCAATGGTATGAAAAGTCACTGATGCTGGAGAAGTAGGGGCCCTCATTCGACTCTTGACTACAAGGAAAACCGTTTAATCCCACAGGAACTTAATATGGACCATGGTATGGGTGTTGCTGGTACAAAGACCAAAACAACCAAATGCCATTGCTACTTTTTGGGTAGCATCCTTGTCTCTCAGCTGTTCCTCTTCCTTCTTTTTTTATATCTATAAATAAAAATTACATATGTCAGTTTTCTTTTAATGAAAATTGGGATAACATAGAAGAAATTTTATTTCAACCAAAGTGCTTCATTCTCTCAAACCCAGTTCAGTGATGTGTACACCAGTGTGTATATAGTATAATTCATAGACTAGTTTGTACAATCTTTAACTCCTATTAGCTGTCCTTTTGTCATCTGTCAGTTTGTCATATTGTGGTGGCTTGTGTGTTACGGTGATGCTGGAAACTATGCCACTGGTATTTTAAACATCAGCAGAATCACCCAGGGTAGAAAGGTTTCACCTGAGCTTTCAGGCTAAAACAGACGAGGTAGGAGAGGTACACCATTTTTTTTTTTTTTCTTAAATGTTTTATTGTGAATTGTGTGATAGTTTATATGGGAGAATATTAGTTTTACATTCATTCTATCATATATCGTCTCATTGCCATGGTTACAATCCCCTCCATGCAATACTTTCCCCGTACCCCCAGGTCTTCAGCACACAGTCGCTCTCCCTCTCTGGATCTAAAGTCTCCAGCTGCTCCATCACTCCACATCACCATCTCTGGCTCCATTTCAGCCATCACTGCTTCTCTGGGTAGGGTCCCGCTCTCTGCTTTTCTCCCTTGATGGTCCTAGGGACCTCCGCTCCTAGACTGAAAAGTTAATCACTCCCTTTCTTGCTATAAAATGTCTACGTTTACATTTCCGACCCTCACAATCAGTCCTGATAACAGTTATTCACTGTTGTATCACAAAAGGAGGTACACCATTTTTGAACGGTTGTTGTTGTTGTTAGGTGCCATTGAGTCAGTACTGACTCATAGCAACCCTATGCACAGCAGAATGAAACACTGCCCGATCCTGGGCCAACCTCACTACTGT
>NW_006408624.1:5874946-5876200 GCF_000296735.1 Chrysochloris asiatica
AGGTTGGAAACCAACAAGAAGGATCAGTAGTTGGAAAGCATGGCCTCAGTGATAGAAATAATGCTGAAGATCACATGATTGAATTTTGCAAGACCAATGACTGATTCATTGCAAAAACTTTTTTCACCAACTTAAACTGTAACTATATTATATACCTAAACCTTACCAGATGGAATACACAGGAATGAAGATCACAGCATCTGTGGGAAGAGATTATAGAGAAGCTCAGTTGTTGCTGTTGTTATTAAGTGCCGTTGATTTGGTTCTGACCCATAGTAACCCTGTATAGGGTTTCTGAGGAGCATCAGGTGAGCTTGAACCACCAACCTTGAGGTTCAAACCAATTTTGCAGTCCAGCGCATTCACCCGCAAAGCCACACCAGGAGAAGTTCAATAGCATCATCTAAACAAGGCTAGAGGCAAACTGGAACAGACCATCAACAGCTTGTATGAAAGTTCAGACTAAAGCTGAAGAAAATGAAAATAAGTTCAAGAGAGTCAAAATATGACCTTGAATATATCCCACCTGAATTTAGAGACCATCTCAAGAACAGATTTGATGCATTAGACACTAATGATTGAAGATCAGCAAAGTTGTGAGATGACATCAAAAACACCATATAGGAAGAAAGCAAAAGGTCATAAAATGACAAGAAAAAAAGGAAAAAAACGGATGTCAGAAGAGACTCTGAAATTTGCTCAGGAGTGTAGAAAAGCTAAGGCAACTGGAAGAAATGAGGAAGTAAAAGAGTTAGTTGAACAGGAAATTTCAAAGGGCAGCTCAAGAAGATAAAGTCAAGTATTATAATGAAATGTTCAAAGACCTGGAAAACCAAAAGGGAAGAAAGAACATGCGGAGCATTCTTCAAACTAAACGAACTGAAGAAAAAATTCAAACCTCAACTTGAAATATTGAAGGATTCTATGGGCAAAATATTAAAGGATATTCTTTCACCATACTTATTCAACCTGTATGCTGAGCAAATAATCAGAGAAGCTGGGTTATATGAAGAAAAACATGGCATCAGGATTGAAGGAAGACTCGATAACAACCTGAGATATGCAGATGATATAACCTTGTTTGCTGAAAGTGAAGAGGACTTAAAACATTTACTGATGAAGATCAAAGAACACGGCCTTCAGTATGGATTACATCTCAATGTCAAAAAACACAAATCCTCACCACTGGACCAATAAACAACATTCTTATCAACAGAGAAAAGATTGAAGTTGTCAAGGACTTCATTCTTCTTG
>NW_006408624.1:5878355-5904654 GCF_000296735.1 Chrysochloris asiatica
CTATGGATCAGTACCGATTCCATGGCACCTAAGAACTACATCATGGGCATCCAATGAAGACGGAAGAAATACACAGAATCACTGTACCAAGAGGAATTGGACTACGATGCTGAACCATTTCAGGAAGTAACATATGATCAAGAAACAATAGTGTTAAAAGAAGCCCAAGCTGCCCTAAAGGCATTGGTGAAAAACAAGTCTCCAAGAATTGACAGAAAACAATCTGACACAGTGCTGGAGGCGCTCACTCATCTATGCCAACAAATTTGGAAGACAGCTACCTGGTCAACTGACTGGAAAATATCCATATTTGTACCCATTCCAAAGAAAGGGGATCCAATAGATTGTGGATATCATTAATATTATATGCAAGTAAGATTTTGCTGAAGATCATTCAAAAACAGTTGCAGTAGTATTTCAACAGGAAACTGTCTTGATAACACCTAACAACAACAACATTGGCTGCATTGTTTTGTTTTTAATCTAATATGGAAAGATTTGATCAGAGTTTGAGGCAAGTATTCTAACTCATGGAGTCCTGGTGTAGCACTTAGGATAAACACTTGACCACAAAGTCGGTTTGAATCACAAGGTCGACGGTTCAAACTCACCAGCTACTCCTTGGAAACCCTATACAGGGACTCTATGAGTCAGAACGGACTCAACAGCACTTAACAACAACAGTTCTAACTCACTGCAGTAATTCTAACCAGGCAGTGGTTTCTATTTTGAAAGCCTGAGAGACTGGCAACTATTAACACTGCAAAACTACTATACTCCTTCCATTTAAGCAAAAGATGTATCTTGAACAAGTGGTGGGTGAGCTCACTACGAACTTCCAGCTGCATTTCTGCTTGCTTCCAGACGATCTTATGCTGTGAGCAAAAGGGAGCTTCCTCCTCTCAGCACCCAGTAATCATGGCTACCCAGGGTCCAGAGCAAGGAGTCTTGCTTTATATAAATGAATCTACAAAACAGAAAGCCTGTTTAACAGGAGCATAAAACTTTTGTTCCAATAATATGGCCCTGGTGGTGTAGTGGGTTACACATTAGGCTGCTAAGCACAAGGTCAGAAGTTTGGGTCCAATTGCTGCTCTGAGGGAGAAAGATAAGGCTTTCTGTAAATATTGGTGTTGGTGGCTGTGTGCCGTGGAGTCGGTCGGTTCTGACTCATAGCAACCGTGTACAGGGTTTCCAAGGCTGTAAATCCTTACGGGAGTAGAACGCCTCAGCTTTCTCCCGCAGAACTGCTGGTAGTTTTGAACTGCTGACCTTGTGGTTCGCAGCCCGATTCATAACAACTACGCTACCAGAGCTACAGCCTTGGAAACCCTATACAGGGTCACTATGAATCAGAACCTATTCAATGGCACATAACAATACTGGAGGGAGCCATAATCCAAATCAGAAAGAATGCAGAAGCTATGATGTAGTTCAAACTCTGGGCAGCCTCTGAATGAAATGCTATTCATTATGAGGCATAGCGGAGTCCTGATGTGGCGCTGTGGGTTAATGCACTGGACTGCAAAGTCATTTGAATCACAAGGTCGACGATTCAAGCTCACCAGCCACTCCTTGGAAATCCTATATAGGGTCACTATGGGTCAGAACTGACTTGACAGCACTTAACAGCAACAACGTGGTACAAAACAAGTAACGCTCTACAAATGTTTTCAGTGATCTTCAAGGTAATTGGGATCTGAAATGATCTGTGCCAGAACCAAACAGAATATATATTCTATATTTTATCTCAGCGTTTCTTAAAAAAGAAAATGCTCCACAGCAAAAAATGTTTACTTTTTTGGATAAACCAGATTGGTTCTAAAAAATTTAATTGTTGTTGTTGTTAACTGCCATAGGGTTTCCATGGAACTGATGGTGGGTTTGAACTATATTATCCTGTAGCTTCATACCAGGACTCCAAAAATATCATGGCTGTTTATTAAATAACCAGTCCTCAGCAGCTAAAAAACAAATCACGTGAACGCACATGATCAGAAGGTAAATCGGCCTGTGTTTAGTATTTACATGGACACCAGCTTCAAAATCACTGATTTACATGAAAACTGATGAAGAGATTCTGGAAACTCATTGCTGTTTTTGCTACCGGTTTTGGTTTTTTTTTGTTTCGTAAAATGATAAAAGTTTGCAAAATAAGAAAGTTGAAAACAAATATCAGTAGTTCGAAAAAATGACCTTTCTTTGTTGTTTAAGACCCACCTTACACTAGCTCAGCTTTCTGATTTTTCATTGCCATCATTCTTCAGGGGTTCATATATACCTTGACATCTTTACTGAAGTGTAATATACATACCATACAACTCACTGAATTTAAGTTGCATAATCCAATAATTTCTAATAAATTAATAGAGTTGTGCAACTATCACAACCATCCAATTTTAAAACATTTCCATCACCCCCAAAAAGATGTTTTGTGCCCACTTGCAGTCACTTCCAAATTCACTTCCTACCCAGGCATCCACTCATCTACTTTCTGTCTCCCGAGATTTGCCTTTCTGGAATTTCATATAAATGGAATCATGCACACTATGTTGTTTTAGTGTCTAGCTTATTTTATTTAGCATGATGTTTTCAAGGTTCCTCTGTATGTTGTTGTTTGAACTGCCAAACTTGTGGCTCGTATAGTCCAGTGCCCAGTGCGGATCCTACAGCGCAGCACTATGCATATGCTGCATATGGTCTTATATGGTCACCACTTTTGGTTCTGTTCAGTTTTTGTTTGTTTGACAATTATAAATAGTGCTACTATGAAAGGAGGAAGGAGCTCTGGTAGCGCAGTGGTTATGAATCGTGCTGCGAACCTCAGGTACAGCAGTTCGAAACTACCAGCTGTTCCACGGGGGAAAGATGAGGCTTTCTGCTCCTGTACAGATTTACAGCCTAGGAAACCCTGTACAGGGTCGCTATGAGTCGGAAACGACTCCTGGGCACATAACAACAACAATGAAAGGAGGAGCCCAGGTAGCATAGTAGATTAAGAGCTAGGCTATAATCCACAAACTCAGCAGTTAATCTACCAGTCAATCCATGCTCCTGTAAAGATTTACAGCCTTGGAAACCCAATCTAGGCTAGGTTTGCGTCTGAACTGATTCAAACACACACACATAACCATCAGCACCGCCACTATGAACAGATACCCATACAAACGTGTGGATGTAGTTTTCATTTCTCACCTAGAAGGGAAGATACAGATTTCCTCCCCCTAACCCCAGTTTTTGGAGTCCTGGTGTGGCGCTGTAAGATAAGCACTGGATTGCTAACCACAAAATTGGCGGTTCAAACCCACCAGCTGCTTCTTGGAAACTCTATACAGGGTCGCTATGAGTCGGAACCGACTGGAAGGCACTTAAGAACAACACACTTCAACTGCTCTTCAATTCTGGGTGCGAAGAAGCCATAACAAGCCAGCCATATAATTCAGGTTCCTGGATTTCGTTCGCCCCCTAGAGGCATCTGCAAACCGCTTGGAGTCGCTGTACCATGCGTTGACCAGCAGGGGACAATGCTGCCATCGCGGTAGCACAGGCTGGATCTGCTCGTAGTGCCACTTTTCTTCGAGTCCCTAAGGTACTTCCGGTCATACGGAACTTTAGTGCAGCCAGACGCGCAGTGCGGGGACTCAAGAGTGTAAGGCGCCAGGAGTTACTACTGGCCGCGTTGGTGTTCTGAATTGAGTTACGGCGGCAGAGGGAAAATGGAGACGATTCTGGAGCAACAGCGGCGATATCATGAGGAGAGGGAACGGCTCATGGACGTCATGGCCAAAGAGATGCTCACTAAGAAATCCACGGTGAGTAGGGCCTGGCCAGGGGCTAATTATGAACCTGGGCCCCAGCTGGTGTTGAACCGCTGAGAGCTGCCTTTGGACTCAGGCCTGCCCCGCCTCCGTTCCCGCACTCCCCAATTCCTTCTGCGAGCTCAAACCTTTGCTAACTCCCCGGTCCTGCAAGAGGTAACTCCTCTTGCGCCTCCTCCCCTGGAGCCCGCGGCGCTCCTCCGAGCTGCGGCCTTAGTCCGGTCCTCGGCTCTGCTCCCCAGAGGCCTCTGCTTCTGTAGTTTAGGGTAAGCTCCGCCCTCGGGTGGCTTTTGCCACGCCAGGGCTCCGACTAACGGCCTCTGTGTCACTGCTTTTCTTCAGCTCCGGGACCAGATCAATTCTGACCACCGCACACGGGCCATGGAAGATGTGAGTGCTCCGCTGTCCTTTGGGGGTGAGGGTTGCGGGAAAGGAGAGGGGAGGTAGACTGAGCACAGGGTTCTCTCACTTTGAGCCCTGGCCAGCGTTGTCTGCTGGAGCAGAACCTGAGCGCACTGAGTTGCTTTGACACACTTTATGTGAGTGGGGATCACTTATTCTTCTTTACTTGGAAAGTCGCATCTTCTTACAGCATTCTGTATCGCTTGCATATACGAATAGTTATGAGGATTCAGGCACAGAAAGTCTTCCTAAAACAGGGATGTCTATATGAATGGCTCCCCTCATAACCAGTGTTAGAAGTGTTTTTGTCTACCAGACTGCCTTTGCATAGTAATAATTCATTTGCTCGTTTTAGGAAAAGAAAGCTATTCAAAAGTTAAATGTAGGTTTATTGTACTTTATGCTTTTACCTATATTAGAAATCTGCTTAGAAAAGATTAGAGACCTAATGAGTTTGTGATTTGCAGGAGGTGAACAGCATTGCCAGTCCTAGTCCCATATCTAAGTTCTCAAATCCAGAATGCTAACCAATGGAATTTTTGGACATTATTATGTGGCAAAACTTGACCTGACCTCATCTGTTAGCAAAATTGAACCTGAAACATTGAAAGACATTATATTGTGTTTATTCTCCCACTTGGTTTTTGCCAATGCCTTCAGTGCAGATTGGACATTTTCCTTTAATACCATTGATTCTTGATCATGTGCTACCTCCTGAAATGGTTGAATGTTGACCAGTTCTTTTTGGTACAGTGACTGTGTATTCCTTCATCTTCTTTAAGCTTTCAGTGTTGTTTAACATTTTGCCCATGGAATCCTTCAGTCTTCCAACTTGAGGCTTGAATGTTTTCTTTACCTTGATAAATGCCACACCTGTTGCCCCCCCCCTTTTTTTTTTTTAATTTCAGGACTTTGCACATTTCATCATAATACTTTGCCTTCTCCAGCCACACTTTGCAATTTTCTGTTCTTTTACTTCATCTTTTTTTACTCAGTTTATTCTACATACAAGAGCAAATTTCAGCATTTTTTGACATCCCTTTTGATCTTTCTTTTTTTTTTTTTGCTAAAATTGTCTGCAGAGCATTATAGGATTCTTGTATTTGTATTTCATTATGATTGAGTGTTGATACGTTCTTAGACCCTCACCAACTGTCTCCTGTGGGTATAGTTAGAGAATGGAAACATGTTCACCCTTCATGGATTGTTGGGCTGGTGTTGGATGTTGTGTCTTCGTTGATCAAGTAGCTTAGGAACTGGTATGAGCTCCTGCCCAATGGGTGGTGCTGCAGAGGGCATGGTATGCTTGTGGCCAGGCTGTATGGGCACAGTTGTTGTCTCCTGTCAGGTGGGAAAGAGAGAAACACCCCCTCACACACACACACACACACACACACACACACACACAGAGAAACAAAACAGAATAAACAAACAAGGAACCAACATTGGAAAAAGAATTAAAAAAATAATAAAAAAAGCAAAGAAATAAAAACAGGCAGCAACCAGAAATAAAGAATATAATAACATAAAGACAAGAGGAGAAATGGAGTTACAGAAGAGAGAAATAAGAGAGAAAATAAAAGGGAGAAAGTTTTTGTTTTTTTAAATCTTGTAGAAAAACCAAGAAGAGGAAAGATGAAAAGAGAGAGTAGTAAAGAAAGATCAAAAGGGGGTAAAAAAAGAAGAGTGGAAATGAGGAACAGAAAAAAAAAAGGAAAAACAAAAGCAGAGCCATACAGCATAAAATCCAAGAGAATGGGAAGAGAAGAAGGAAGAGAAAAAATAAACAACAGCAATGAAACAATAAAAGGGAAAAAACAAAAGCAAAACAGTGCAACTGTTGGACCTGGAGAAGAGAAAATTCTGGGGACTCCTGTAAGACAAGGAGCTCATGAGCTGGGTGTTGGAGAGATGTGACAGTAGAGTTCCTAGCCTTGATGGAATTCTTATCAGTTGCGGTGTTATCACTGTTCTGGACACTCACTTCAGAAGTAATTCATGGAGGCCCTTGATGGAGCTACCACAGGGCGGCTGGGGGCAGGGTGACTAGTTAAATGCTAGTCTAGTGATTCTTTGGGTTCCGTAAGTCTAGAGCAGATTCTACCTGATTCCAGGCACCAAAATAGCACAACCAGCCCCTGCCTCACATTGGTATGCTTCCAACTCTGTGGCTTTGAACTCCCCAGAAAGCAAGGTCTGTGTTGGATGGAGGTGGGTGAGGGTGGGAGCTGGCCACAGCTGTTATCACCTGGGATGCCTGGGGAAAGAGAAGGAATGGCACCTTTCCCCAGTGGGTAGCCTGTGTGATCTGCTCTGCTAAGCCTCTGCCTGTTGCCAGACTACTCATAAGATGGTTGCATTGATTGCATCTGGCTAGCCATTCACAAGTCAGCGTCCCTCTCTCACCTTTCCTGCTTTGCTTCTCCTCCCAGGAAGCACTCAATCCACTTCTCTAACCTTGCCTCTGAAGTTCAGGGTTCCAGAATTTTCATCTGGGTCTGTTTCATTTGGTTTCTTGTATGTTTGTTGTAGAGTGTCCTCATAGTTTGTCTGTCTAGTCTGCCAAATTGCTGCAAGTCCCCTGGTCAAATCTGTTCTTAAGGTGATCTCTAAATTCATGTAGCTGTTTACTCCAAGTTATACTTTGGCTCTCAAAGACTTGTTGTAATTTTCTGCAGCTTCAACTTCAACTTCCCTATGAGCAGTTGACTCCTAGCCTTGTTCTTATTAATGCAATCAGTTTGGCTCTTATGTATTCTACTAGGCCACCAGGTGGTGGTGTGCCATGGAGTTGATTCCAACTCATTGCCACCTTGTATAGGGTTTTCAAGACTATAAATCTCTACTGGAGCAGAAAGTGTCATCTTTCTCCTGCGAAACAGCTGGTAGTTTCAAGTTGCTGACCTGGAGACTAGTAACCCAACGTGGAACCACTATGCTATCAGAGGTCCTATGTATATGTGTGGTTGTTGTCTTTCATGTTGTTAAAAAAAAAAAGTCTTTCCAGTGAATAGATCATTAGTCTTGTAAAAATCTGTCGTGATCGCCCGTTTTGTTTCCGCCACCAAGGCTATATTTTCTAAATCTTGGTTGTTAAGTGCTGTCGAATTGATTCCGACCTATAGTGACCCTTTATAGGGTTTCCGAGGAGCAGCTGGTGAGCTTGAACTGCTGACCTTGCAGTTCAGATGGCTTTGCAGTCTGGCGCATTAACGCACAGCACTACACCGGGACTCCATATTTTCCAAATAGTGATCTTTTATTTCCAAGTTCCACATTCCAAACATGATTGCATGTTTAATCAATTTTAGATTGCAGAATTGCTAAAAAACAAAACAAAACAAACTTTAGTTCCCTCAGGTTTGGCCATAGTGGGTGATGTATGAATTCAAATAACATTTATATTAACTGTTCTTCTTTGTTGTTATTGTTGCTAAGTGCCTCATAGCAACCCTGTACAGGGTTTCTGAGGAGCAGCTGGTGAGTTCTAACCGCCCACCTTGTGGTCTAGTGCTTGTAGACATGTGGATAGTATCCTCTGACAATATTGTATTTCCTCTTCGGTTTATCATTCCTGGCATAGTAAACCATATGACTATCCATTTCAGAATGGCCAGTTGTAGCCCATTTCAGCTCACTAATGCCTAGAATATCTATTTTAAAGCATTTCATTGTCATTTTTTCCAGTTTCCCTAGAATCATACTTTGTACATTGCACATTCCTACTACTGATAGATGTTTACAGCTGTTTCTTCTCAGTTTGAGTTGTGACCATTGGCAAATGTAGGTACTGAAAGCTTTGCCTCATCCACATTATTAAGGTCGACTGTTTGAGGAGGCATCTCTTCCCATGTCACATTTTGAGTGCCTTCCCACCTGAGGGACTCATTGTCAACAGTATATCAGACATTGTTTAACTGCTATTCAGAAGGTTTTCATGGGCTATTTTTAGAAACAGCACCAGATATATATTCAACCAGAATAGCAAAACAAATGCACTTTCATTAATTCTTGGGGCTATCATTTGTTTTATGCAAGCACTTTTTTATCTTTAAGCCAATCATAAAACTCTTTGAAGGAACATTGTGGTCTAAATTGAGAATACCACCCAGAGAAAGGAAACTATCACATTTTTATAGCTGTCTTCTACATACTTTAAAAGGTACTCTGGTAGCGTAGTGGTTACGAATCAGGCTGCGAACCACAAGGTCAACAGTTCGAAACTACCAGCTATTCCGCGGGAGAAAGATGAGGCTTTCTGCTTCCGTAAAGATTTACAGCCTTGGAAACCCTGTAAAGGGTCGCTATGAGTTAGAACTGACTCCACGGCGCTTAACCAACCAACCCAACCAACATACTTTAAAGAGGTTTTCAGAGAAGCAATTTGGAGTAATTATTATCTTTTAATGCATGGCAAATCAAATCCAAATAAACAATCCTCCTTTCAGTGTATTTTTCAAAAGAGCCAATTTATATCAAAGAGTATTTCAAAGGTGCTCTGGTAGCGTAGTGGTTACGAATTGGACTGCGAACCTTAAGGTCAGCGGTTCGAAACTACCAGCCGCTCCGCGGGAGAAAGATGAGGCTTTCTACTCCCGTAAGGATTTACACCCTTGGAAACCCTGTACAGGGTCGCTATGGGTCGGACCCGACTCGATGGCACTTAACAACAACAACAACTAAGTCCTGGTGTGGTGCTGTAGGTTAATGCGCCAGGCTGCAAAGCCGTTTGAAATGCAAGATCGGTGTTTCAGGCTCAGTAGCTGCTCCTCGGAAACCCTATATAGGATCACTATGGGTCAGCATCGACTCTGTGGCACTTAACAACAACAACTAATGACCCAATCATTCTTAGTAAATTGTGCCACTTAGACAGGCAGGCCCACATAGGAAGCTGTGTTTTTGTTGTTGTTGTTTCAGGAAAAGGAGAGAATTGAAACTTAAAACAACCTTTTGAAAGCTGACAGAGTCAGCCTTGGCCATGCTACCTGATTGTGGGTGAAAAAGCCAAGACAGTACCACACTTTTAAATAGTACAACACTGAAGTAAGCAAAATAGGGAACCCAATGTCTACTGGAACTTCAGTAGAAAAAAAATAGGTTCTAGATCCATAATTTCAAAATTTAGTCACTGTTTATATACCAACACTTTATCCTAAAGCACAACTTCTAATTTGACCCTGGAGTTTCTGTTTCTGGAAACAAACTACATATAGCTTCAAAAGAACCTAGTGCCTAAACTGCTTTTACTACTGTTTGACATCAAAGATTAGTTTCATCAAGGTTCAAAGACCCATCTAGGCACATAGCTTGGATGGGTCACCCCAGTCCCTATGGGACCCAGAAATCTCGATTTCATGAGAATTAACACTATTTCTCACTCTTAAAGGTACTAAAACCCCCAAGAACTTAATATCATATTGCTCTAGGTTTATTTGGCCTTGATCAAAGAGCCGTGTAGGTTGCTTAGCTCTGCAATTGTGCAAATTGCTTTATTCTGATGGGTTTGTGTTTGCCTTTCAGAGGTATATGGAAGTCAGTGGGAACCTGAGGGATTTGTATGATGATAAGGATGGGTAAGTAACGATTGCAGGTAATCCAGGAATTAGTACTTCTGAGGAGCCATGGTTTAAGGACTGACTTTGTGTTCTGTGCTCTGTGAATTTTTCCTGAAATGGTAGGTTACGAAAGGAGGAGCTCAATGCCATTTCAGGACCCAATGAGTTTGCTGAATTTTATAATAGACTCAAGCAAATAAAGGAATTCCACCGGAAGCACCCAAATGAGGTATGAATCATAAGGTTTTCAGTGACTAAATATTCAGAAGTCATCCATCTCTCCTGCTTCCTAGTCTGCCTTAGTTTGGAAGCTCAGCTGAAACCTGTCCATCTTGGTTGACATTGCTGGTTTTTAAAATACCTGTGGCATAGCTTCCAGAATCACAGCAACACATAAACCTCTACATTACCACAAAATTTTGGTGTTATTCTTAATGTTGACATATCCCTGCACTCTATGTAACAATGGTCCACTGCTATTTGTATGGTTTTTAGTGGCTAAATTCTCAAAAGTAGTCAGAAAAAGTGTAGTGAGAATGGAGATGTGGCACTCCATTGAAGTCGTGGGAATGAGCGTCTGATGACAGGTAAAGGCAGATCATGGGGAGTGTGGACATGCATTGGAAAGGCGGGCAGGAAAAGGAAGACAGAAAGCAGCAGGAGAGTGATAAATATATGGAAGGTGTATTTACAAAAAAGGGGGAAGAAGATAAAGCAAAGTAATTAGAGAATACTAGTAGGCCCCTGCTGAGAAATCAAGGCCAAGTAAAGCATCAGAAGTCCAACTTTCTGTACTGCCCATTCCTTTGACATTGCAATTTTTATGTTGACGAATGCCCTAAACTTTTCTCTTTTGCCTCAGATCTGTGTGCCAATGTCAGTAGAATTTGAGGAGCTCCTGAAGGCACGAGAGAACCCAAGTGAAGAGGCACAAAGTAAGTAGGATCTAACATTCTTGGACAGTACTGTCAACTACAGGATTTTGTCCTTTGAGCCTGGAAAGCAGGGCCCCAGAGGAAATTCTTTGTAAATGAACAAAATTTTCATTGCTTCACTTCCCCAGGGAATATTTAACTAGTTTCTCTTGCTTATTTTTTCTTTGCTGATTTCTGGACTAGATTGACATCCCAAATTAGCCTTGGACAAAATGTTTGCTTTGTGATAGCTTAGTTCTGAGTCACTGGCTCAGAGAGCTGAGGTCAGTTCACTGCAGGAGTTGAGGGAGGACAATTTGATGATGGGGGATGCCTTATGGAACAAGCAGCACGTTTAAAAAGGCTAGTCCAAGAAAGTGGTCTTTACTACCTGGTCATTGGTGTCTCTGATTCCTTCAGACTTGGTGGAGTTCACAGATGAAGAGGGATATGGTCGTTACCTTGATCTCCATGACTGTTACCTCAAATACATTAACTTGAAGGCGTCTGAGGTAAGGCCTGGGAGAGGGAAGAAGGAGGTAGTTCTGAGTCCAGTGGTGGTAAGTCGGGCTACTGGGCTGGGCTGCTAGACATGAGACAGTTACAGAGTGTCTTTAATTCTGTATTATATTAGGGAGAAAGTGGTATGCTTTCTTAGAATGAAACAGTATTCAAAATGAAAGTCAGGTTTCTATGATAAATTCACAGCACAGTCTTACTTTTTTGGTAGACCTTAAAAAAAAAAAATTAGAACCACAAATACATATCTGATCCTATGTGTTATGCACATGCAGTACTAGGTACATGGTGTTACTATTGTTGTTTGGTGGCATCAAGTCGGTTCCGACGCATAGCAACCCTGAATAGGGTGTCTGAGACTGTAACTCTTCAATGGAGCAGAAAGCCTCATCTTTCTCCCACTGAGTGGCTGGTGGACTCAAAGCGCCAACCTTGTGGTTAGTAGCCCAGTGCATAGCCTCCAATGCCACCAGCACTCCACTAGGTACGGGCCAGATTAAAAATAGAAAAAAATCTGTCAGGTAAGGACTATCTGAAAATCTAAAGACATTGAAGGTAACTTATTGTAAGAGACAAAGTTTACTTTGACACTGTCAGAAAGGGTATAATGAAGTATATGATTAAGTGCCTCATGAAGGTGTGACGAAATGTCCAAAATGTTTAGTAACTAAACTTTAAACTCTGTGAGGACCGATCCCTGGGCCATCTTGTTTCCTGCTATATCCCCAGGATTTGGTACAAAGATGCTCAGTGTTTATATGAGTGGATAAATGGCACCTTTCAGGACCTTTCAGATGTAATGGATGTCAGAATCTTAAAACAAGTGCCTGTGTGCAGTAAGTGTTCAGTGAATGCTGTTTTCAGCTAACTACATATGAACTTAACTGTTATTTTGCAGATGGTTGTGTCTGATATTCTCAGTACAGTGGAATGCATACAACAGCTAGTGTAGAAATTGAGCAATGGGAAATAAAAAGACTAAAATGGGCTGGCCCTTGTTATTTGTTAGGGAACACTCCATTTTGATGTCATGAGAGATTATGTTGTAATTGAATTTTATGTCATCTCTTTTTAGAAGCTGGATTATATCACATACCTGTCTCTTTTTGACCAGTTATTTGACATTCCTAAAGAAAGGAAGAATGCAGAGTACAAGAGGTAGGCATTAATAATTTTGGGGCCTCTGCTAGATTGATAAAAAGAGTATGTAATATGAAGGTTTAAGGACAAAATTCTGAATTTTGAAGACATATGAGGGAGCTTCAAAAAGTTCATGGAAAAAATCTATTTTGATTCCGTTTTTCCATGAGTTTTTTGAAGCCCCCTCACACGTGACTTCCAGCCTTTCTAGAGCATGTTGTTGTGGTGTGCCATCTAGTGGGTTCCAACTTGTAGCAACCCTGTATAGGGTTTTGTAGAGGGCTGGTGGATTTGAACTGCTGACCTTAGGGTTTCCAGTCCAGTGTGCTTATCCTCTAGCACCACACCAGGGCTCATTTAGGGGTTTGGAATGTCATGAAAACATTTGTAGTACTCTAGCTGTGGAAGAATATGTAGCTATGGGCATACTGTGATCTTATGTCGATACTACTGTTCATTGTATCTTGGTCTACATCCAGAGACCTCTTTGTCTTTGGAGTTGAGTGGGAGAAAATGATACATTCTCAGATTGTGTCTAAAGTGAAGTGCCTGGGTCTGATGTATAAGTTTTGTTTGTGTTGTTTTGCTCCTGGTTAGTGATCTGCTCGCCTAGTGGCTTCTCTTTTTAAGGTTTCTTCTTATGTGAAATCTTTTATGTATGGAATTAATGAAAACTTTAGTGTTTGGAATTGTATCATAAGAGTGAAACAAGGTCGAAAAGGTCAGAATCGTAGTGACAGTTAGGGGGAAGTCAGTTGTGAGTCCTTTAAGAACTGATAATATTAGAATGACAGATCTCTTCTATAGAGCATAGCCGTAGATCAGAACTAGACATTCTTGATGCTTCCTCTTTATTGCCTGTTTCTCTATAGATACCTAGAGATGCTGCTTGAGTACCTTCAGGATTACACCGATAGGGTGAAGCCCCTCCAAGATCAGAATGAACTTTTTGGGAAGATTCAGACTGACTTTGAGAAGAAGTGGGAGAATGGCACCTTTCCTGGATGGCCGGTGAGTTTCAGTGGAGGTGGGGCTGGAGGACTTGGCCAGGGAATTGAATTTACTTAATCTCCAGCTTCACTTCTCTGTCAGGAGTATTACCTGTTGAGTCCCTCAGTTACACTTGTGGCCATGAGGTGTTGTTCCCTGCCAGGCATGCAAGGTTTTTTCTTTGTACTCTAGAAATAGATTTGCCAGGACCCGCTTGCTATAGTGCGGACCCAGGGTTTTAACCAGAGTCCTTATATGGTGCTGTAGGGTAAGCACTGGACCACAAGGTCAGTTTGAACCACAGGGTTGGTGATTCAAACTAACCAGCTACTCCTTGGAAAACCTATACAGTATCAATATGAGTTGGAACCGACTCGATGGCATTTAACAACAGTGTTAGTACTGATGTGTGTGGTGCCTAGTATCTCAAACCTTGTTAGGTAACCTGTTGGAAATCTCTGCTATCTATCTAAACTCCTGGAGATAAGCCTGAGCTTTTACTGAACCCTCAGAGAGAAATGGATCGCCTGGGTTTTTTGTCCTGTCCCTGTATTTGGTCTTTACTCATCTATATGTATAAGAAAGGGGCCAGCCACCTGACATTCTAGATGGCTCCTGGATTTCAGTAAATGTTATGATGTTTTTACTAGAAAGAGACAAGCAGTGCCCTGACCCATGCTGGAGCCCATCTGGACCTTTCTGCTTTCTCCTCCTGGGAGGTATGTTTCCTACTGCTCACCTGTACACCCTTTCTCCAGACCACATGCTTTCTTGTTTTTAATGTCATGCTGTATTCTAATAAGACACCAGCTTCCGGGGCCAGTCTCTGCAAAGAATCTGGGAAGGTGAAAATAAATAAAAATTCTATAGCTACTTTGAAACCTATGTAATAATACTTCTGATTTTATTAACCTTGGTGGAGGTAATGTAACAGTACAGTGTGTTTAAGTATGAATCATTGGAGGGTTGAAAGTACTACTGGGAAATTGGCTGTGAAACATAAAGTTCTGCCTCAGGAAAACACACACACACACCACACACACACACACCAGTCTGAGAAGACCTGAATTTGAGCATTCATTGTACTTTATATAAGTCTACTTGTATAATAATATAACTTTTCCCTTTTTGGTACAGGAGTTGGCCTCCCTGGGTCTGGACAGATTGAAATCTGCACTCTTAGCTTTAGGCCTGAAATGTGGCGGGTAAGAGATTGTGGATTGTTTTTTTTTCTTCCTGCTTTGTTTTGTTATTTAAATCAAAACTGTCTATTTAACTGTTTGCTAGATTTTCTATGGCTGGTTAGAATGGTTCCATTCTTTCTGTAACCCTATACTGTAAAAATGTGTATGGTGCACATTTGTATGGTGAATTAACTCTGAAATCCTTTTCCCTCCTGTCTCAGAACCCTAGAAGAGCGAGCCCAGAGGCTGTTCAGCACCAAAGGGAAGTCCCTAGAGTCACTTGACACCTCCCTGTTTGCCAAAAATCCCAAGTCAAAGGGCATCAAGCGGTGAGTGGCTGAAGTGGCACCTTAAGTTTATACTTGAGCAGAATTTCTTACCACAGCAGATTTTAAAGACAGTCGTATCCTAGCAGTCCAGTCTACCCTCTTTTCCACAAATAGAGAGTACTGTCGCTATGAATCTATAGAGTCGAGAGTGAATGGTACTCAGGAGATTAAGAGTAGGGGACGCCTCAAAGGCTGAGACAGTGCTACAGGTACCATTTGTTGTTGTTAAGGGCCTTCGAGTTGGCTCTGGCCCATAGCGACCCTGTATAGCGTTTCCAAGGAGCAGCTGGTGAATTTGAACCACCGACCTTGTAATTCAAACAATTTGGCAGTCTGACACATTAGCCCACAGCACCACTAGGGAGAATAAAGTGATAAATAGTTTTCTAAAATAGTTTTCTAAGTTTATTTTTGCTAGTGACCCTGAATTTTTTTCTTAATTTTTTTTTACTTTATTTGCATTTTATTTTAAGCTTAATATACTCCCAAGCCATCATACTTTTTTTTTTTTTCACTCCATCATACATTTTTGCTTCTTCAGTTTCCTCTGTGCAAGCTCTTCTGGTTTAGGACCAAGTTGCTCCTTTTTAGTCATGATCATCTCAATCTCAGTCATCAAGGTGAGGCATTCTGCTCCCCTAAAGATTTATAGCCTCGGACATCCTGTGCCAGGATCACTATGAGTCAGAACCGACTCCACGGCCTGTAACAACAACAGCATCTCAATGTGGCAGGGGGAGCTCCTGTAGGGGTTGGTCCAGCCATGAGCTCTGTAAGTTTGGTGGCACATCTTGGGGGCTTTGTTGGCCCAGACATGCTTAATGATCAGAGAATCCACATCTAAACTCTTAAGTTCAGCATTGCTGTCTGCATTTTTAAGCATGTGCAGCAAAAATTCAGAACTCTTTTTGGGCCACTGACCCTGTGTCCAACCCCACTATTTAACCTGAACACACCTACCATTGCCACCATTGTAATGTCGCACTTACATTACTTTGTAATGACACTTCTGCAAAGTGACATCCTTCAGATATTTGGTGACTTTTCAGATATTCATACCCTTGATGGCCTGAGCAGTCTCATGGGTGTTCTTAAAGTGGACCCAGAGAATTGAACCTCTGGATTTGCATGATTTTGTGGGGTTTTCTGGATCAAGTGAGTAGAGAACCATTTTCTGAAATTACCTTAGGCCGCTTACAGTAAGAACTTGATTTTTTTTTTTATTAATGTTTTATTGTGAATTATGTGATAGTTTACATGGGAGAACATTAGTTTTACATTCATTCTATTGTATATCGTTTCATTGCCACGGCTACAATCCCCTCCATGCATCATCAACCAACCAAAGGGTATACCCTGAAAGCCTGCCCCCTCACCCCCGGTCGTCAACACACAGTCTCTCTCTGTCTCTGGATCTCAAGTCCCCAACTGCTCCATCTCTCCACGTCATGGTCTCTGCCTCCATCTCAGGCATTACTGCTTCTCTGGGTAGGGTCCCACTCTCCGCTCTTTTCCATTGATGGTTCCAGGGCCCTCCACTCCTAGACTGCAAAGTTAATCACTCCCCTACTTGCTATAAAATGACCACCGTTACATTTCCAATCCTCACAATCAGTCCTAATAACAATTCTTCACTATTGTATCACAAGAGACCTATCTGCATTGAATGTATTCTTGATTCACATACTTCTACCGGTTTTCTTTTTGTGTGACTATTTTTCTGATTCTTAGAACCCTGGAGAGTCATTGAGATTTTTTTTTTTTAAAACAGGTTAGAAAATGTATCCGTTCTGTCATAATTACCTGGGATTTAAGCCCAGGTCTGCCTGACTCCAGAGCTCTTTTTTCCATATCACACTTCCTTTGTAGGTTATAATGATGGGGATTTAAATGTTGTTTATAAGTCTTTATAAAAGGTCGAAGAGGACCTTTGAGCACATTCTGAGAAATAGCCTCAGTACTTGTGTTAGCAGGTCCTGAGCTGAGCAGACTGTGTGCTTTCAGTGTGTTTATATTGTAGTTTTCAATGCAGCTCTGGAGTAGATGTTCCCTAATGTGGGGTGCAAGGCATTGGTGAAATAACCCTTGAGTGATACAGCTTATTTCTTGTTCTCAGAGACACTGAGAGGAACAAAGACATCGCTTTCCTAGAAGCCCAGATTTATGAATATGTAGAAATTCTTGGGGTAAGTAACTGTCGTCTAAGGTATGAGTGAGACAGGATTATTTCTTAGGAAATAAGAGAAGAAACTTACATTAAACTAGTGGAACAGAAAATGGGGTCTTTAGTCTCTCAGCATCTATATCTTTTCATTAACTTCCTGTTCTGTCAGCTGTATTCTCAAGGTTGCCCACTTACCATGGGGCTGGAAATCTCTTTTGGGTACTGGCATAGAGAATAGGCTCCCTCCTCTAATTACTATCCAGAATAGTGCAGGCAGATCAGAGAAAGGCTACTAACATCTATTTGGGTATATATGGCTTACTATGAAAAGTTATCGCCTACACGCCCAGAAAATGTGTTAGTGATGTAAAACTGGCTATGGCCTACTCTCTGAATATTCTTTGAGGAGGGAGCCAAATGGTGGGCTAGGGTGAGAAAAGGCCTAGCTTGACTAAGATCTCTTAAGAGGTAGGGGCAAGATTTAGGAGGAAAATAGACCTCTTTCAGGGAAGAGCTCATCGGAGGAGATGGCTAGTGCTTCACGGAGTGCTGACGAAGACCATCCTTTCTGATGGGGTCCGCTTTTGCACAGTTCATCTGTTCCTGAGACTTTGTCTTTGTAGCTCCTCAGTGGTGTTTGATTAGGTGGCTCTAGCTTACAGCTGTCCCCTAAGAAGTTAACCTATCTGTCAATTGGCACGGATGTTTGCATTTTGCCCTTGGTTGAAGGCACACCTGTAACAGCTGCAAGACTAAGTCCCTGTTGGTTTCCTCTGCTGTGACTATTTTCAGTGAGAAAGACTAGCCAGACATTGGAAGTTTGGGTACTTAAATTTCCTGTGTGGTGTTTTAAGATAAGCACTGTACTGCAAAGTCAGTTTGAACCACAGGGTCATTGGTTCAAACATACCAGTTGCTCCTTGCAAACTCTATACAGGGCTGCTATGAGTCGGAAACGACTTGATGGCACTTAATAATATTCTCCACAAGGAGCCCTGATGGCATAAATGAGTAAGTGCTGGAGCACTAAGCGATAGTTTGGCTGTTTAAACCCACCCAGGGCTTCACTCAAGGAAAGACCTGGCTCCTGTAAGGAGCATTTCTACTCTGTCTTCTAGGACCACTTAGAATCACTGTGATGGCACACAACAATGTATTTGCCACTGTGTACTTGGGCTGTGCTAGGGTGGGCAGCAGTCTGAGTAGCGGTCTTCTAAAGGCATGAAATGAACCTACCAGTCTCCTGTTTTCAGAGTATTTTGCATTCCCTGCCAGGAGGTGGCACTACTCTCTTTGGAGTTTGACCCAGTTCCAGCCAGAACGGTTTCCAGAAGTCACTCTCATTTTGTACTGATGGAATTTTCCTATTATTTCACATTTACTGAATCTGATAGTTTCCAGGCAATGTGCTAGATATTTGAGCTGCTGTTGCTAGGCTCTTGACAAGTTGGTTCCAACTCACAGTGACTCCGTATAGGGTTTCTGAGACTGTAAATCTTTACAGGAGCAGAGAGCCTCTTTCTCTGCAGTGCATCTGGTGGACTCTAACTGCCAGCCTTGTGGTTAGTAGTCCAGTGCTTATGATACAGTGCCACCAGCACTCAGATGTTCGGGTACAGTGATGCATATGACACAGCCTCTTGCTCTTGAAAGCCTACCTCCAGTTAGGGAGACAGACATATTGCAATCCAGCGGGACACAAGTTACAATACACTGGTGGAGGTTGAGTTCTCTAAGTAGTAAGAGAGAAAAAAGGTTCTAAGTAGAGGAAACAGCAAGTACAAAGGTGCATTATGAAAGGAAGTTACATGAGGCAGCTTCCAAAACTTCATGGAAAAATTCCATTGTTTTCATTCCATTTTTCCCCACACTTTTGAAGTCCTCTCAATGTTCAGAAAGTAGTGTGCCTTACAAGGAAGGGAGTGGTCTGAGAAAATGTAGGAGTTATGTTAGCAATGTGTCCTGTCAGCAGTAAGAAATCAATAAAAAGCTCTTTACAAGGAGGATGTGCCCTTAGATTGTTTTTTTTTTCAAAGCAGATAATCTGGCAGCGGACTGGAATGGGGAGAGGCTAAGGGTCAATCTTGGTGAGGGCAGTAATAGTGGAAAGGAGAACAGACTAGTTCAGACTGTATTTTAGAGACAGAGTAGATGAGACTCTTCTCTGTTCTGTGATAATCTGTGCCCTTTGATAAATAATTTAGGCAAATAACTTAAAACTTTTGGCTTTTTCCTGTAGGTTCAAGGAGGGTCCATTTTTCTCCAAGAGAGAAAAAACCCTTATCCTTGGTGTGAGGGGTCAGCAGGGGTAATGGGAACACAGGAAATTTCCCTTTTGATACTGTACTGGTTTTCCTCTGATTGCGTTTCATTTCTGGACCTGCCTCAGGAACAACGGCATCTCACTCATGAGAACGTACAACGCAAGCAGGCGAGGACAGGAGAAGAGCGAGAAGAGGAGGAGGAAGAGCAGATCAGTGAGAGTGAAAGTGAGGATGAAGAGAACGAGATCATTTATAACCCCAAAAACCTGCCCCTCGGCTGGGATGGCAAGGTGAGTCCCAGAATGACCAGCCACCCATTGCTCCTACCCCCACTCCCTGAGCCCCCATTTTGAAAGCAGTGCAACCCTTAGCAGATGTTGGCCTAATATAATTTCTTATCTGATTTCTTTTAGCCCATTCCTTACTGGCTGTATAAACTTCATGGCCTAAACATCAACTACAACTGTGAGATTTGTGGAAACTATACCTACCGAGGGCCCAAGGCTTTCCAGCGGCACTTTGCTGTAAGGAATTTGGCCATTTCTCCTGGAAATTGAAGTATGAAACATGAGAATTCTAGGGAAGAGGACAGAACAGCCTGAGAAGACCACTAGTGTCCAAGCTGAAGGGGAATTACAGAGAGGTTTAAAGTCACTCAGATGACTTTAGCTTTAAACACTTGTGCTAGCTTTGAATAACGCCTAAGAGTTTCTGCTTCATTCTACCACTCAGTTAATTGAACCTCATTTCTGTTTTCTCTTGCTTATTCTTGTAACTTCTCTCTTTTCTTTCTACCAACATCTTAGACTAGTCTGACTTCTTCGTCATTTCTTTAACCCATCTCCATTACTTGAGACTACAGAGGGGCTGACTGCATCTCTCTTTGGAACTTAAATGAACTTTTACCTCTTTGATTAAAAAAACCAATGGAATGACATTTATTAACTTATCCTTAAGACAAGGAATTGTTTGTGTGAAACTCCAGTAAGTGGATTTTTGTTTGTTTGTTTTTTCACAGAATAGAAAAGACTTCCTAGTTCTAGGATTGCAAATACATGTAAACTGCTTTCTCCCTCTCTTACAACAAATATTATTAGTTTACCATGACTTTTTTCCTGCCAAACACTTGAGTGGTTTCCGAATCAACACTGCCTTTACAAACCTGAATTTGTCAGTTTGTCATACTGTGGTGACTTCCGTGTTGCTGTGATTCTGGAAGCTATGCCACCGGTATTTTAAATACCAGAAGGGCAATGGTGGACATATTTCAGCTGAGCTTCCAGACAAAGACAGACGAGGAAGAAGAAGAGACAGGCAACTTCCAAATATTTAGTCACCGAAAATCTTATGAATAGCAGTGGAACACTGTCAGCACGAGAATATTGTCAGATATAGTGCCGGAAGATGAGCCCCTCAGGTTGGAAGGCACACAAAATACAACGGGAAAAGCTGCCTCATCAAAGTAGAGGTGACTGATGACATGAGTGGAGTAATGCCTTTGGGACCTTCATTTGCAGATAGAGCACATCTCCACAAAATAAAGAGAAACCGCTGTAAGCATCCATTAATAATCGGACCATGGAATGTACAGAGTATGAATCTAGGAAAATTGGAAATTGTCAAAAATGAAATGAAACATGAACATCAATATCTTAGGTTAGTGAGCTGAAATGGACTGGTATTGACCATTTTGAATCTGAAAATCACATGATTTATGCTGGGAATGAAAATTGAGAAGAAATGGCATCGCATTCATTATTTAAAAAATCATAGCAAGATCTGCCTTGAAGTACAATGCTGTCTGAGATAGGATAATATTCATCATATATGCCTACAAGGAAGTTAATACCACTACTATTCAAGTTTATGTACCAGCCACTAAAACCAGTGATGATGAAATTGAAGAATTCTTCAGTCTAAAATTGATCAAACATGCAATCAAAATATCTTGATCATGACTGGAAATAGGAATGCAAAGGTTGGAAACAAAAAGGAAGGATTGGGAGTTGGAAAATATAACCTTGGTGATAGAAATGCTGAAGATCTCATGTTAGAATTTTGCAAGTCCAATGATTTCTTCATTGCAAATAACTTTTGAATAATATAATAGATGACCATACTCTTAGACCTCACCAGATGGAATACACAGAAATCAAATTGACTACATATGTGGAAACAAGACAATGGTAAAGCTCCATATCATCAGCCAAAATCAGGCTAGGGCCAGACTGAAACAGACCATCAATTGCTCATATGCAAATTCAAGCTGAAGCTGAAGAATATTAAAACAAATCCATAAGAGCCAAAATATGACCTTGAACATATCCTACCTGAATTAGAGTTCATTTGAAGAACAGATTTGATACATTAGACACTAGACCAAAGACTAGAAGAGTAGTGGGATGACATCAAGAACATCATACAGGAAGAAAGCGAAAGGTCATTAAAAAGACAAGAAGGAAAAGACCAAAATGGATATCAGAAGAGATTGGAATGTGCTAGCATAGAGATGCTAAAGAAAAAGAGGTAAAAGAAGAGCTAAATAGAGAATTTCAAGAGGCAGCTCAAGAAGACAGAGTCAGCTATTACAACGAAATGTGCAAAGATCTGGAAATAGAAAACCAAAAGGGAAGAACATTCAGTGTTTCTCAAACTGAGGGAACTGAAGAAAAAATCCAACTTGCAATATTGAAGAATTATATGGGCAAAATATCGAATGATGCAGAAAGCATCAAATGAAGATGGAAGGAATACACAGTCACTGTACCAAAAAGAAATGATTGATGTTCAACCATTTCAAGAGGTAGCATATGACCAAGAGTCAATGATCCTGAAGGAAGAAATCCAAGGTGCATTGAAGGCATTGGCAAAGAACAAGGCACCGGGAATTGATGGAATGCAAATTGAAATCTTTTCAACAAACTGATACAGCACTAGAGGCACTCACTCATCTATGCCAAGAAATTTGGAAGAAAACTTCATGGCCAACTGACTGAAAGAGATCCATAGTTGTGCCCATTCCAGAGAGGTGACCCAACAGAATACAGAAATTGTTGGACAATATCATTAATATAGCATACAAGTAAAATTTTGCTAAAGATAATATAGAAACAGTTGCAACCATACATTGACAGAGAATTTCCAGAGGTGCAAGCTGGATTCAGAAGAGGACCTGGAATGAGGGATATCATTGCTGACATCAGATGGATCTTGGCTGAAAGCAGAGAATACCAGGAAAGTGTTAACCTGTGCTTTATTGACTACAAAAAGACTTACAACTCTGTGGATCATGACAAGCTATGGACAACATTGTAAAGTATGAGTATTATGGAACACTTAATTATGCTCACGAGGAACCTGTACATAGACCAAGAGACAGTTTTTCAAATTGAACAAGGGAATGCTGAATGGTTTAAAATTAGGAAAGGTGTGCACAGGCTTGTATTCTTTCGCCATATTTATTCAATCTGTATGCTGAGCAAATAATCCAGGAATCTGGATTATATGAAGAACATGGTATCAGAGTAGGAGGAGTGCTCATTAGCAAGCTGCGATATGCAGATGGTACATCCTTGCTTGCTGAAAACAAAGAGGATTTAAAATACTAATGAAGATTGAAATTCACAGCCTTTGGTATGGGTTGCATCTCTCAGTGTAAACAAAACAAAATTCCTCATCACTGGACCAATAGCATCGATGTAAATGGAGAAAATATTCAAGTTGTCAAAGACTTCATTTTGTTTGGATCAACTATCCGCACTTACGGAAGCAACAGTCAAGAAATCAAACAAGGTATTGCATTGGGCAAATCTGCTGCACAAGACCTCTTTAACGTGTTAAAGAGCAAAGATACCCGTTTGAAGACTAAGATGTGCCTGATCCAATTTATGGTATTTTTGATAACCTCATATGCATGTGAAAGTTGGATTGTAAATAACGAAGATTGTAGAATTGATGTGTTTGAGTTATGATGTTGGAGGAGAATATTAAAAGTACCTTGGACTGTCGAAAGAACACACCAATGTGTTGGAAGAAGTACAGCCAGAATGTTCCTTGGAAGCCAGGATGGCCATATGAGTCTCATACTTTGGACATGTCAGGTAGAACTAATCCCTGGAGAAGGATATCATGTTTGGTAAAGTGGAGGGTCGGAGAAAAAGAGGAAGACCCCCAATGAGATGGATTGGCACAGTGGCGGCAGCAGTGGGCTCAGGTGTAGCAGTGATTATGAGGTTGGCACAGGACCAGTGTTTCATTCTGTGTGCAGAGGATCACTATGAGTTGGTGCCAACTTAGTGACACCTAACAACAATAACAACTATGACTCTTTCCCGCCAAACACATGAGTTTTCTCTGAATCTTTTTCAACACTGCCTTTACAATCCTGAGTTTGCATATAGGGTAAAGCTCAAACTATTTGTCATTCCTGAGCCTAAACTGTCATTATGTTAGTCTCCCTGCTGTCTTTCACCTCCTATCTTTCTCTCCTTTACTTACAAAGATGACACTGGTCTGCTAGTATATCATACATGAGGCTTTGTGGGCTGCTTTTGGGAACTACATGACTTGCCTAAGGCTCTCCCAAAGCAGGTAGATGACTAGTCTTGGAATTGTTTTCTGTGATGTTGACCCAGAGTCTTTTTTTTTTTGAAAAACTACTGGATGTAGATTTTATAAACCTGTTCAGAAAGGCAAATTAGTGCAATGCTTCTATAAAATACCTGCTGCTTACTCGTCACAGCTAGTTTATACCTAGCACTTGAGAAAGAAACACTGCCTTCAAGTGGAGTCCTTCTCAAAGGGTCAGGTGAAGACAGTGCTGTGTGTCCAGCTACTCCCATTTCACATTATCCTTTTGCTTCCCTCTTTCCCCAGGAATGGCGTCATGCTCATGGCATGAGGTGCTTGGGCATCCCAAACACTGCCCATTTTGCTAATGTGACACAGATTGAAGATGCCGTTTCCTGTAAGTCAATGCTACAAGTACCCACTCCTACAACCCCTTGTCCCAGTGCCCTGGTGAAGCAGGCCCAAGGGCAAAAAGATTGTGGGCATGTGAAAACTCGAGCAGTCACACATATAATTACGCATTTTTGAGAATGACTTTGCGTAGTGATTGTTCTTCCCGTGAGAAGAATCCTATGCTGAGTATAAAAAGGAATTCTTACCTGGAGCCTGTGAAGCTCCACTGTCTGGAACTTTTAGTGAATGGTTGTACAGGTTGTCCCCAACTAACAGCAGGGTTGTGTGCCAACTACAATGTAAGTTGGTTCTGATGTAAGTTAAGTACCTTCTTTTTGGGGGGCAGTTTTCATGGTAATTGCCTTTTCTTGTTAATATCATTATCTTTATGAATCATAACATTGAACATCTTTGAGTGAATGAACATCTGAGAATTTACATCAACTACAACATTGTACAAGAGGGCTCCAAACAATTTGTGAAAATATTCCATTATCTTTTAACTCCATTTTTCTACAAACTTTTTGAAACACCTTCGTATGTAGTACTTTTTACTGACATAGTTTATTTGGTACTTTTTAAACTATTCATTTCAGACAGCTATTGTTCTAACATTTCTAACTTTGTTTTTGTAGTTAAATGCCATTGAGTCAGTTCTGACCTACAGTTACCCTGTATAGGGTTTCCAAGCAGTCTCTGTTGAGTTTGAACCACCAACCTTGAGGTTCAAACTGACCTTGTAGTCTAGTACCTACCCTATAGCACCACATTAAGCTGTATGTTTAATGAATAGTTTATTTCGACTACTCATTTCTGTTGTCATGATTCTATTATTAAGTTAAATTTACCGAAGCTAAAGTATGTTTCAGTGATCTGTTGTCTTATGTCTGTCTTCTATCATTCTTACCACCTTGTTTATAAAAAATGTTATTTTTGCTTTTTAAATTTCTAGCATCATGCCATGGTCTTGACTGATAACTTCTCTCACACTGCTTTGTTTTGCTATTCTGCTTCACAGGTAAAGTTGGCTTAGAATCACATCACTGGTGTAGCATCAGATGCTGGGCCACAGCTCACAGTCTGGAGAGAGTCTGCCTGTTGGGGTCTTACTAGCTGTGGGGTCCTAAGGAAGTTCCGTCTCCTCTTAGTGCCTCTGTTGCCATATCTTTAAGCAGTGGAGGGTCGTACCATGTCTACTAGACACAGTTGTCTGAGATCAGATGGAAACACACAATGTATTGGGGACATAGCACAAGCTGCCATCAGCAGCAGCTTCACTGTGGGCCAATCTGCACAGTGTGAGGAGGGAGCGCCAAAGTCATTTTCATCTTTTCATTGGAAGGCTAATGTTAATACTACCAGATAGGATTTTTTTGTCCACATGCCTCTGAATATGCCAAGTACTGTGCGAGATCTTGTCCAGCCACTTAGTTCTCACACCAGCCCATGCGCTACTAGGTGTCATCTGCATTTTCAGATGAGAAAACTGATCCAGAGAATCCAGATGATGCTCTCAAAGTTGCATCCCTTGTATGGAACAAACCAGGTGTCATACCTATGCCTGTCCTCTTCTCTGTCCACAGTGCTCCATTGCCTGCCTTCCAGTTACCCTCATCTAGGTGCGGGCCCATCATAAGGGCTGTTCCAGGGAGAGACTTGGTGTATCCTCTCATTAGCCAACAGAGATTTTGAGGACTATTTTACCTTTTTTCCAGAATATTATTGGCAGCTTGATGATTCTTCCATTAGCCCTCTTCTCAGCTGTCAAGCCTCATCACTTGCTTCTCTGAGCTGGTTTTCATTGTTCAAGTCTTCAGTGTTGGGTGCCAGCTCTGTTCATCATGATGTCCTTTGGATGTTTTAGGTTCTCTATGTTGCATTTATAGTTTTACTTCTATGTAAACATTGTCACTTCCTCTTTCCATTTTCCCCTCCAGTCTTCTAGAAGAGTATCCATGTTGTTGTTGTCAGGTGCCATCGTGTCGGAACCGACTCATAGCGACCCTATGCACAGCAGAATGAAACAATGTCTGATCCTGGGCCAACCTCACTACC
>NW_006408624.1:5905504-5911129 GCF_000296735.1 Chrysochloris asiatica
AACAACTGCTTCTTGGTCTAGGTACAGATTTCTCCATAGATTTATTATAATTTTATCATCATCTCCCCCCACACTCCCTGTTCTTTTTCAGGTATTATTCCTCCTCTTTGTTATCTTCGATAAACTCTAAGATATGGCTTCCATACAGGCTTTCAGTAACATCAGTAGACTCCTATAAGTCTCACATACATGTAGACTTTCATAAGACTGACAGACGATTGCTCGAACATCTGGCTAATAGTAAGTGTCAGTAGTTGTTGAGTTGAATTTTAAGAGTTTCTGCAATTTCTCTTTTATTTCCTTTTGGGGATACAATTCTTTTTTATTCAGTCTTGAGTTTTTTAAGTATTGAAATGAGAGCTTAATGATGTTGGGTTATAAGGAAGAGCCTACTAAAGCTAGCCATATGTCCTGGGGCCTGTTTGTGAGGAAACGCTCCTTCAGCTGCGCTTCTCTCTTGTAGCTGCACCTTCTTCACTCTCTTGCTTCTTAGTGTGTATTAACCTCAGTTTCCAATGCAGACAGCTGCAGCCTTCTCCTGAAGGACCGTTTCCACTGGTCAGAGCCTGCCATCATCCAGCTCACACAGCCTCTCGGCGGGTGTCCTGGTTCCTGACACCTGAGGACAGTAGGTGGACGCTGCTGGGGCAGGTACCGTCTGCGGTCCTGTCAGCTGTGTCTCCAGTGATGCTGGTGGTGGACATCCTCAGTTAATGGGACTGCTCCTCCAGGTATTGGCAGGAAGACATGGTCTATGGGCAGGGAAGTATCACCATTGGCACAGGTGCTTCAGTGGATTTGGCTTGTTTGTCTTTGTTTGAGAATATTCTCTTGAAGCTTCACTTTTCTTTCTTTTGGAGCTCTTAGCCAAAAGGGAGAGATTCAGTACCGTCACTGTACGCTACTGTCTACTCAAAAGTTGCTGTTGATTTTGTTTACTTGATTTTATTCAAATGAAGATTTGCATTTGCAAATGTATCTCTTATTCTAGACTTTTGACATAAAAAAAAGTTAAACAAAACCCAGCAAAAAAAGTGTTCTGTGGACCTCCATTTAGGTGGATCGTAACACTTTACCCACATTTACTAGCTAGAAAGCTACCTAACAGTCAGTGAACTACTATAGTATCATGTCCAATTATATCTATTTCCTCTATAAACGTCTTAGCAAAATAGACTCACATTGCCTATAAGAATAATTGCTTTGCTAAAATGATGGTATCCTATGTCTGATGCTTTATTTGATGAGGTGTCACCTCCAAAATAATTTGTTTGTTTGACTTAACTCTTTTTTTTTTTTTTTTTAATGTTTTATTATGAATTATGTGATAATTTACATGGGAGAACATTAGTTTTACAAATTCATCCTGTCGCATATCGTTTCATTGCCATGGTTACAGTCAATCCCCTCCATGCATCATCAACCAACCAAAGGGTATATCCTACAAGCCTGTTCCCCCTTTCCCTCCCCCCCACCTTGCATTGTCAGCACACAGCCCCTCTCCCTCTCTGGGTCTAAAGTCCCCAGCTGCTCCATCTCTCCATGTTATTGTGTTTGACCTAACTCTTACTGCCTCTACCCTTGTTCCTGGGGGGTAGTCACAATCTTGTCTTGGTTTTTTTCATTCTTTTTTATTTTGGTCTGAGTCTCTAAAGAATTTAACACCTCACTTATAGCCCTAGTTCCTGATGTCCATTTTTTCCTTTAGGAAAATCCTAACAGCATTCCTAATCCTCACCATTTTAATCCTTCTCTGGTTTAATTTACCAGATTCTAGCATGGTCTGGACAAGGACTAAGATTTGTCAGGGCCTGCCCTGGCCCATAGGAGGCACATGATAAATCCTCCACTCCCTTGTGATGTGCGTATTATCTGGGTCTAAAGACTTCAGCTGGAAGGAGTATCTGTATACCAGGCACAGAGCTAAGCAGGTTTATCAACACTGTCTCTAAATCTGATGCAGTTGCTTTCCTTAATGAGAAAGATGGAAGCATACCAGAATAGCTGTCTTCCCCTTTTTGTCTTTAGTGGAACCACTTGTTAGTGAATTGTTAGAATTTTGTTGTTAACATCTCCCGTGGCTGTTATGAGCCATTTTCTGTTTTAGACTCTCTGGTCTTGGTAACAAACCAGCTATTCTCGGTAGTCTTTGAGACATACGCACCAGGCTTTCAGCAGGCACATTGAATTTATTTGAGAGTATTCCCTTTTTCTCCAATTATAACCTATGAAGCAATGTCTGACAGTTTCACATTCTGTGAAACCCATAAATGTTCTTCATCTAAACAAAGTTATTTCTTCAAGAGCATCGGTTATCTATTTTCTCTGAGGCCTTTGGATATACTTGATCTAATTATTTTCTTCAATAGAAAAATAAAGCTTATGGTAAGTTTTGCAGTTGCGGGTGTTTTATCTATACGTGGTCCAGAACTCCCATTTCAGGACAAGTAAGAGTCCCAAAGGCAGAGGCACATGCCTTGCCTTTGGGGGCGGGACCTAGTAAACGGTGGGGGTGGGTGCTGTGACATGTTCCCAAAGGAAAGTCATTTAATCCAGTTGCTGCTTGTTTCTCATCCTGCAGTGTGGGCCAAGCTGAAACTGCAGAAGGCATCAGAACGATGGCAGCCTGACACAGAGGTGGGTACTAATGGAGGGGATTGGGATCTCAGACTGAGTCGGATGACATCAAGTGACAGGGCTCCTCCATCATTAAAAGGGAGGAGAAGATGATCCCTTGATCATGGTGGATGGTTCCATGTGACAGTACCAGTCATTTGACTCTAGACCTGTACCCCAAATTTATTTGTGATATTTAATATATCAAACTTTTGAAACTTCTTTTTGAAGTAGTAAATAGGAGCACCCCATTTCTTGTCCTACCACAGGGCTCCTAAGTAAAAAAGTTGAGAACCTTTGAGGAAAGCATCTAATGCAAGATGATGCTCTGGTAGAGGTGGGGTGGCTTCCTCATTGTCGTTAGATAGTCATCTCTGGACAGTGGATGTCTGAGATGGAGGATGATGTGTTTGGGAGGTATTGCCAGCAGCTCCCCCAAGTCCCACAGTGAGGAGCACCAGGTACCCTTTCCCTTCGGTCAGTATTTTCAGCTTTGCAAACACATTGTCGTGTTGGGAGTACCAGGATATGCTGTGGAGCCATCGGGCCAGGATGAGTTGGCTGCAAACATTTGCCCAGGGGATGTAGCTGACAGTGTGCCCCTCCTTCCTTTCTAGGAAGAGTATGAAGACTCCAGTGGGAATGTTGTGAATAAGAAGACTTACGAGGATCTGAAAAGACAAGGACTGCTCTAGTGTTCACATCGGTGTTGGCTGTTGGACTTGCCCAGGCTTCTGGAGATCGCCTTTTTCTACTTATGAAATGCTCCTAAGGACTCGGCTACATAGCCTGTGGCCTGGCATGCATCTTATAGAAGCAAGGCATGCTGGAGATTGCAGGATGGAGATGTGATTTATCTTTGTTTTATATTAAACAGGATTCTGTCAGAAAATGAAACTAGTGATGCTTCTGAATGTGTCTTACTCTGAAGCCTAGAGTCCATGGATTAAGTCAGTCCTTCAGCTCTGCACACACCCCTAATGAGTGCCCGGTAGGGTCCAGATGTTAGGTAAACTTGACTTATCTTCTCCCTTCCACCATTTACTGCAAATGAGCTTTGGCCCTGCTTTTAGTTGCTTCAGCAATCAGTGCACTTGCTGGGGAGAGATGGGAATTGGGGCCAGGGTTTCACCAGAGGACAATGCTGGGGCTCCAAGGTGGGTCTTTTCTATTTGAATGGGTCTGCTGCCCTTCTTGCTCCCCAAGCCTCAGCAGCCGGGCACACAAAAGAACTAGGACCCGCTTGGCCTGCTTGCTAGTATAGAAGGAAAGTTTGCTCTGGTTTTCTTGCCTTCCTATTTCCTCTACAAAGTCACTATTTACTGTGAAATTGATTCTGACTCATAGTTAGCCTATAGGACTGAGTAGAACTGCCCCATGGATTTACAAAGTTGTAAACTGTATGGAAACAGACTGCCACATCTGTCTCCTGTAGACTAACTGGTGGGTTCGAATTGGTGACCTGTTAGAAGCCAAATGCTTAACCATTATACCAGCAGGGCTCATTAACAGATGTGGCAACCTCTGATGGAGATGTTTATGCTCTGTCCCCTCGAGTTGTTTAAAACCCCAGCTGGATAACCTCTCCAGGGCTTGGACCTCCAATAATACATGACTGGACAACTGAGTCAGGTAGAAGCACATGGACAGCTGGCTTAATTCCCAAGGAGATACTGCTATTTGGAAAGAAAATTGGGCAAAGTCTTGGAAATGGTAAAAGTGGGATTGAGATTTCTCTCCAGGCTTCCTGTTGAGGCAATGTATGTTTCCAGCAGGCATACTCAGTGACTCTTGAGGGTAGCTGGGATTAATGGTTAATGTACACAAGAACCTGTTTTATAACGTGTAGAGGGGAGGTGGGACACGGTTCTGAGGAGTCTTGTCATCATCCCTGCCCAAAATCCTAAGAGGTAACTCATTTCAGTGAACTCTATACCAGAACATCCTTAGAAGAGCCTGGGTCATCTTCCCTTTCCCAGCAAAGATTTTTGTTCATCTGTTACATTCATCACATATTTTATTAGTGCTTTCTATTTCAGGAACAACTAGGTTTGTAGCCCAGAATTTGGTAGAAGTTAGGAAGCGGGAGCAGACGCTAGGAGGATCAATAGTAACTTCTGGGGGCAGGCAGGAAGAGATACATAAGCAACTCCACCCAATCCTGAGGTACGTGCAGCTAGTGAGCTGTGATGTGGGCAAATTCAGTCTGAAGTGAGTGGTTCTCAAAGATGGGTCCATTGTTGTTGTTATTTTTAGGATCAAGGATTCCTTTGGAAAGATATTAAGTGGATTTTCAAGAAAAATAAATGCATATATAAAATTTTACAGAAATTTCAGAGGTTAATAGGTCCTAGGTTAGGAATCACTTATTTAGACCTGGGCTTCAAACAGATTCCATCATATCTGGTGGAAGTGAAACTGGAACAGACCTAAATTTTAAAAAAATTTAACCCCCAGGACAAAGTTCAGAAGAGTTAAAGGAGGAGGACTAAAACGAAATAGGAAATGGGATGAATGATGCTAAATTGCAGAGACTGCAGTCAAGGAAACAAAATGTATATGAATTGTTGGATGTAAAATTTATGATCTGCTATGTAAATCTTCACCCAATTCATAATAAAAAAATATTTAAAAAGTTTGGGAGACCGGGAACAATAATTGGAGTGGGAAAAATTATGGGTAGAAGCCCTGGAATGAGATACTTGGAAAAGGTGTAAATCTTTTCAGGTGCCTGATGCAGACAATTAGATGATGCCAGGACTAGATAGAGATACCACCACACATCTGTCAGTTTGTTGTACCATCAGTTGCTTATATGCAAATTCAAACTGAAGCTGAAGAAAATGAAAACAAGTCCACGAGAGCCAAAATATGACCTTGAGTATATCCCACCTGAATTTAGAGATTATCTGAAGAACAGATTTGATACATTTAACACTGAAGACCGAAGACCAGAAGAGTTGTGAGATGACATCAAGAACATAATACATGAAGAAAGCAAAAAGCATT
>NW_006408624.1:5916320-5917196 GCF_000296735.1 Chrysochloris asiatica
TATGAGTCAGTACCGACTCGATGGCACCTAACAAGAACAACAAGAATGAGATACATTCAAAGTGGCATAGTCTGCCACCATCTCTTAAGCCTGGCACTGCTGTTTCAGACTGTTGATCTAGAGATTTGATTGCTGTTATGTCTTTGTTTTCTGAGAGGAAGACTACGTTTCTAGTAGGGTTTCCACCCATATTTTTTCTTGTGATGGTCATTGTTTTTGTTCACTCAACTTTTTTAAAATTCATGTCTGTTCAGTTGTTGCTTTGTCGGTTATGACTGAGCTTGGAAGAGCCAGTTCAAAGCCTTGGAGTCAGAAGTTCTGCCAGGGCACATCTTGCTGAGAACTGTGATTCAGCTAGTTGTACAAGAAGGAAACATTACTCACCAGAGAAGCTCTCAAGACTCTACCTTCAGGAAGCATTTGGGTGATTGTTCCTGGGACTGACCCCATGTGAGTGCTACTGAGCTCAGTGGTGACCCTGCATGAACCTCCCAGGAGCCAGGGTCTCCCCACTTCTCAATAACTCCCTGTCCAGCCTAGGCCAGTCACCCCTTTCTTCCCATTTCCCTCAGTTTCTTTCCCTGGAGTCATCTTGTGCTGTGGGGCTCTGGGAAGGGAACATCTGTCTGGCAGAGAGTTTTGAGATTTTTCTCTCCCCTGTACATTATTATTTTCAACCTGGATGTTATGGATTGAATTGCTTCCCTTAAAAATACATGTATGTGTGTGTTTGGGGGTGTGGTGGTGGCAATAAAGGCATAAGTGACTGGCTTACAAATTTTCAAGAGGGAGTTTAGTTTAAGAATGTGCAAGGGAAGAAAGAATCCCCACTGAATAGTTTTCATCTTATCTAGATAGGTCTGGTAAAAAGAGATG
>NW_006408624.1:5917907-5979541 GCF_000296735.1 Chrysochloris asiatica
GAGCAGAAAGCCTTATCTTTCTCTCACAGAGTTACTGGCAGATTTGAACCTTAGTTCCTGAATTTAACAGCCCAATGCATAATCCACCATGCTACCAGGGCTCCTCGAACCAACCCCTACTCAAAATAAATTCTTCATGACAATTACCTTCACTTGTTGGATGTACATCTTTTGTCATAGTCAGACTAAATAAGAGCCTCATGCACCTGTTCTGACTGATCTACAATTTTATTTAAAGACACAGAGTGAGTAGCCATCCAAGATGCCACCACTGGTCTCTCCATGTACAGAACAAAAAAAGGGAAGAAAGTAAAAACCTCAAGGAAACAATCCAAAGGAGTAACAAACCTCATGGATGACATCTTTGATAGTTTGAGACCAGAACGAGATGGTGTCTTACTAGCAGCCATTCTGATCACAATCACTGTAGAAAGTCCCAGACAGAATGGGAGAGAAATGTAGAAAAAAATCCAAAATCGTAAGACTTACTGGTCTTATAGAGACTGGGGGAACCTCTGAGACTACGGTCTTTCAAACTTGGAACTGAACCTACTCCCAGGATCTGCTTTCAGCTTACGAATAGGTCTGTAAAGTGAACACACATCCGAAATGAATATTTTCTCAGAACAGTCAACCACATGAGACCCAAAGTGCAGCATTTTCCTAAAAGCAAAGTTCAGAGGGCTAGAAAGATCAGAAAAGGTCAAATGGAAATGAAGAGCCCTGGGAAGAAGTGGGATGAGCAGAGTTAATCCTAAGTGACTGCTATTAGTGTCACAAAACAACTTGTGCATAAATTGTGGAATGGGAAACTGACAAGGTCTGAAACGTTCACCCAAATCACAATAACATGTAAAACCAAAACCAGGATATTAAATTCCTGAATAGGTCTAAAAACTGTATGGGTAAACTAAGTTAAATATTAACCTAGCTAGAATTATTGGTTTTGATGATGCTAGATTTAAAAGAAATTTGAGATCAAATTAGTAATTGAAATAATAAAATCACACACACAAAAAGATTGACTCCACCTTTACTAATCCTGCTCATTAACATAACAATCAATGGAATGATCAAATGGGATATAGGCAAAGGCATTGCTGATAGGTGCCATCCAGTTGGTTCTGACTCAGCAACCCTATATAGATAGAAACACAACAGAATGAAACAATGCCATCCTCACAATTGTTGTTACACTTGAGCCCATGCTGCTGCCACGCTGCCAATCCAATTCATTGGGGGGGTCTTCCTCTTTTTCACTGACCTTCTACTTTACCAAGTATGATGTCCTTCTCCAGGGACTGGTCTCTCTCCCTGATAATATGTCTGAAGTATGAGAGACGAAGTCTGAGTATCCTGGCTTCTAGGAGCATTCTGGCTGTACTTCGTCCAACACAGATTGGTTTGTTCTTCTAGCAGTTCATGGTACTCTTAATATTCTCCAACACCATACCTCAAATGCATCAATTCATTTGCAGTCTTCCTTATTCACTGTCCAACTTGCACATGTATATGAAGCTATTGAAAATACCATGACTTGGGCCAGATACACCTTAGTCCTCAAACTGACATGTTTGCTCTTTAACACTTTAAAGAGCAGCAGATTTGCCTAATGCAATATGTGGTTTGATTTCTTCCATGAGTGTTGATAGTGGATCCAAGCAAAATGAAGTCTTCAACAACTTCAATCTTCTCTCCATTTACCATGATGTTATATATTGGTCCGGTGGTGAGGGTTTTTTGCTTTCTTTACACTGAAGTTAAAGCCATTCTGAAAGTTGCAGTCCTTGATTTTCATCATCTAGTATGTCAAGTCCTCTTTGCTTTCAGCAAGGTTGTATCATCTGCATATTACAGGTGGTTAATGAGTCTTCCTCCAGTCCTGATGACACATTCTTCTTATAACCGAGGTTGGAGAAAAAGAGGAAGACCCCCAGAGAGATGGATTGGCACAGTGGCAGCAGCATTGGACAATATTGTGAGGTTGGCACAGGCAGTGTTTCATCCTTTTGTGCATATATAGTCAATATGAGTTGGTACCGACTTGATGGCACCTAACACTTGAGCCCACAGACAAGGACCTAGCCACAGAGGGCTAGAGCTGTGAGTGAAGCATCCAGCTGATATGAAGTTAGGGGAGATGCACAAGAATGCCCAAACTTGCAGACATTACCCTTTTGACCTAGCCTCAATGGCTTGATACTCAGAGCTCGACTAGAGGAAGATTACACACACAAAAAAAATTTTTTTTGATAAAGGAAACAAGGATAAATTGCTATAATTTGATGAACCTGACCTATACTCAGAGAGGTAGTTACTCTAAATACCAACAGAGAGGGAAAGAGTCTTCAAATCAAGTATAAATACTATCCCCTCTGTACACAGGGTAGATAAGGACGGGCAACTTAGACATTGGCTACCTAAAATGAAGGGGTGATAAAGGGACGAAGTGACTGGCTTACAAAGTTTCAAGAGGGAGTTAGTTTAAGAGTATGGGAGGAAAGAAAGAGTCCCCACTGAACAGATTTCATCTTGTCTAGATGGGTCTGGTGGAAAGAGATGGGGATAAGATTCGTATGATTCAATATTGAATAATTGTTATGACTAATTGCGACTGTCACAATTGTAAAGGTAGAAGTTTTGTAACAAAAACAGAGGAGTAGTTAATCTTACAGTCCAGAAACAGGACCCAAGGACCATCAAGGGAGAAGAGCACAAGTGGAATGTCGGACCTTATCCAGAGAAGCAGCAACACCAGAGAGGGAGGCAGAGATGGGGTCATGGAGAAGGGGAGTGGCTGAGGACTCTAGATTCATAGGAAGAGAAGGACTAAGAGCTGGTGGCCAGGAGGCAGACTTGCAGAATGTGCCCTGTGGAGATGTAAATTATTATATATGCCTGAGTGTGTGTGTGTGTGTGTGTGTGTGTGTTTTAGAAAGCTAAAGTGGATAGAGAGAAATACTGTTAACTGATGGTACATGGAGGGGATTATAATCATTGTGATGAAACAAGGTATATGATTTGTTGAATGTAAAACTGATGATCTGCCTGGTAAACTTTCACAAAGCCCACAATAAAAACCTTAAAAAAATTAAAAAAAGATTAAACAAGAAACTGAGCTAGCAAAAATGGGAGAAGATGGAGGCCATGCCACATGAAGATCACCAAGGGGCCAAAGAATAAGGACCTTCTCCTGGAGCCTACAGAGAGAGAAAACTTTCTCAAAGAGCCAGCACCCTGATTTCAAACTTCTAGCCTTATGATTCTTGCCTAACATCTGGACCCCACCAGGCACTCATTAGGGATGTGTGCAGAGCTGAAGGACTGACTTAGTCCATGGACTCTAGGCTTCAAAATAAGACATATTCAGAAGCATCACTAGTTTTATTTTCTGATAGAATCCTGTGTAATATAAAACACATGTCCATCCTGCAATCTCCAGCATGGCTTGCTTCTACAGACCAACCTCACCCAGCACAATGTCTTCTAGATTCACCCATGCCACAAGGTGTCTTTAAGATTCGTCCTCACTTTTCAATGTTGCTAGGCATCCCACCAGTACGTGTATCAAAGTCTGCCCAACAATATATCATTTTAGTAAAGTAACTGCTTTAATAGGCAATGGGCCATGATTTTGTTACAATGTTTATGTATTATAAATGTGAGCAATATTTGGACTGGATACTATAGTAGCATCACTTGTTTGACAGTTTGTTGTACTATGGAGGCTTGTGTGTAGCTGTGATGCTGGAAGCTATGCCACTGGTATTTTAAATACCAGCAGGTGGACAGATTTCAGAAGAACTTCTAGATTTAGAAAGACTAGGAAGGAGAGGTGGACCAGTTCTGAATGGTTAGCCACTGAACACCTTATGAATACCAGAGGAACAGTGTCAGATCTAGTGCCAGAAAATGAGCCCCTCAGGTTGGAAGGCATTCAAAATACGATTGGAGAAGAGCTGCCTCCTCAAAGTAGAGTTGACTTTAATGATGTGGGTGGAGTTAAACTTTCCAGACCTCCATTTGATGATGGGGCACAACTCAAAATGAAGAGAAACAGCTGCAAATATGCATTAATAATAGGAACTTGGAATGCATGAAGGGTGAATCTAGGAATATTGGAAGTTGTCAAAAATGAAACGGAATGCATTCAAGATTGATAACCTAGGCAGCCATGAGCTGAAATGGACTAGTATTGGCCATTGTGAATTAGACAATCACATGGTTTATTATGCCCGGAATGACAAACTGAAGAGGAGTGACATTGCATTCATTGTCAAAAGAACATTTCAAGATCAACCTTGAAATGAAACGATGTCTATAAGGAGCTCTGGTAGCATAGTGGTTACGAGTCCAGCTGCCAATTTGGTTTTCTTAGCATTTTGGAATTGAGAATTTAGATAAGGGGCTGGGACTAGTAATACTGTTAATTTCCTGTAAATCTTAAGTGCATATTTGGTCTTTAATCTTTTTAAAGCAAATTACAAATATATACAAAAGTAAAAAGCATAAGACTAGCATAATAAATCTCCATTTACACATCGCCTAATTTTATAACAACATTTTACTTTTGAATAGTTTTCTTTGTTTTAATCAGAAAACGATTTTTAAAAATGGGAAAAGTTAGTTTGGTAGACAAAAACACTTCTAAACTCTGATCCTGAGAGGAAACACAGCATTCGTGTTTTGGGGAGGAAAGGATAGGCCTTCTATGCCTGAATCATTGAATCCTCACAACTGTTCTTCACACATCAAGCGCTACAGAAGGCTCTAAGAAAGCAATGAAAAATAAGAGTTGCCAATAAGAATTGCGGAGGAGCAATTCCATTTACACATTGCTCTTAGATTCTGCTCTAGTGGACAACCCTGGCTAACCAATGTTACGTTTGGCCAGCGCTCAAGGTGAGACTCTCTACTTCTTCTACCTCCCCTCTCTTTTTCAGTCCCCCCAACCCAAAGAACAGCAGATCACTCACATCTTCCATGACCCGTGCGCGGAAGTCAGAAGTGATCTGGTCCAGGAGCTGAAAAAACGCAGTGACCCAAACGCTTCTGTTGGCCAGAGTCCCAAAACCAAACCCAACTTATTGTGGTCCAGTCGATGCAGACTTATAGCGACTCCTATCGAACAGAGTGGCGTTGTGGGTTGATGCGCTGGATTGAAAGGTCAGTTTGAATCGCAAGGCTGGCGGGTTCAAGCTCACCACCCGCTCCTTGGAAACGCTATACAGGGTCGCTATGAATACGAATCGACGGCACTTAACAACAACACTGAGACTTAAAATCTTTACGGGAGCGACAACATCATTTTTCCCCCACGGAGAGACCAGTGGATTCGAACCATTGGCCTTTGGGTTAGCAGCCCAATGCTAAACTCACTGCACCACTAGGGATCCTAATTTGGAGTCCTGGGTTGAAATAGCTACCGAAAGGTGGCCCTTAGGCCGAAACTAGAGAGGGAGTCCCTAGGGGCGGGGCTGGGCTCTGGGAGGGAAGTGGGGAGGGGAAGTTATAAGGGGACCAGAGGCAGGGCGGGGCCTGAGACCAAAGGCAACGTTCAGCGGTTCAATACTGGCTAGGGGTCCAGGCTCATAATTAGCCCCTGTCCAGGGCCTACTCTCTAGGGACTTCGTAGTGAGCATCTCTGGCCATGATGTCCATGAGCCGTTCCCTCTCCTATAACTTCGCTGCTGCTCCAGAATCATTTTCATCTTTCCTTAGTCACTGTATCTTAATTCAGGACACCCAAGCGGCCAAAAACAACTTCTGCGGTCTCTCGCGCCCGTATCCTTATGTTGCACATCGACAGGATTAAAGTTCCGTGAGTGCCGGAAGTACATTGGGGACTCCAGAAAAAGTGGCACCGCGAGCAGATCCAGTCAGTGCACTCACGGTGGCAGCATTGCCCCCTGCTGGTCAACGTTAGGTACTCGGACACCGAGCAGTTTGCGGACACCTCTAGGGGGCGAACGGAAATCCTGGAATCTGAACTAAACTGCTTCCTTGTTAGGGCTTCCTGAGGCCCTCTCGGCCGGTGGAGAGACTGGATTGAAGGGCAGTTGAAGTGTTTTTAAGTGCCGTCGAGTGGATTCTGACACACAGCGACTCTGTCTAGGGTTTCCGAGGAGTGGCTGTGGTTTTGAACTGCAGACTTTGCGGTTTAAACCGATCTTGTGGTTCAGTGCATTAATTATCTGGTAGCGCAACACCAGGGCCCCAGCTGAAGTGTTGTTGAGTGCCATCAAGTCGGTTCCGACCCATAGCGACCCTGTGTAGGGTTTCCGAGAAGCGGCTGGTGAGCTTGAACTGCCGACCTTGCAGTTCAAACGGCTTTGCAGTCACAGCGCCACACAACTGACGTGTAAGGGAGGGGAATTGGGGGACCAGAACCTGAGTCCCTACTTTTCAGAGTGATCTCTGATAGCATCTAGATCTTGTCTAGACCTCCAGGTCTGTGTCAGTAAAATGGGGGTGATAGATTTTGTTTGTTAAATAAATCCGCACAAGAAAACCACCCAATTTCAGGGGTTTTAGTGCTGTGGAGTCCTGGTTTGGAGCTGTAAGATAACTATTGGACTGCAAGGTCGGCAGTTTAAACCCCCCAGATGCTCCTCAGAAACCCTACTCAGCAGCACTTAACAGCAGTGTTGTGTGGTCCGGACTCCTGGTGTGGTGCTGTAGGATAACACTGGGCTTAAGCCACAAGCTTGGGAGTTCAAACCTACCAGCTGCTCCTTGGAAACCCTATACAGAATCACTATGCGTCTCAACCAATTCCATGGAACTTAACAACAGTGTTGTGTGGCCATGTAGGATCAGCTCTGGACTGAACCACAAGGGCAGCTGTAGAAACCTACCAGCCGCTTCTCTGAAACCTTATAAAGGATCCCTATGAGTTGGAACTGACTCGCCGGCACTTAAAAAACAATAGTAAATGAAATGGAGTCCTGGTGTGGCGCTGTAGGATAAGCACATAAGGAGCTCTGGTAGCTTAGTGGTTGCGAACTGCAAGGTCAGCAGTTCGAAACTACCAGCTGTTCCGCGGGAGAAAGATGAGGCTTTCTGCTCTGTAAAGATTTACAGCCTCGGAAACCCTGTACGGGTTTGCTATGAGTCGGAACCGACTCCACGGCACATAACAACAATAACAACTAACCATAAGTAGTTCAAAACTACCAGTTACTCCACGGGGGAAAAAGATGAGGCTTTCTGCTCCTGTAAAAATTTACAGCCTTGGAAATCCTATATAGGGGTGCTAAACTTTGTCTCTCATACTTCAGACATTTTATCAAGAAGGACATCATGGTTGGTCTGCGAAAAAGAGGTAGACACCAAGTGAGACGCATTGGCACAGCTGCAGCAGCAATGGATTTAAGCAATGATTGTGAGGTTGGGACAGGACCGGGCATCATTTCGTTCCATTGTGCATAAGATCGCAATGACTAGGTACCAACCTGACAGCACCTAACAAAAATGAGTTGGAACTGACTTGAAGTCACTTAACAACAGGTGGAGAAATTAAAGCCTACGTCTATATGGGCACCTGTCCATAGTAGCATTATTCATTAATTGACAAAAAACTGGACACAATCTAAACTGGTGAATGTATAAAGCAAATGAAGCATATATGAGTTCTAAAATATGGATGTACTTTTGTCATTAAGGTTGACTCTACTTTGAGTAGGTAGCTTTTTCCTAGTCATATTTTGAGTGCTTTTCAACCAGAGGGGCTCATCTTCTAGCACTGTATCAGATAATGTTTTCAGTAGCCCTTCAGAAGAGGTCAGGCTCTTCCTTCTTCCTAGTCTGTCCTAGTCTGTAAGCTTTGCTGAAACCTAACCACCATGGGTTACCCTAGTGGTATCTGAAATATAAATGGCGTAACTTCTAGAATCAGAGCAATGCACAAGGCACAGTACAACAAACTAACAGACGAGTAATGGGTCACAGAAGAAGACCCTCATGATCAAATAACACAGTGCCTGCAACAATGGGCTCAAACATAATTACGAGGATGGCCCAAGACTGAGCACAATTACTTGAGGCACGTAACAACAATAAGACAATATGGATGAACCTTGAAAACATCATGCTGAGTAAAAAAAAAGCAGATACTCAAACAACATAGTGTATGATTCCATTTTTATGAAATTCCAGAAAGGTAAGTCTGTGCAGACTGAAAATAGAGTAAATGCCTGGGGTTGGAGGTGAAATTGGAAGAGACTGCGAATGGGCACAAAACATCTTTTGGGGGAGCATGGATATGTTCTAAAAAAAATTTTTTTTTTTTTAGTTGAGTCAAGGTTTATAGACAAGATCATCAGTTTTACATTCAACAAATCATACTCTTTGTTTCATCTCTATGATTACAACCCCCCTTCCATGCAGCCACAGTTGTCCTGCTTCCTCCCTGTGGTTAACAATGTACAGATAATTCATTTCAAACTCATATATGTGGGATATTAAAAAAATATGTATTTTAGTCTTCCATACTCACTCAGTGTGTCTACGTCCATGTAACTAACTACACACTGAACACTGTTGTTCCAAAGTAAACACTATTTACATCTATCCCCTTTAGCCCTTGCATACCTCCCTTTATCTTTACCTACAACGTTCTAAAATTGGATGGTTGTGATAACTGCACAATTATTAGTTTACTAGAAATAACTGAATTGTACATGTATGAGTGAGTTTTATGGTATGCAATTATACCTCAATACAGCTGTCAAAAAAGCTGTATGAACCAAGTAAAAAAAGCTGTATTCATAATGTGTAAAAGCAAAAGCACAAATTATTTTGTAAGCATATCCAAGTACGGCTGAACAATGATTGTTTTTGAGGAGATGACCTGGCAGATATGGTATGCAAGGAAAAATCTTCTTTGTACAGCATGAAAAATTTTGTTTAGTATATTCATGTAGTTTTTTTCAATTTAAAAACCTATTTTTAAATGAAAACTCATATACGGTTGTACATGCTTAACAAAGAAGGAACTAGGAAGCTATAATAGGTCACAGAGGTATTATATTCATTTACCTTTTATTCTTTTTACTATTTGACTGTTTCTGATTTGTTTTAGGGAGCTCTGATGGTTAAGAGCGCAGCTGCTAACTGAAGTCATCGGTTTACACCCACCAGTGGCTTATGGGAGAAAGGATCTAGTGATTTGCTTGCTGAAAGATTACTCACTGCTGTCAAGTTGAGTGGGACTCATAGCAAACCTGTAGAACAGAGTAGAACTGTCCCATAGGGTTTCCCAGGATGTAACTCTTAAAGGAAGGAGTCCGCCATATCTTTCTCTCATGGACCACTGGTGGGTTTAAACTTCAGACCTTTCAGTGAACGACTGAGTGTTTCAACCACTGCACCACCAGGGCTCCTTTCCATAAATATTAACCAACCCAAACCAAACCCACTGCCATTGAGTCCAATCCGACTCATAATGGCCCTATATAGGGTTTCTGGGCCTACCAATCTTTACAGAAGCAGACAGCTTCATCTTTCTCCTGCAGAGAAATGGGTGGGTTTGAGCCACTGACCTGATGGTTATCAGTCCAAGGCCTAACCCACAATGCCACCAGGGCTCCTAGGAATCCCTATGGGACAGTTCTACCCTGTAGTACAGGGTTACTACAATTGCAATGAGGAGCCCGGGTGGTCTCGTGATTAAAGCACTCAGCTACAAACTGAAAGGTCAGTGGATTTCGGAGGAGAAAGATGTGGTAGTCACAGATGGAAACAATGGCACGCTATCATGTTTCTACAATGAACCCACTGCTTTTTGTTTTATTTTAAAAAGTTATCTTTTGATTTTTAAGTTTGAAAAATAAAATGAGTATAATAGCCCTTGTCTTTTCTACTCCCGGGGGTGTTGTGAGGATCATATTTATGTTTGAAATTTAAGCAAGAGCTCCCAGGCACAGCTCCTCTCTAGGCCTTTTCCTGGGTCATTTGGAAATTGGGGAGAACAGTCCCTTCTGGAATGGAGACACTCAGGCACTGATTTATTTTTTTTGTAAGTTTTGTGACTTGCCATATTTCATTGAATATGAAATACCATCAAATGTAAAATGCACCATTTTAAGCTCTGCAAAGGAAAAGAAGTGTAGTGGTTACAAGTCGGGCTGCTAACCTCAAGGTCAGCAGTTTGAAACTACCAGTGGTTCCATGGGAGAAAGATGAGGCTTTCTGCTCTCATAAAGATTTACAGCCTCGGAAACCCTGTACATGGTCGCTATGAGTTGGAAAAACCGACTCCACGACACATAACAAAGGAAAAGAAGGGCATGGTGGCTCTGTAGGTTAAACACTGGACTGCAAACCACAAAGTTCGCAGTTTGAGCCTACCAGTCGCTCTGGGTGAGACAGATGAGGATTTCTGCTTCCCCAAAGAGATACAGCCTCAGAAACCTTATATAGAGTTGTTATCTATCAGAACCAATGTGACGGCACTTAACCTCAATAAGGAAAAGAAAAGCTGTCACTTAAATTAGGACACAACTTTGTTTATAAAATGCATCTCAGGCTTCTGAGACATGAAATCTGAATTGTTGCAGCCTCTTTCTCTTAGGTGGGTGGGACACTTAAGCACCACCATTCGCCCCTCCACTCAGCCTCAAGCCTAATGCCTACTTTCTCTCAAACCTCTTCTTTAGTCCCACTCCATCCAATCCTGTCTCTTCCACTCTTGCTGCCATCTGCCTCATGGTCTCTCACCTGGACCACTGCCCTATTCACCTAGCCTGCATGCTCATCTTACCCTTCCAATCTATTATTCATGCCACAGCCCCAGTGATCTTTCCAAAACTGATCATCTCACGTCCTTGCCTGAAAATTTCCATTGGCTGCTTCACCCATCGGGTGAGGTCTGTTTAACTTGGCACCCGGCTTTTTGTGACTTAGGTTCTGTCTGCCATTTTAGTCCGCTGGCACTTTCTCCAAATTAAATTACTTGCTATTTCCCCAAAGCGCCATATGTTTTGAGGCCTCCAGGCCTTTGCACCAGCTGTTTTCTATGCTTGGACCTGCTCTTCTTCAACAAGTGTTAATGGAATGGTGGGGTAAACAACAAAGGTGTGAGCCCAATTCTAACAGTCATATTGGGATGAGAGAGAGAAACAAACAAAAATGTAAGCATGCAATTACCAATCATCATAACTGCACATGGTGGGCACTGGGAAACGTTTGTTGAAAATGTCAAGTGTCCTGGTGTGGCACTGTGGGTTAATGCCCCAGACTGCAAAGCCATTTGAAATGCAAGGTTGGTGGTTCAGGCTCACCAGCCACTCCTCAGAAACCCTATGCAGGGTCGCTATGGGTAGGAACCGACTCAACGGAACTTCACAATGACAACACCCACAGATAGTTTGAGAGTCCTGGTGTGGCACTATAGGGTAAGTGCAGGACCAAAAGGTCGATTTGAACCACAAGGTCGGCAGTTCAAACTCAAAAGCTGCTCCTCCGAAGCCCTACACTGGGTCACTATGAGTTGGAATCGACTGGACAGCACTTAACAACCATCACAGATAGTTTAGGATTGGACGCAGGAGGCATTTTAACTGCAGATTAGAATCCTGGGACTACCTGTGATCTGGGCAACTGATTCAGTTTGTCTTGGTCTCCTCGAAGTAATGCCTACTCAGTAGAGTTTCTGGGAGGGTTTAGTAAGAGATGCATATGATCACACGGTTTCCACCGGACCGGGAGTGGGTCTCTCGGCATAGGCTTCAGTCAGCTCACAAAACTGCCTAGACCAGTCAGACAGCAGGCCGCCTGGGCGTTGGACGCTGGGTGAGCGAAGCAGTGCTCCGCCCCATCTCCCCACTTCAGGGGGCTGCCCTCCACACTCATTCCCGCCCCCGCCCGTGAATCACAGGGGGAGCGAGGCCACGACCCATTCATGCCGGGAATTGGATCCAGATGTTCCGGCGGCGTGTGCAGCTGCATCCTTGCCTTTTTTGGCAAAAAAACGTGCGGCTGCTAGCGGATCCCGGGCCGCCCCCTGCTAATCCCTGGGAAGAGGGGGAAGCGGGCTGAGGGTCTGGGCCCAGACTAGGGATCCGGACAGGGTGCCCTGTGGGATTTGACTAAGGCTGCTAAGAGAGGGAGGATCTGTATAGAGGGAACCCACCCAGTCCCCTTCCCCACCAGGAGTCAAAAACTTTAGGCCAGCAGGAGGGAGGCCGGTTATGCTTGAGAGGGATGGTAGCTGAGGCAGGGGTCCCTTCCACCAAGTCCTGGCCACCTCCCCCTCTGCACTGGGAAGTGGTCTGGGAAGAGCTTCAGGTCAGGGACAGCAAAGGAAGCTTCCTTCCCCCTTTCCTTCCCTCCCCCAGATAAACACGTGGAGGCCGGTGCTTCCTCACACTGCTTTATTGCAGAATCTGGAAGGAGGCGTGGCATGGCCTCGGCCCTGCCCATCTCGGGGCAAAATTAAGCTGAAATGAAATGAGAAGACACTCGATGGGCAGGGAAACCTTGCACTCTAGGGCCTTGACCCCCCAAACCAGCAAACACCTGCCCTTGCAGCCTGGACAGTCCCATCCCTGGTGATGGGAGTGGAATGGGGTAGGGGTTGGGGGAGGGTTAGACCTGAGTATTTGAGGGGGTTTCAAAAATATGTGTGGAAAAAATGGAATTTTTCCAGGAGGGTTTTGTAACCCCTCAAAGTCCACTTTCTTGGACTTTTCAGGCACCCATTGGAAACTAGTCTAGATTTAAGGATGCCTGGGTTCCAGGAGCCAGGTTTGGAGGGCTAGGATCTAGAGCTTGGCTTTGTGAAAGGGCCTTGGTCTGAGACCCTAGGAAAGAGGGCTGAGCTGAGTACTGGAATTCAGGTTTGGGGATGGGGCTTGAATCCTGGAGGCTCCTTAAGAAGCCAGGTTTGGGGGCACTGGATCATAAAGTACCAGTTTGGAGATGTTGGGATGAGGAGGCTGAATCCTGGTGCCCAGGGGGAGTCCCGTTTGGGGCAGGGGCCGGGGTTCCAGAGGTGGTTTGGATAGGGAGCACAGTCCTGGCTGGAGCCCTGGTTTGGGAGCGCCTGGGCCCAGGAGCCCTGCCTCAGGGCCCTGCTTGGCTGCAGCCCTGACACAGCACTTGGTCTCCGTCGGGCACAAAGCCTTGGCCCACCAGTGACGTGGAGCAGCGGGCGCAGGAGAAGCAGCTGTGGTGCCAGTGGCGGTCTTCAAAGGACACATACTTGCCCCCGCCAAGTCCTGGAGGGAGGCTGAAAGTTAGCTCTGTAGATCTTAGGCTGAGTCATGCCCCTCAGCCTTCACCCAACACCAGACCCCATTCCCTTGCCTGTACCCTACCCACCCTGTTTTTGACCCTTGTCCCACCTGTGATGGGGTGCTTGCAGCTGCTGCACTTGGGTGCAAAGAGTTTCCCAAAACAGGCCACACAGTAGGGATCGTCATCCCGGGAGGTGAACTGCTGACCCGCCAGCGGCGCCTGGCACCCGGTGCAGACCAGGCATTCTCGATGCCAGGGCTGGTCGCGGTATGTCACGCCTCCCTGTGTCAGCGTCTATGGGGGCAGCATCTATCAGCTGGGGGAAGTGGGGGTTCCCACCCCACCCCATAGCCTCACTCACCCCCACCCTGTTGGCCCGTCCCCCACCTTGCTGCAGCGGGCACAGCGAGGGGCAAACTTGTTCTCATAGCAGGGCACACAGTAGTGACCTCCCTTGTCGGGCACAAACGATTGGGAGCCCAGTGGCTGCTCACAGCCGCTGCATAGGAAGCAATGTTCGTGCCATGTTTGGCCGCCGTACTCCAGCTTCCGGGACCCTGGAGGGAAAGTGGTCCCACTCAGAGGCTTTGTCCCACGCTCTGGAAGAACACCCTCTTCTACCCACCAGAAGAATCCCCACTGCTCCCCCATTGCCTGAGCAGAGCAGTGTTTATGCACATGCAGCAAGACCCGCACGGCATACTACACGTTAACCTCATGAAAATTTCTACCCCATGCACTAGATATGACGGCTCAGCCCATCCTAGGCTCCTAGAACCTGGACATGAGGGCCTGGGGGTATGGTAAGCTCCCACATGTGCCAGGTATAACTCTCTCAGCACACATCAAGCCTCCACGTAACAGGAATGAGTCTCAGTATCTGCTGAGCCCTTATATATCAGACACCAAAAAAATCCCCAAACTCCGAGCTGTTGAGTTGATTCTGGCTCGTGGCCACAGGGTAGAACCAAGCTGCACAGAGTTCTCTTGGCTGTGATCTTTATGGTAGCAGAACGCCAGGTCTTTCTGCTACGGCACTGCTGGGTTGGTTTGAGCTGCAAACCTTTTGTTCTAGTGTAAACCATGTGCACCACCCAGGGACCTTATACACAAAGACCCCACACATACCAGGCAAGCGAGTCTCTGCCCACACAAAGTTCTAATGCCCAGGGCATTCAGTACTTGCTAAGTCCTTGCATATCCCAGGCATGCCATTGTTCACCAGTTCCCAAACATGTTAAGTCCTTTGTTTTAAATGCCAAAACACCAGATGTGAGAGTCTCAACATACCTTTAGCTCCTATATGTACCAAACATGCATGTTTTTATACATGTTACAGCCTCAGGTGTCTATCAACATGTTAGTCTGACTGCACATGCTAAGTAAGCCCCAGGCCTGCTGGTGCAGCACACACAAAGTCCTCAGGAATGGACCAAACTTGTCAGTTCCTGAACATGTTAAGCTCTCATGTGTATGTATACCTGGGTTTGTCAGACCTTTGCATGCTAAGCCCCAAGAGCATACAAGTATGGCACATATTAAATTTTCCAGAACATACTGTGCATGCACATCCATGTGTGTATCAGCTAGGCATGCCAGGCATCCAGTGAGCCCCTGGGGACGTACCAGGCATGACGGTCTCCCCACAGGCAGAGCACTGTGAGGAGAAGGCACTGCAGTAACATTCATTGCAGAGCAGTTCGCTGTCCTGGCAGGTGAAGGGTTCATCGGCCAGGGAGCGCTGGCAGCGGCAGCAGCGGAAGCAGCCCTCATGGAAGTGGCGGTCTTCATAGAACAGCTCCTGCCAATCACAGCACAAGGGGGAGGGCAGCACTGGTATCCAGGCCTGGTGGATCTACTTTTGGCCCTCTCCCTCAGCTCCTACCCACCTTCCCTGCCCCTATATTTGGTCCCGTCCTCACCCTTGAGTCATGCCCGATCAGCTGCTGGCACTCAGCACAGGTGTTGGCAAAGGTGTTGTCATAGCAGGGCACGCAGTGCGGACCGCCGTCTGTCTGGATGTACTTGCGGCCATACAAGGATTCACCACATTTTGCACAGTCAAAGGCTTCACTCATGTTGCACTGTGGGTGGGGCCTGTTAGGAACACAAGATGGGGCAGGCGTCACCCAGAGGGGCTGTGGCTGAGGCCCTTGCAAGGGCCTTTTGCATCGAAGAATGGGACCAGGCCTAGGAAATGCCAGGTCAGAGCAGGTGAAGCTGGGGAAGGGGTGCCTCTGGGAATCCAGGCGGCCTGCAGGTTTATTTCTGTATTAATGGGGGTGGGTGGGAAGGGGCCAGGAAAGGATCAGGAAGCAGAAGTTGCTTTCTTTTTTAGGCCCTGGCAGATCTTGGGGGAGGGGGCTTTTCCCAGGTCAGTGACTCATTTCCTGCCCCAGCCTGAATTTAGTAACCACTGTCCCAGTTGTAAGAAGACCTGGTGGTTCAATGCTTAAAGCACTCAGCTGTGACCCAAAGGCCAGTGATTTGAACCTACCAGTTACTCAGCAGGAAAAAGATGCAGCCATCGGCCATCATAAAGATTGACAGCCTGAGAAACACAATGGGGCAGGTCTACTCTTTCCTATAGGACCACTGTGGATTGGAATGGACTCAGTGGGTTTGGGTTCTGGTCCCTAAGGTAGCAGGAACAGGGGCAAGAAGCCACCCCACCCTACTCCGTATGACCAGCATCCTCACCTCTTCTGCCTCCCAGAAAGAGACCTAGTGATGAGGACAAAGGAACTTTGACCAGCTATCTGGAGTAGGGAGTTAGGGAAGGGAATGGGTTGTCCCCACCCCCTCCTGATCCAGGAAACCACAGAATGCTTAGGTGGCTATTAGACAGATAAATAGGGGAGACAGTGTGAGAAGTCTGGCCTCCCCTCCCAGGAGAATCAACCAAGCAACAGGGGGCAACAGGGGCTTCAGAGGCTCAGCCTAGGTTTCAGCAGGAAGGAAATCCTGCAAGCTGGACAGGGCCAGACTTCCCCATCTGGGCCCTCTGCCCTCATCCCCCTCCACTCCTGCTGTGTCTCTGCTCACGCAGGCCTGGGCAGCCTTGGCCTGTAACATCTGCAGCAGCTGTGATAACCCAGATGGCCAGATGGCAAGTTCTGCCAGCAACAGGGGAGAAAAATGGGAAAAGTGCTTGGGGAAGAGAGACGCCATGGAGACAAAAAGGGAGGGAGGAAAGGAGGGAGAGAGAGAGAGAGAGAGAGAGAGAGAGAGAGAGAGAGAGGTACCTCCTCAATCACCCCTGGCAGCATCTGGTGCCGCCCCTGGGGTCAGTTTCCCCTCTTCCTGACTCTGGAAGAGACAGCCTCTTCCTAGCTCTTCTGATTTCTAGGGGTTTGGGCCAGGGAGGGCAGAGGAAAGGAGTGGGAGCCATTGAAGACATTTCTCTCCCCAATTCAGGCCCCCCTTGGGTGGGGGAGTGAGGCAAGGGGGAGCCCTGAGAACTGTTGTAGCAGACACCCAGCCCCCCCACCAAACCTCAGACACTTTCCATTTTCTCAGGAACAAAGCATGTTTGCGGGATGAGGTCATGCACACAGCTGCCTGTGGAACAGGAGCGTGGGGAGGTGGTGGGGGGTGTAGGGAAGTGGGGTCCCAGTCCCTTCTAGGGCCTCGAATCGCAGTCTCTAGCCCCAAAGTCAGAGCTCCCCAGCCCTGGCCTCCTTTGCCATTAAGCTGGCTGTCTAAGTGCCAGGATCCAGGGCGGGTGGAATGGAGCCACCAGGACCCATAGGAAGGCAAGGAAAAACCAAGCCACAGATGAGTCTGGGGGAAGTTCAAGAAATATACAAAGAACCGCCCCCAATCCACACCCTCCCCTATTAGACTCCAGTGACCGGCTGTCCCCAGAGCCTTCCCTGGATCAAGTTGAAGGAAAAGCCCTCCATTTCTCAGTCACCACAAGTGGGAAATCCTCGCCAACAAGTATTGCTCTGGCTTGGAGTCCAGACTCCAGGCGCCAGCAGGCACCCCAACCCTGGTGTGTGTGTGTGTGTGTGTGTGTGTGTGTGTGTGTCTCCTCGGAAGGGCCAGCTCGTGACCTTCCCTTCTGTACAATGGGAGAGCAGCCCAGTGGTTACTCTGGGCCAGGGCACAAGGCCATCAGAAGCTGGGGTCTTCAAAGCAGGACTCCTGGGGCTGGGACTATGCAGCGAGGTGCCCTTCCCTCTCTCAGTAGCCTATGCTGCCCAACCCCAGACCCAGGTTTCCTCTGGCCCAGCATCTCAAGTTGGTCTGGGCAGTCAGCCACTGAGCAGGAGGGGCCTCTGCAGGTGGAGAGTGTGGCCCCATGCCCCCCGGGGATCTTTCCTGCCTTCCTGGCTTGGCCTGCAGCAGCCGCCACCTTCCCAGGCCCAGGCTAGCCCTGGGCCCGCCCGGCCTCCGGGAAGCAGTCGGCACTCTAAGACAGAAGCACCCCAAATAGGGCATGGGTGTGGCTTATTTTCTTCCCAGAATCCCCTTCTGTCCAGCTGGGCTCTGAGGACAGAATGAAGGGCACTATCAAGGCCCACCTGTCTCTGTCCATCCCCACTTCTCCTCCCTTGGGAGCTAGATGGTAGGGGAGGGGGTAGTAGAGAGGGTGAGGAGATTGCTGTCTGCCAGCTGGCTCAGTTTCAGCCCTCCCCCCAGCACACAGACATACACCCTGACCTGGACATACACACACCTGGCACCTCCCTGAAAGCCTCCTGGGAACTCAGAATGGCTGGACAATGGACTTGGTATATGGTGCAAAACCACAAATCTGGGTTTGAAAATCCTGGCTCCTATAGTGGTTACGAATTGGGCTGCGAACCTTAAGGCCAGCAGTTCGAATCTACCAGCCGTTCAGCGGGAGAAAGATGAGGCTGTCTGCTCCCGTAAAGATTTACAGCCTCGGAAACCCTGTACAGGGTCACTATGGGTCAGAACCGACTCGAAGGCACTTAACAACAACAACAACATTTACTTACTAGCTGGGTTACCTTGGGCAACTCGTTTAAGTTCCCTGAGCCTGCTTTCCCATCCAATTCAATGAGATAATACTATTTCCTCCCTCCCCAGTCTCTCCAGAGAAACTCTATGCAGACAAGGTCGCACTGTAAGTTGGAACCACCTCCACGGCAATTCACCTCCACGGCAATTAACAAAGGGTTGCTGTAGAGATGAACTCCGAGGATACTTGTAAAGCACTGGCAGTAAATGTTGGCTATGCTTGTCTTTTTGTTCTAAGTTGTTGTTGTTGTTGTTAAGTGCCGTTGAGTCGGTTCCAACCCATAGCGACCCTGTACAGGGTTTCCGAGGGTGTAAATCTTTACGGGAGTAGAAAGCCTCATCTTTCTCCCGCGGAGCAGCTGGTAGTTTCGAACCGCTGACCTTAAGGTTCGCAGCCCGATTCGTAACCACTACGCTTTGTTCTAAGTTACTCTCTCATTATTGGGTCAGATAGCAGTTTCTCACCAGGCCAAGTGATAGGGATTCAGTTATGTTCCTCCAAAAATATATGCTGTAAATCCTAACCTCTATGACTAGTTTGGGAGTCCTGTAGCGCAGTGGTTAAGCATTTGGTTACTAACCGAAAGGTTGGTGGTCCAAAGCCACCAGTTGCTCCCAGGAAGAAAGATGTGGCAGTCTGCTTCTATGAAGACTTAGAAACCCAACGGGCAATACTATTCTGTCCTGTAGAGTCCCTATGAGTCAGAATCTACTAGAGATAACAAGAGGTTTGTTTGGGTTTATGCCTATGGTTATAATCCCATTTGGGAATGGGTTGTCTTTGTTATGCTGGTGAGACAAGATTAGTGTAGGGTGTAGTTTGAGTCAGTCTCTTATGAAATATAAAATAAATAAATGAAAGCTACAATCAGAGAAGGGAAAAGTGAGGGGCCAATGCTCATGAAGAAAACCCAGGAGCAGAAACTCAGAAGAAACAAGGACCTCCCTTCACTGTTAACAGAGAAGACTTTCTCCTAGAGAGAAATTCACCCTGAATTCAGATCCATAACTTCCGAAACTGTGAGAAACTAACTTTGTTTGTCAAATCTATCGCAGCGCTAGATTAAAGGGAGCCAGCCTAGGTTTGATCTACCTTTCTCAGTGTATGCCCAGGGATAGAACAGAGAGCGAACCCCCTTATCCTATGGGGGAACAGATGAGGCCTCCAGGCCCCTGGGGCTTTCTAAGGAGACCAGGAAGGAGGGCTAGTTGTGGCTTTGGCCCAGAGAGCAGAACTCTGCCTGCAACCCTCCCACAGACACAGATGTGTGCACACCTACCTGCTTCTCTGCCCTCCCAAAGTGCATTCACACCTTCTACCTCATCAGGACTCACAAAAGGCAGCTCCCACTTGGCAGCTGAGCACAGAAGAGCCAGGGCAGGGTGGTGTTCAAGGCCACCTGTACTCACAGAGCCAAGCTCTCTGCCACCCAGCCTACAGATCTTTCTTGCATTTCTACCTGGAAGTCCTCTGAAAGGGCTTTGGTGGTGGTGGAGGGGATGGAGGTCAGAATTTAAGTGTAAGTGAACAGGAGATGATGCTGGAGAACATCATCAGAACTGGAGCTTGGCTCTTTTTTCCTTCTACCCACCAGCTGCCAGCTCTACCATTGGAAGACACCCAGAAGCCTTTCCAATTGCCCATGCCAACCACTCAACCCTTTTGTACGTCCCCTCCCCCACTGTCCAGGAAGGCCCCACAGCTGTGGGTCAGGATCAGGACATACCCCTCCCCCAGCTCCCAGGAGCTGACAGGAGACTTAAGGGGAGTCAACCCCCATCCAGGGCACCAACCCCAAACTCTTCTCACTCCTTCCCCCCAGGGGCCTAGAAGTCAGCAAAGCTTAGTGGAAGGGGGATGGGGTGCAGGATCCCGCAGCTGCTCTGGGGACATGAGAGGAACAGTTCATTCACCCCAGGTCCCCCAGGGCTGAAGCAGTGCTTCCAAGATTTGAGTTTAAAAATAAGTTGGGGCTGTGTTGATGACTGTGTGTGTTCGTGAGGCTGCTTCATGATCTGAGTCTTACTGTCCCAGGTCCTGGGCCTCAAGGAGGCTCAGATGGCACCATGATGCTTGCCTACGTTCAGGTTTTCCCATCTTTCCTGGGCCTGAGTCTCAGGGTCTATGTTGGAAGCTGTCAGTTTGCCTGTCTCTCCGCCTCCCTGAAATCTCAGTCTTTGGGTTTCTGACTCGGCCTGTCAGCATCTCTCCGTCGTTTTATTTTGGATGTCTCTGTGTCTCTGACTAGCTATCTTCCAGTGGGGGCCTGCACCTCTCTGGATTTCTGTCTCTACACCCAAAGTCATGGAGTCCTGGTGTGGCACTGTAGGATAAGCCGCTCCACCACAAGGTCGGCAGTTCAAATTCACCAGTTGCTCCTCAGAAACCCTATACAAGGACGCTATGGGTCGGAACCTGACTCGATTGCACTTAACAGCAAATCCTGGTCCCTCTACTTTCTGTCTAGTATCTCTACGTGTGAATGTCTCCACCTCTACTCTCTGAACCACATACCGAATCCAGAGGCGAGCTTCCCAGGAAACTACAGAAGTTTAGAGTTCAGGGTCCTCACTTGCCTAGGACCCCTCCGAGACCCCAGCAATGTGTTTACTACGGGTCATATGGAATGCCTTAAAATGCTCTACAAAATCCTACTGCCCTCTATTCCTCGTATCCGTGTCTGTCCACCCAATCTATCTCGGGTCTCCGCAGACCCGAGCCTAGGCCTGCCGCTCACGCCCTAATCTCCCTCCACCGAGGTATCTGCCAGTCTCAGTTTCTCGGACCCTCCCGGTCTCTACAGGCCAGAGTTCCGGTGTCTCTCGGTTCTCTCTGGGTTTTTAATTTTAAACTTCACCACCCTCCCCGCGCCGCCCTACTCTCGAAGCAGCCCCCCCCCTCCCTCCGGATGACCCTGAGCGGTCCAGTCCCGGCGGTGGTGCGCTCGGATGCTCAGCGTCCCCGGTTCCCGGCGCACCGACTGCGCGCGGCCAGACCCGGGAGGGGGCGGGAGCCGCAGCTGCCCTTAACCCTTTGCGGGCGGTCTGCGTTTCCCCCGCCCGAGGGCGGGGACCTGGGTCTGGGGTGGGATTCAGAGCCGAGTTCGGCGGGGAACTCACCTCCAAGCGGACGGCAGCGCTCGTGCGGGTGGGGATGGGAACCAGGTGGGGGGCGCGTCTTTCGGTGGCTCCTACCTGCCGGCGAGGCAGAGCGGCGGCCGAGCGAGCTGCCGGCAACGCTGCGGGCTCCAGAAGGACTGTGTGGGCGAGTGCGAGCGTGGCCCCAACCCCTCCCCGAGGAAGTGAGCTTGGGAGCCCGCCCCGCCCGGACCCCGCCCCCAACCCCCCCCCAACCGGCTGCAGGGGGCCAGGCCCCGCCTCCCTCCCCTTCAGTCAGGAGCCGGCCCCTCTCCTCCTCTCCTGGCCTAGTCTAACCTGGCTCTCGCAGTCTTCTGGGCGGTCGGGATACCACCCCGGTCTCCTCCCTGCAAGCTTTTGCTGCTCTCTGTCTCTCCCCTTCCTTCTTCTTATCCTCCTCCCCACAACTGCAAACTGCCAAGAGGTACAGGACCCTCCAGACCAGGGTCTATTTGGGGACCAAAGAGTCCTCGTGCCTGCTTTGTGCTCCTCCCGCCCCAACTCCCCTAAGAGTCACGCTCACCCTAGAGGAGTTGCTGGACTCAATTCGGCTGGCCGGGCCTGGGGAATCCAGGTGTTTTTTTGAAAACTTAGGGTGAAGAGAGGGTCCCCCAAAGGACACTGACTTTCAAAGAGTCTTATACCACCTCTGTGAGCGGCAAAAACAGAAGTGACTACTTTCGCCTCCCCCCCACCCCCGCGCCATCTGAAGCCTGGCATTGGGAAGTCCTGCTTAGCTTTCCACAGTGCCCGAGAATAGTTTTGACCTTTGAGGCCCAGGGGAGACCCTAATCCTTGGCCTCATGATCTGTGGGCTTTTCTGGGAGGGGTATGAGGACTGTGAGTGGATGAGAAGTAATTGCAGGGAGGGAAACTTCGTCCCATCTTGGACAGGCTCCTTCCCTATTCCTGGGAGGAAGGGCTGGCGTCTGCCAGGAACAGAAGTCCCTCTAGGTGTTTGAGGCCACCCGCATGAAATCCTTAAACTTTTCACTAGGAAAAAATAGCCTTGGGGGGCGGGAAGAAAGCAGGAGATTCTGCTGAACTGTTTGCAAAACAAGAGACAGCAAACCAACCCTGGAAATGATCCCTAGCATTTAGAGTAGAGTTTCTGGTTCCCCATTCCCTTCCCCCAGGCTTAATTCCACCAAGGTCCCATACTGGGATTTGAGAGGACTCTCCTCTCTGCACCCTATTCCTAAATTGTTAAATTGTCCTCCAGGCCAGTCTCCTTTCATCATTAAATACTGCTTATTTATTGTTACTGTCATTGTTGCCTAAACTATAAATCCCAGGAAGGCAGAGACTGGGTCTATCTTGGTACTACTATGTTCTCTACTTTTTCCAAAGTCTGGCACATAATAAATATCTGATGAATAAATGAATGAAACACACTGCTTCAGTCTGGACTCCAACCTCCTGGTTTACACCATGTTCAGTGCCGTCAGTTGGTTCCGACTCATAGACACTGTTGAAGGTTTCCAAGGGGCAGCTGGTGGGTTTGAACAACTGACCTTGTAGTTCGCAGTCCAGTGCTTATCTCACAGCGTCACACCAGGACACAGGCACTTGCTATCTGGAAGGCCAGTCTATGGGTGGGCCTGTTCTCTGGAAGAGTAGAGTCTAGGGATGAATTTTGCAGGTGCAGGGGACTTCCAGCCCTGGGAAGTCTTGTGTTGGAGTAGATGGTAAGAGGAAAGTGTGCTCTCCGGTGAGAGAAGGGTGAAAGTAAGAAGCTTCATAAAATGGAGGGATTATGAGTGAGTAAGGAAGGTGCTGGCGAGTCCTGTGGGTTAATGCGCCAGACTGCAAAGCCATTTGAACTGCAAGGTCGGTGGTTCAAGCTCATCAGCTGTTCCTTGGAAACAGGGTCACTATTGGTCGGAACCGACTCACTGGCACTTTACAATGACGACAACAAGGAAGGTGCTGCCTTCAAGGCAGAATATTAGGTCTCTGCTCTTTTCTTGTGGCTTGAATCTATCTCTGCTGAATTGTCTTAAGAGCCGATGTTTCCTGAGTTTACTCCTCCGTAAGCTCTTTACATATAGGAACTCATTTGATCATTCAACAAGGTTATGAGATAGGTGTTTTTATCCTCATTTTAAAGATAAGAAAAGGGAGGCAGAGTGATCCAACTAATAATGGTGGTGGTGGTGGTTATGTGCCGTGGAGTTGGTTCCGACTCATAGCAATCCTGTACAGGGTTTCCGAGGCTGTAAATCTTTACGGGAGCAGAATGCCTCATCTTTTTTCCTGAGGAACAGCTGGTAGTTTCGAACTGCTGACCTTGCGGTTCACAGCCCTATTTGTAACCACTACGCTACCAACCAATAATGAGAAAGCTTCAAATTCAAATCCAGACAACCAAAGGCCAAAGCCCCTTGTGCCAAAAGCAAGCTTAACCATTAGGCTATATAACTTCTGTAGTTGTATGTGCCTTGTCTCTTCATCTGTTGAGAGAGTAACTCCCTCTTAAACAGTTCTGTTGTGAGTGTTGGATGAGAGCAGACACCATGTCTCCAACTTGATTGTCAAGTATTAAGGTTCTGTTGCTGGAACTTGGAGTCTGGAGACCAGAGAAGGTTAGGAGAGCTTCTAGGGGAGGGAGACTGGCACGGGGTTGGGGGGGCGGGGGACGGACTGTGCCCTTTTCCCTCTCCATTTCCAGCTCCCTGATGGGCTCATATTTCCCTGTTCACTCTATTTTGGTTGGCCCAGGAGGACATGCACTGGAAGGTCTGGGGATCAGACACATGGACTCTCTGTTCCTGTTCCCTATCTGTCCTCCCCCCTCTCTCTAAGGAACAGGTGTGTCTGAGCCAGGGCTGGAAGCAGAACATCTAGTGTTGAGTGACTGGTCTGGGCTGAGTGGGATCTGACTGTACCTTTACCTATCCAGGAGGTCCCCATACAGCCTTCCTTGTCGCATGGTGGAAGGGGGTTTGCTTTTCCACCACCATGAAAATGTTTTCAAAAGGAGGCCTGAACGATGACTGACAGACCTCTCATGGTTTCCTCTGGGCACTGAATCATGCCCTGATACCTGTAACCACAAGTCCTCCTCCCCTTAGTGAGAAAACTTCCTTCCTTCTCTGGGTATATTGCTCACTCTTACCCATTGGGCAGCCTAGCACCCTTGCAGGCCTGGTGGTTTTGCGGTCACATGCTTGAAAATTGCCCAGAAAACATTCTACTTGTGGCCTCCATGCTGGCCATGGTATGTGGACAGAGGCAGTAAAATGAGGGACTTCCACTGAGCACGGGGGTGAGACATAGGATAGAGAGAGACCTAACATGTGCTAAGTACTACTCATTACCTCTTTTAATTCTGGTTAAAACAATTCGAGGTATTATTATTATCAACATTTCATACGTTAGGAAATAAGGCTTAGAGTTTGAGACTGTGGCCCCAAACCACAGTCCTATAAAGTAGTGGATGCCCAGTCCAAATCCAGGCCGGCCTCCAGGGTTCCCCCAGGACACAGAGCTGCTTTCTTTGAAGGAAGGGCAGGGACAGCTGGAGTTGCCACCTGATCACTCTGTCTGATGTGTGAACTTTTTAATCTGACTCATTATTGACTCTGGGTTTTTTGTCAATAAGATGACGACCATGACCATTGTTTTCGTTCCTTTTCCTTCTTCAACCTCTGAGCTAAGACTGGGATTAAAGAAGCCCCACAGAGTCATGGAAAACTCTCAGGACTGGGATGCAGGAGACTTGGGTTCATTCTATCATACAGCAAATATCTGTGCCCCTTCTATATTTGGGTGGAAATGTAGCCGGAATGCTCCTTAGAAGTTAAGATGGCGAGATTTTGTCTTTCATACTTCGAACATGTAATCAGAAGGGACCAGTCCCTGGAAAAGAATACCATGCTTGATGAAGTGGAGGGCCAGTGAAAACGAAGAAAACCTCAAGGACTTGGATTGGCACGGTGGCAAGAGCAAAGGGCTCAAGCATAACAACAATTGTGAGGCTGGCACAGGACTGGGCAATGTTTCGCTCTGTTGCTCTCAACAGCACCTAACAACTAGCAACTACCCCTGGAAAAGGACATAATTCTTGGTAGAGGTGTTGTTTTGTTATTAAGTGCCGTCACGTCTCGATCTTGTATTTCCAAGGAGCAGCTGGAGGGTTTGAACTGCTTACCTTGTGGTTAGTCCAGTGTTAATTCCTACAGCACTATACCAGGACTCCTTGGTTGTGGTTGTTGTGAAGTGCCATCGAGTTGATTCTGACCCATAGTGACCCTGTGTAGGGTTTCCGAGGAACAGCTGGTGAGCTTGAACTACCGACCTTGCAGTTCAAAGGGCTCTGCAGTCTGGCACGTTAATCCACAGCGCCACACCAGGACTCCTTGGTAAAGGTCAGCAAAAAAGAGGAAAACCCTTAATGAGGTGCAGTAACAACAGAGGTTGCAACAATGGACTCAAGTTAGTAGGGTGAGGATGGCACAGGACTGACTGGGCAATGTCTCCTTCAGTTAGACACAAAGCTGCTATGAGTTGGCACGGACTCTATGGCACCTAAAACCAACAACTCTGTGCATTAGACACTGCAGTTACAATGGTTCTAGTTCTAGTTCTTCCACAAATTAGAAGTTCGTTCTTCCTTTGACTAGCCTTCTAAACAGTACCATCCAATAGAGCCACATGTGGCTATTTAAATTAAGTTCTATGAAAATGAAATAAAAGAAAAATTCAGCTCCCTAGCTACAATTCCATGTTGCATGTGTTCACAAGGCTAGTGGCTATCACATTGGAAGTGTAGCTAAAGAACATTTTCATCATTGCAGACAGTTCTGGATGGCACAATCGGAGCTTCTGTGCTACCTGGGAAATGGAGGTAATAATACAGTCAGACCCGCAAACTCAGGAAACCGTGGAAGGGGGAAATCTGTCTGAGAAGGAAAACTCCCTAGTTTTATCAAAGGCAGAAAACGTGAGAGACCTGGGGAAACAAGACAATCTAGTGCAGTTCTGGCTTTTACAGGTTTCACTGTACAGAGTCTCACAGAGTTGATTACAGGGGTGGGGGTGTGAGGGAGAATGTGGTGGTGGCAATTCATTTACAAATATAAAGAGTGTCTACTGTGGGCCAGGCACTTTCTCCAGACACTGGGAATACAAGCAGCAAATAAGACACGATTTTGATCTCATGGAGGTGATACTATAATGGACAGGTATGGAAGTAGAGGGGTGGGGGAAGAAGCAGCTATAAAGAAGAATGTAAAACCATCAGACTGTGTTTTTGGAGAAAATGAAGCAGAGTGATGTGACAGGCTATGGATGTTGTTGTTGTTAGGTGTCACTGAATTACTCTGACCCATAGCAACCCTGTATTTCCGAGGAGCAACGGGTGAGCTTGAACTGTGGAACTTGAGATTCAAACCAACTTTGCAGCCCAGTGCATTAATTAACCCACAGTGCCACACTAGGCCTCCACACTAGGCTAGGGATGTTGTTGTTAAGTGCCGTCGAGTTGATTCAGGCTAGGGATGGGGGCTGTTATATCAAATGCAGTGGTGTGGGAAACGCCACTAGAAAACACATTTGAGCCAAGATCTGAAGGGCAAGAAAAGAGGCAGCCAAGTGAACATTAGGGGTTGGGGGTTCCAGGCAGAGGGGAAAACAGTCGTAGAGGGCTTGAGAGAAGAGTGAGCTTGTTTGCTCAGGGGAAGCAAGGTCAGTGTGGCTAGGGGGTAAAAAGTACAATGAGCCTGGAAAGGTGGTTACTGGCCAGATCATGTAGGGCCTTGTCTTCTAATGGCAAATGACAAATGACATTGAATTTTGGGATCCAAACTGGGCAAGGCTGAGGTCCTGAAGCAGGAGAGGACTTTTTACACAGTAGATCTCAGCTACTTTCAGCTGCTTCATGACCTTTGATTTATGAGACTAGCACCTCTGGGGACTGAAGAAAGGAGCTCCTCAGAGTTCCTCAGCTAGATCCGTGTCCCTGTCATGTGTTGTTGTTAAGTGCTGCTGAGTCAATTCTGACTCACAGCGACCCTGTATAGGATTGTTACGAGCTTCTGGTGGATTTGAACTGTCGACCTTGTGGTTAGCGGTCTAGTGCTATTTATTACAGCACCACATAATTAGCAGGACTGAAGATCAGCTTCCTGTGATAAAAAAAGAAACCAAAGGTTCTGTTTCCAAGACTTTCTCTATTCTCGTTATTAAGTGCCATCGAGTCAGTTCTGACTCACAGTGACCCTGTATAGGGCTTCCGAAAAGTGGCTGGTGGGTTTGAACTGCTGACCTTGTGGTTAGCAGTCCAGTGCTGTTCCTACAAATCCACTCCAGGACTCCATCTCTCTAGCCTTAGAAGCAGGTTTAATGATGGCAACAATACAGTGAATCAATCCTGCAAGAGCAGAACTCAAAGGGGGTTTTTCTGGGTTTCAAAAGTTTTCTGTCTTTGATAGGTGCAGTCATCATTTTCTATTGCTCTCTATTTAGTGAAACATAATTGAGCTTTCCTTCTCTGACAGGTTTCTGTGTTACTTTCCAGCTTTTGCAGGTTTTACTGGAGTTCTAATTTATTGTGTGTGATCTTGCTAAGAGGCAAACACTGCAATGAACACTTTGTTGTTTTGTTGTTGTTAGGAGTCTTCAAGTTGGTTCTGAATCATAGCAACTCCATGTGACACAGTAGAACTACCCTATAGGGTTTCCTAGGCTGTAATCCATCTGTCTTGGAAAAAGTACTGGAAAAAAAATCTGTCTGGAACAAGAAGCCTTCTTGGAAGTGAAGAAGGCAAGACTTAGTCTCATGTACGTTGAACATATTATCAGAAGGGACCAATCCCTGGAGAAGGACATCATATTTGGTAAAGTAGAGACAGGATCATCAAAAAAGTGGAGGACCCTCAAGGAGATGAATTAACCCAGTGGCTGCAACATGGCCTTAAACATAGCAACAATTTTGAGAATGGCAAAGGCCTAGGAGCAATTTTGCTCTGTTGTACACATTGTCTTTGTGGGTTGGAACTGACTCAATGGCACCTAACAACAGTGACAACAATGTTTACTAGAGGGATCACCAGGTCATTTCTTGTGCTAAGCCAGAGGGTGAGTTTAAACAACCAACCTTTCCTTTAGCAGCCAGCGCTTCAAGTGTTGTGCTCCCAGGGTTCCTTTTGTAAGTACTTTTACACACATTGTTTTAATCTGTGGGTATAGTATTATTACTTCCATTTTACAGATAGATGAACTGAGACTGAAGGAGTCCTGGTGGCTCACTGGTTAAGTGCTTCGATGCTACAAGGTTAGTGGTTCAAATCCCCTGGAGAAAAGCTCTAACAATCTGTTTCAGAAAGGGTTACAGGCTGGGAAACTATGGGGCAGTTCTATTCTGTTGCATTGTTATTGGTGCTTGGTGTGGCGCTGAAGGATAAGCACTGGACTGCTAACCACAGTTCAAGCCCACCAGCTGCTCCTTGGAAACGTTATACAGGTTTCCCTGAATTGGAACCCACTCCACCATGGCACTTAACAACAACAAAGTAGTCACAATACACTCGAGGGCACACAACATCAGTAACAGAGGCGCAGAGAAGCTAACTTGACTAATAGCTGAGTTAGGATTGAAACACACCTCCTTGGTTCATGGTTTTATAACCCTTACATGTATAGTGTCTCAGACCCTCATTCATTCAGCCTTTTCTTTAGGGGCGTGGGAGAATTAAGAATTTTATGACCACTTCCATTAGGTGATTCTCTTCTATGCTGTTTATAGATATGGACCCGCTTGATACCCCTATGAGGCAAGCAGTGCATGCTATTATTATCCTAATTTTATGGATGAGAAAAATGATGTTATTTAGAGTCAAGCGACCTGCCAAGCAAGAGTAACACAGTTTATCAGACGCTGAGTCGGATATGGTTTAAGGTCTCTTGTCTGTCTATAGATGCGCTTTTCAGTATACTGTTTAAAAAAAAAAAAAAAAAAAATTACATCGCTCCTGCCTTTAAATGTACCGCGGAAATAGCGCAAAAGGCGCGAAGTAGGCGACCGCGCACGCGCAAACTCCCAGACCTGCTCCAGAGGCCGGCAATGTCAGCCACGTGTTCCCAGGTGCCAGCGCGGAGCCGAGCGCGAAGCTTGTATCTTGGTACACGTGGATACGCTCTGGCCAATAAGAACTGGAGACTAGACCTCTGAAACTACACTTCCCACAAGAAGTCTTCAGTAGCCGACTAGCTGATGGACGTATTTCCGGAAAATCAGGCGTTGGATAGGCTGATCAGAGGAAGTAGGCGGTCCTAAGCCCCTGGAGGCGAGGCCTGCTTCCGGCGAGTTTAGTGGACTCGGCCTCTGAAGCAGTTCGGTAGCGTGGTGTGTGCTGAATTTTCCCAGGCTTGAGCAGCTATGGCGGCGGCTTTTCGGAAGGCGGCTAAGTCCCGGCAGCGGGAGCATCGAGAGCGAAGCCAGGTAGCCCCTCACTGGTTCCACGAGCGCTGGCCCGTGGCCCCCTGAGCTGTCTCGTCCCGGTCCCATCTCTCCGAACCCTGTATAGTTGGCTCTTAAATAGCTTATGTAAATGTATGTTAAAAAACATCCGTGGCTGGGGCGGAGCCTCGCGGCAGCTTGGAAACAAAAACTTCCCTCTGTCTCCCGGAAGTTTGGGCATTTTATGTTGGGGCTGCGCCCCAGTCATTTGGGATCATCCACCGGGTCCTGCGGGTTTTCAGTGAGATCGTGTGCGTAAAGTGGTCAAAGGTCACAGCTACTAAGTGGTCTGGCTGGGCCCCCTGCACATTGGTTTTGGTGACTGTAGGGCTGATGTTTCTATTGTGGTATCACTATCTTTCGATAGCTTTTGTGGTTCGTGAAGATCTGCCACATAGACTTTTGTTTATGCCTCATTCTGAATTGTTTTCCTTTCCCATTGTACAGATGAGGAAACCGAGGCTTAGAGAGTCGAAGGGACTTACTTGCCCATCAACAAAAACAAACTCAGACAAAATAAGCAATTGTAGGATTTCTGTACAGGGTGTTTCTGTGTGGGGAGATTGAGTAGAAGTTGGCTTATTTTATGCAGAATGTATCCTCCCCACTGCTCTGGGATTCATTGTGTGTCTGATTCAGAAAGGCCTGTAGAGGTAGGATACCTGGTCCAGTTTCTTTTTACAAACAGGGAACATGGGGAAGGGCTGTACCTAACATTGTGCAAGTGATTGATGGGATAGAACTAAAGTCTCTTAAATATTTTTAATTTAAAAATCACTTATTCTTGAGAATGTTGTTGTTAGGTTCTGTTGAGTTGGCTCTGACCCGTAGTGAGCCTACAACAGAATGAACCACCATCCCTCACAATTGCTGCTACACTTCAGCCCATTGCTGCTCCTATACCTTTCATCTCTGTGTCCCTCCACTGCTCAAGCATGATGTCCTTATCCAGGGACTGTTCCCTCCTGATAGTATGTCTAAAGTATAAGAGATGAAGTCTGGTCCTCTTGGCTTCTAAGGAGCATTCTGGCTGTACTTCTTCCAACACAGATTTGTTTGTTCTTCTGGCAGTCCATGGTACATTTAGTATTCTTCCCTAACACCATAACTCAAATGCATCAAGTCTTTAATGGTCTTCTTTATTCACTGTCCAGCTTTCACATGCATAGGAGGCTATTGAAAATACCAGTGATTGCGTCAGGTGCACTTTAGTCTTCAAAACTGACATCTTTGCTCTTCAACACTTTAAAGAGCTCCTGTGCAGCAAATTTGCTTAATGCAATATGTCGTTTGATTTTTTTAACGGCTGCTTCCATGAGTATTGATGATGGATCCAAGCAAAATGAAGTCTTTGACAATGTCAATATTTTCTCTATTTATCATGAGTGGTTTATTGGTTCTGTGGGTAGGATTTTTGTTTCCTTTACATTGAGATACACTCGCTACTGAATGCTGTGGTTTTTGATCTTCATCAGTAATAATATACACAGCAAAGCATCCCATTTTAGCTGTTTTTACACGTACCACTCAGTGACATTGTTTCTGGTTTTCAAGGTGTGCCATTCTCACTCTCCTTTTCTGAGTTGTTCTTGCCTTAGTAACACACACTCACTGCCTCCTAAGTTTCCTATGTAATATTAAGAGGTGCTCTTGTCAGATTGATACAATATAGATCTTTTTTTAAATGTTTTATTGTGAATTATGTGATAGTTTGCATGGGAGAACATTAGCTTTACATTCATCCTATCGTATATCGTTTCATTGCCATGGTTACAATCCCCTCCATGCATCATCAACCAACCAAAGGGTATAACCCTGCAAGCCTGCCCCCTGGTTGTCAGCACACAACAGCCCCTCTGCCTCTCTGGGTCTAGAGTCCACAGCTGCTCCATCTCTCCATGTCATCATCTCTGCCTCCATCTCTGGTGTCACTGTTTCTCTGGGTAGGGTCTTGCATGCCATTCCTTTCCCTCGATGGTTCCAGGGACCTTGCTCCTGGACTGCAAAGTCAACCACTCCCCTCTTTTTCTTACAAATTGTCTACCTTTACATTTCCAACCCTCACAGTCAGTCCTGATAACAATTATTCACTATTGTACCACAAGAGTCTTATCACCACCACCTCCTTTCATCAGCCCCACCCAGACAAATTGGATACTACTCAGTGGAGATTCTACCTTCCTCCACGCCCTCTGGATCTAGGCCCCCTTTTGAAAGTGTGTAAGCCAGTCACTTCTTGATTTTGTAGCCCCCCCCCCCCATTTTGGGTAGCCAGTGTCCAGGTTGCCCATCCCTGTCTACCCTGTGTACCGAGGGGGTGGAAATGATCCTTGCTGTAAGGATTTGTTCCCTCTTTTGAGCTATTGCATCCATAGGTGTAGGTCAAGTTCATCAGATTGTATCAGATTACTTTTTTTTCCCCTCTTCTTTCTTCTTCTGATCATCCAGTCATTGAAGCCACGTCAAGTGGGTATTATCTGCAAGTGTGGGTATTCTTGTGCATCTCCCCTCACTTCTTATCAGCTGGATGCTTTACTCTCTGCTCTAGTCCTCTGTGGCTATGTCACTGTCTCTGGGCCCAGGGGTCCTCAGGTCTTGCCATATTGCTGGCCAACCAGGTCTCCACCTGGGTTCATAGGAGTCTGTTGAATGTGGTCAGACTTAGCTCGCAGCTTCATTGCTGTTTTTCTCTCACTTACCCTTAATTGGTTGCCAACATGGTCACCAGTCAGATCACATGCTTGCTGCTGTATTCTGCTTGAGTCTTAGTCTTGGAAGGGGGTTTGCCCTGAGGGGAACCGACCACTTGCCTTGATATCTCCTGGGTGAGCAACTTGCTTGTTCTTGTAGTAGTCAGTTGGACTGCCATTATTGTTTTTTATTTTTCTTCTTGGTCTTTTGAGAAGTATCTTCTATTCTTCTAGCTGCTCCAGGCTGGTCTGCGTGTCCTTTCATGTGGCGATTTCCCACCTCAGAAGTTTCTGGATGGGGTTCAGGATTCCACCTATGGTCTTATGTAATGCACAGGCTCCACAGGAAGCCTCCTTCACTGGGCAAGTTGTAGCTCCATTTTAGGTATTCCAATCAGTTATAAGCAGAAGATGCACTTAAAAGCTCTCTATGTTGATATTTCTTGCTATTTCTTTCTCTCCCCCTCAGGTGTCTATTTTACAATGGTAGGCAAGGGAAACCAAGATTCAAAAGACGGCCAAGCATCTTAACATTATTTCTCCCCTTTTACCCATCCGAACCAATTCTCAATCCCTGTATCCTAGAGCCCTATTGTTCCAAGGTTGTGCATACATCATTATTTACCTCTGTCCCACTTCGCCCATGCAAACCAGCCTAACTGTTCTCCCATCTGCCTTGTTCTTCCATTCCCCACCCCCTTATTGTGTATTGCCCTCTCCCCAGCACCCAAATTATCCTGTGTCTATTCCTTCCCCAGTGTTCCACCTTCTACCATATAGATCTTAAAAGGACATCATGCTCGCCATTACTAGTTAAGCTAAATGACTGTTTGGTTTTCAGAAGACTTCAGGGGATATTTTTGGTTTAAGGTGTAAAGATGAACTCAGGGCAGTTATTTCAGGGGTTCATCCAGCCTTCATGGCTCTTCAAAGTCTGGTGGTAGTTGGTGGTGGTGGTTATGTGCCATGGAGTCGATTCTGACTCATAGCGACCCTGTATAGCGTTTCCTAAGAGCTGCTGGTGGATTTGAACTGCTGACCTTGCAGTTAGCAGTCCAGTGCTTATCCTTCAGTGCCAAATCAGTACTCTACCTTCGAACAGAGTAAGTGCTTAATAAATGTGGCCTTTTATTATGGCCTATTATGATGATGTGAAGTCCTGGTGTGGCAACATAGGGTAGCACTCGACCTCAAGGTCAGTTTGAACTGCAAGATCAGTGGTTCAGACTCAGCAGCCACTCCTCGGACACCCTATATATGGTTACCATGAGTTGGAGCCCACTCAACAGCATTTAACAACAACAACAACAATGATAATGTAGACAAAGAATCTAGCTCAGTATTCAACAAATGGTAGCTTGTAGAAACAGAGAAAGTGTTTTCTGTCATACTTGGTTTTCTCTCAGACCTTGTACCACAGGCTGATGGTAAACATTTGCTGGGCGTTTGCTACGTGCATTTCTATTTAGAGTCTCATTTCATCCTCACTAAACAACAAGGAGCCAGTGTGGCACAGTGGTTAAGCACTTGGCTGCTAACTGAAAGATTGGTGATTAGAACCCAACCAACCTAGAGACTCCACAGGAGAAAGACCTGACAACCTGCTCCCCTAAAGATTACAGCCCAGAAACCTTACAGGGCAGTTCTACTCTGTGACATGGGGTGCCTTTGAGAAGAAACTTGAATCAGTGACTCCTAACAATAGTCACAGTGTAGCCCTGTGAAGTCGGTACTGTTATTCTCACTTTACAGTTGGGAAACTCTAGCTCAGAGAAGTTCAGTGACTTGCCTAAGGTTGTAGATTATTAAAAGGTAAAGCTTGGATTTGAACCCATGTCTTCAGACTCTTAATATAACTCTCTTAACATAGTTGCCTTTCTGTTACTATGTTTTCCCTTCATAGTAATTTATAATCCCCTGGATTAAGTTGGTAGTAATTTTAGTACAACTGGCAACTGCTTGCTTAGTGCCGAGTCATTGTTGCCTCTCTCTGTCCTTAATAGGACAGGAAACCTATGATGGCAGTGCTTGTGCCCTCTCGGTCACCTACGTGCTCCCTCTTATCCTTGGGTAGTGCCCAGCATGAGGGGGAGGGGAGACAGGAGAGCAAGGACATGATTTACTGAGCTCTCCCTCGAGAGCCCTGTTTCCATCAGGTGTTGAGTTGATTTAGGTATGTGCTTGCTGAAGAAACTAAGCCTTTTTTTCTTTCTTCTGTCTTGTAGCCCGGCTTTCGAAAACATCTGGGCCTGCTGGAGAAAAAGAAAGATTACAAACTTCGTGCAGAGTGAGTTCAGTCCTTCTGGTAGACCTGCTGCCAAGAAAGTTCACAGTCTCCCCCCGCTGCAGCTGAACTGCTTGAGTGTCCAACAGGGGATAATTTCCTGCCATTGAGAAAGTGGCCAAAGCCCTGGCTGCCTGTCAGATACTTTTCTGTGATACGGAACTCCTCTCTTTGTTTAGGCAGAGCGTTATGTATTTAACTGTAGTTGCTTTGTGACTTTTTTTTTTTTTAAATGCTGCTCTAGATCTTTTTCTCACAGTGACTTTGATTTGCCTCTGCCTTGGTGTTTGAGCCAAAAGTTGAATCTTTTTCTCTCTCCCATTTTTTTTTGAAGTGCAAGATATTATCTAAAATTCCAGTGGTTGAGTCGCTTCCATCACCATGTGTGTGGTGTGGAATGAAGAGATGTGAAAGATGGATTCATGAGACTGAGCGTGGGTGATAATGAACTCTGAAAACATTTAAGAAAACAATTATCCCCATTCTTCTTCTTCTCCAGCACTTAATTGCAAAATACTTTGTAATATTTGTTAGCTGAATGTGTCAGCTGAAGTCCTTCTTATGCTCCTGGTACAGTTGGTGATGACATAAGTAGCTGGGGCTCCTAGAGTTGAGAAGCTGCTGCTGATAATAATAATCGAGTGCTGATCCTGGCCCAGGTAGTGCCTAGGAGATTTTCAGGATTTGCATTCTTTTAGTCGTTTTAGTAATTCTCTGGGATACAACCATAAAAACAGAGCTGGTTGCTGTTGAGTTGATTTTGACTCACAGTGAGCCTGAAGGACAGAGTACAGCTGTCCCGTCAGCTTCCCAAGACCGTAAGTCTTCACAGAAGCAGAGTGCTGCATCTCTCTCCTGTGGAGTCGCAGGTGTATTTAAACTACCAGCCTTTCACTTAGCAGCTGAATGCTTAACCACGGCACCACCTGGGCTCCCTGTTTACAGATCAACCCAAAGACCCACTACCCTGGAGTTGATTCTGCCTTCTAGCAGCCCTGTACAACAGAGTAGGACTTTCCCATAGGGTTTCCAAGTTGCATACATCTTTACAAAACTTTCTCCCTCAGGGTAACTTGTGCATTTGAAGTGCTGACATTTCAGTTTGCAGCCGAGCACCTTACCACTGTACCACCAGGGCAGACCAATCCACTGTCATTGAGTTGATTGTGACTCATAGCGATCCTATACCAAACTCAAACCAAGCATACTGCCACTGAGCCCATTCCAACTCAGAGTCGGGTTCCCGAGACTGTAAGTCTTAACGAGAGCAGATAGACTCAGCTTTCTTCCAAGGAGCGACTGATGGGTTTGTACTGCCAACCTTGTGGTTGGCAACTCAACACCTAATGCACAGCACCACAGGACTGTTCATTTCAGATAGGATTGGGATAGGAGAGGACTATTACACTGTGCATCCTACTAGACTGGTGCTTACCATCAGTGACAGTGGAGCATGGATCAGATCCAGTCATTGCTCTGGCTTTCTTGGAGGTTCATTTTGTGTGAACTTGTAGATGCTTATGAAGTCTGCTCACCATGTCCTTTTTTGCTATGAGCCTTGTTTAATTTATCTAGTGACTACCGTAAAAAGCAAGACTACCTCAGAGCTCTCCGGAAGAAGGCTCTTGAAAAAAATCCAGATGAATTCTACTATAAAATGACTCGGGTTAAACTCCAGGTGAGTGTTTAATTGATAAATGTTCTGAGTTCCAACTGTTTGAAAATAGTAATTGGTGTATGCTGGGGAGAAGCTGGAGAGGAAGAATCTTTGGCCTTAATATTTATTGTTGTTGAGTGCCATTGAGTTGATTCCAACTCATAGTGACCTTGTATAGGGTTTCCGAGGAACGTCTGATGAGTTTGAAGCGCCGACCTTGTGGTCTGGTGCGTGTTGTACAGCGCCACACCAAGACTCTGGCCTTAGTGTAACCTTTCTCTGAGCCAGGTGCTCTTGGTCAATATCCAAGATACACCTGTACCCTTAGGGGCAACATGAATTTCTGCTTCTGAATTTGAGGTGTTTTATGTATTAAGTTGTTCTAAGAGTGGATTATTGCACGAGGGGGCTTCAAAAAGTCAGTGGAAAAATTCCATTATCTTTTCAATTTTTCACTAACTCTCTGAAGCCCCCTTATTATATGCATCTCAGGGCCCAGCATACAACACTGAGTTGCCCTTGCTTCAGCCATGAACTATGTAGTGCTAATTTAATGCTTTTAATCTAATAGGGAATGTATCTTTTAAATTTGGATTTTAGGATGGAGTTCATATTATTAAGGAGACAAAAGAAGAAGCAACTCCAGAACAGCTGAAACTGATGAGAACTCAGGATGTGAAATATATAGAAATGAAAAGAGTTGCAGAAGCTAAGGTAACAAATAAAACTCTTCTGTTCTGAAGTCTTTTTGTGAGATTAGACAGGAAACATAAATCTATCAATCTCAAGTCATAAATTGACGTCTTCTGGCATTTAGAATTTTAAAATATGCTTAATTGTGATAATGAATTAGAAGTGTAATCAGCATGGTGGAATGTAAAGAGTTCAAGTTTAGGAATGAGTTAGGTTTGAATTTTGGCTCTGCCGTTTACGCAGCCCATGATTATGGGCAAATTAATTTCCCTGAGGCTGTTTCCTCATTTCTCTCTCTCACAGGACTGTTGTAAGGATTAAATGAGTGTTGTGGGATGCCTAGCTACACTACCTAAATTATAATGGCCCTTTCCTTGAAACGAATGAAGTAAACACATTCTTTGCTTGCTGGTGATAATGATGTGAAGTGGCTAAACTTTTTTAGTAATTCATGCCTGATCCCCCAGAAGAGCCCATTATGAAGTGAGATCATAATCTTTGTTTTAGAAAATTGAAAGACTCAAATCAGAGCTCCATCTGCTGGACTTCCAGGGGAAGCAACAGAAGAAGCATGTGTTCTTTTTTGACACCAAAAAAGAAGGTAGGGAATGATTGAAGGTTTCTGGTTCAGTCCGGCACATTGGTCTGTGTTGCCTGGAAACAGATTTTGGACATTGCCTTAAGGATTGTCTTGCCTTTTAGTTGAACACTTTGATGTTGCAACTCACCTCCGCACAGCCCCAGAACTGGTTGACAGGGTCTTTAATAGACCCACAATAGAGACCTTGAAGAAGGAAAAAGTGAAAGGAGTTACCCGTCAGTCTCAATTTAAGGTAATTTTCTCCACTGTTTTTCAGATTTGACTTTAGGGCAATCTAGGTTCCTTTGTATACCACTGCAGTGAATATGATTATTTGTGGGAAATTCATTAGGTTCCCTTAGAAAAAGGAAAAAAGAATTTGATTATGGGAGTAGAAGCAGAGGAGGGCGCTGTGGGTTTTGAGATTGGAGGTTGTGTAGCATATAGTGGTCAGGAGCTTAGGTGTTCTGCCTTTAGAAACCAATGCCAAACATTTAAAAAATGCAGAGCAAGGTGGGGACACGGAGGATTAAGGGCTTTGGTATATACTTTGATCTTGAACCTTCAGCAGATCCCCGCGAATGAGTCTAACCAGCATTTTGTATTTGACTTTTCCTTATGGTGCTTTCCTTTGCTGTAGCTGGGTTTGTGCAGAAGACAAGCTTTTTCTCAAAGCCTTCTGGAGTTGAACTCTCACTTCTGACTGATTCATTTTAAAAAAATGCTGTCAATGTGTTTCAAGCAGACAGCTGTTCTGTTTTGATTTGAATCATTTACACCGCATCAGCTTTGCTTCCAATGTTTAATTTCACAGCAGTTTCCTCTAGCTCAGAGGCAGCTAAACTTGCTTTAGTAATATAAATACCCCTAATTAGTTTGACTATATTGGGTAATCCCATAAATTTGACAGTCTGTGCAATAAAGTGAAAACAAAAGCTGTCTGAAACCACTGCTGTGAGACTCTGAAGAATTGGTGAATTGTTTCAGTCTGAGGCCCAGTACTGTTCCCCTCGATGGAGTTAACACTTCCAGCTGAGGAGTGGCGGCTGACTAGTGTTCTTGTGATAACCCTCTTTGACAATTAGTTGTCTTCAGTTATCTCAGACTTCTGTGTAGAATAGCTCACAACATAGCTTTTGAGAAGGGGGCTAGGTTTGGGTTTTGTCATTTTTGTCTAGCAATGTTTGGGTTGCTTTATTTAAAGCAAAATAATATTTTATTAAGGGGCTGCCAGTGGGAGGATTGGGAGTGCAGTGGCTTTGTAGGATCAGTACTGGACTGTGTGTGAACCATAAGGTTACTGGTTCAAGCCCACGAGCTGCTTTGTGGGAGACGTATGACACTCTCTGCTCTTGCAAAGAATTACAGCCGTGGAAACACTATACAGAGTCACCATGAGTTGGAAATGACTCAGTGGAGTTTATCAACAGCAGCAGCAAGTGGGTGGATTACAAGGGAATTTAGTTTGCAGCTGGTTGCAGTACCTAGCTGCTGACTAAAAGGTTGGCACTTCAAACCCACCAGCTGCTCTTTGGGAGGAAAATGTGGCAGTCTGTTTCTATAAAGATTTATAGTTCTGGAAACCCTATGGGGCAATTTACTCTGTTATACAGGTCTGATATGAGTCAGAATCAATGTGATGGCAGTGTGTTTGTTTTCTGTGTTTTGGTCTTTTTTTGTGTGTGTGCAGATTTTTCCTGTGTTTTTGATTAAACAATTGCTCTTCCCAAAGGCAACTTGGGACAGTTTACAAGGAAAAGCATAATAATGAAGCTAATAATAACTGTCTGGGTAGTGCAAATGATTTCACACGTACAGCTAAAAATTCAAAGGTTTGAGGTGACTCCAGAGAAAGACCTGGTGATCTCCTTAAAAAAAGTTAATTACCAACCCTATGGAGCTCAGTTCTACTCTGACATGGAGTCATTAGCAGTGAGAATTCTCAGTTTAACTTTGGAAAAACCCTGATCTCTGGTCTCTTAAAATACTTACTGATGAAGATCAAAGATCACAACCTCAGTATGGGTTGCATCTCAGTGTAAAGAAAAAAAAAAATCCTCACTACTGAGCCATGTTATAAATAACATCATGATAAATGGAGAAAAGATTGGATCCACTATCAACACTCATAGAAGCAGCAGTCCAGAAATCAGGTGATGTATTGCATCAGGCAGATCTGCTGCTCAAGACCTCTTTCAGGTGTTGAAGAGCAAAGATGTCAGCTTGTTAACTAAGGTTGCACCTGATCCAACCTGTGGATTTTTAATAGCCTCATATGCATGTGAAAGTTGGACAGTAGATAAGGAAGACTGTAGAAGAATTGATGCATTTGAGTTATACTGTCAGAGAAGAGTATGTATTAAAAGTACCATGGATTGCCAGAAGAACAGATAAATCTTGTTGGAAGCAGTACAAACATAATACTCTTTAGAAGACAAGATGGGACAATATTATTTCTCATACTTCGGACATATTATCAGGAGGGACCAGTCCCTGGAGAAAGACATCATGCTTGGTAAAATGGAGGGTCAGAGGTAAAGAGGAAGACCCCTAAGGAGATGAATTGGCTTAGTAATGTCAACAGCCAGTGGGCTCAAGTTTAGCAACAGTTGAGAGGATGGCGCAGGACTGGCAGTGTTTTCTTCTATTGTGCGTAGGGTTGCTATGAATTGGAACCGACTTGATGGAACCTAACAACAACAACTCTTGAATTCTGAGGTTCTCAGTCTCCAGCACAGGACAGAAGGGTGGCCCATCTGTTACTTTCCATTCACTCTGTGTAGGTTTTCTAGTGTGGCTTACTACCTGCCATCACCTCCGGTAACCAGGTGCTCTGACAGGAAGGTTGAAGCGGCTTAGTGTAAAGCTTCCGGGTGTTTATGAACAGTGTATCCTTGGGCAAGTTACTTTTCTTCTCTGGATCTCAGTTTCTGCATTTATAAAATAACAGATTTCAGTAAGATGGTTCTCAAGGTTCCTTTCAGTTCTAGAATATGATATTTCTAAAATGGACTTTGTTGTTTATGCTATATTGATTCTGGAATAGGCTTCAGTGGGTAGAGAAACATTTTTTTACTCATTTTTATCTATTTAATTGTTTTGTTTACAGAGTAGAGCTGCCTCATAGGTTTACCAAGGTTGTAACCTTTATAGAAGCAGACTGCCACATCTTTCTTCCATGGAGTGGCTTGTGGGTTTGAACTGCCAACCTTCTGGTTAGCAGCTGAGTGCTTAACCACTGCAGCACTCTAGAATGTGATGTTTCTAAAATGAAGATTTTAGTAGCCGGTATTGCCATAAGCTGATTCTGGAATGAGGAGGGAGTTGATCAAACCACTTGTGCATGTGGGCTTACCTGGATTAGCAAACATTTTCTTAACTCATTTTTATCTTTTTAATTGTTTTATTGATAATGTGTGTGTTTCTTCTGCAGCGGATAGCTAAAGAAAGGCAAAAGCAATACAATCACCTGACACAGCGGATTGAGCGAGAGAAGCAACTGTTTGTTGTTGCACAGAAAATTCAAACACGCAAAGATCTTCTGGTGAGAGAGAAGCCTTAGGCCCTCTTTTCCTCCCTGCTTGTAAAGGTCTTAACTGAAACTGGATTTCAGCTGTGTGTAAATCAACCCCAGTGAAAATGTCTGCTCCTTAGGGGCAGTGGTTTGAGCCAATGTCTGTTACTCTGACAGTGTTGAAATGCTTCTTGATTAAGAAGGTAATAAGGGGGTTATTAGTCAGTGCTTTGGAACAGCAAAGGGTAGGATCGGGTAGCGTATGAACTTTATAGCTTATGAGCAGCTATCCTTAACATTTAAACAGGTTAACAAAACAGTGCGTGTCACTCATTGGTGTTTAAAAATAGACAACATTGTGCAGTTAAATAGCAGAGCTAAGGAATCTAAGACGCCTCTTTCATATTATTATCATTTCTCTAAATGTCAAATTCTTTAGCTTTGCAGATTACTTAGGTCAGCCTTTCTCAACTGAGGTTCCGAGAGAGAACCTACAAAAAATGATTTCAATACCTCCCTTCTCAATTTCCCCAGGAATTGCACATAGCCAGTACTGTTGTAGATACGCAGGAGGGAAGTTAATTCATTGCACACTGTGGATGCGTTAGGGCATTAGAACTTTGTCTCTCCTGAATAAACACTGCTCTGTACTCTTTTGTAGGATAAAACTCAGAAGGTGAAGGTGAAGAATGCCACAGTCAATTCTCCGGCTATTTACAAATTTCAGAGTCGTCGAAAACGTTGACATATCTTAGATGAATGTTGTCATACTATATGGACAAGAATTCTGCTTTCTCCCCCACTGGGAACTTCACATTCCATTAGTCCACAGGGCTTGATCTGTCTATAGTCCTACTTTGTTGTGAGTTTAAGGTGTGATTGCTTTCCATAAACAACATCAAAGCCCCTTCCCTTGTGTTACTGTTTTTTTTGGGTTGTCATATCAGTCTTACTTGTATATAATTAACCTTTTTAAAAAAAATATCATTATGAACATTTTAATCTTATTTCAGCAATTTAGAAATAGATAAATTCATCTTTAACCCCAGTATTTATTCAGGAACAACAAATTTTCTTGCTAAGGGGTAAGGAAGTGAGCAACTACTATGCTATTCCTTATTTCCCCCTGTTTTTTTTTTGTGTTTGTATTTGGTAGTTGTAATTATAGCAAGCAGTTTTATATTCTTTTTCATTTAATATGAAATCATTAGTGTTTTCCATTTTGTTATATCTTGAAGAATTAAAGTAATATATATCAGCTCATGATAATTAAAGTGAGCATTGTTTGTAATAAGTTTTGTTCAGTAGATAGTATGATTCCTTATTTATTCTTTTATCGGCTACTCAAGTGGCTTCATAAATTATCTCAGGAGAAAGTCTTTCTCTCTTAAACTTTAAAGCTGCAGATAGAAACTCATGGAGCCCAGAACCTCCAGAGACACTTCTTTGTTCTTGAAACTGAAACCGGAATAGACCTGGCTCTCGGTTCCTGCCTTTTATTCTCCTGGCCAGCCTTTGATTGCCACACTGTGAAAGACTGGGCCCAGCCCTTCACCCTGGGATTCAGATCCTAGAGTGTATGGCAGTTTACTTCTACACTCAGAGCTGTACCCTTCCTGCCCATACAGGGATTGTAGGCTGAGGCCCATCAGAACAGGACTGAGCATGCTTAGAGCAAATGGGGGTGGGGTGGAGAACAGGGTTTTGGAAGGCTTGCTTGCACCTCACCAGTGCCCCAGAGGGGGAACAGCTGTGTGGATTTTAAAGATCTATATATGTATGATGGTGGTGGTGGTATTGGTGTACTGTGGAGTCAGTTCTGACTCCTAGCGACCCTGCTGAGGGGTGTGTATATGTATACTAACACCTAATAAGTGCCTGTATCTGCCAGGTTTTCTGTACAGAGCCTGGCATTAAAGCCTGTTTCCTCAGGTTATACTCGGTGGGATTTAGCTCAGGAGTCTCTAGAAAATAGGAAGAAGGGCCGCAGGAATAGAATTTAGCAACTTTTTATCTTTAGGAAGTGCCTCCCAGTGTGGAAGAACTCCTGTGGAGGACTTGCAGGATGGGGATCTGGGGACCTGAATCCCAAGCCAGGGAAGGGCCTAGTGACATGGGGTGGGACAGGGGAGTGCGCAGAGCAAGCAGCAGACTGTGGGGACAGTACAGCTTGATACTGCTTCTCCTACCCTTGCTTCTGCACCTGGCTGGGTAGGAAGGTGGGTCTCTGGAGCAGGTGTATTCGCACATGCCTTCTTATGGAGCATATGCCCACCCCTCATAGACTCACAGGTACACAAAACATAGCAACTCAGTCCTGGTAAACAGACTCATACACACCTACCACGAAGGTGTCTCACATCAGTGTGGGTCCTCACATATATTGATGCTTAGAGAGGCAGATTGTGCAGGTTAAATGAAATCTATCCTCTCAGAGTACTGGTGTGGCTCTGTATGATAAGCACTGGACTGCTGACTACACAAGTTGGTGGTTCAAACCCACAGGGTCTCTGAGTCAGAACTGAATGGCATGCAAAAACAACAAACCTCTTAAAATACCCTCAGTTCAAGCCAGTGGTAACCAGAAACCTGCAAGTGGATATGGCTGAGTGTCCTGAATTGCTGCTACACTGAGGGCCGTCTCTGAGGCCCAGGAATTCTCAGGACAGAGATTGGTTTCCCCTTGTGGGTCTTGAGAATAGGCCAGAGCTTTGATGCTCAGTGGGACTTCAGATTCCTGCTTACTCCTTGGGAAGGGAGAATATTGTTTTCTTAGGCCCCACCCATCCAGGCTCAGGGATGATTTGGGCTGCTGCTGGCATCCTGCTCTGGTTGTGTCAAGGGCATTGTGGGCAGCCTCGGGAGGTAGAGGGTATTTTTGTAATCTGGGATTCATGTGGTTCAGTCTCTTGTACAAACCTTTTCTAAAGCAGCAGCTACATGAATTACAGACCAGATAGCTGTTTTTTAGAAAGCAGCTGTCCAGCAAAGAGTGTGAGTCCAATGCAGTCATAGTTCGTTGCATTGTCTTCAGATTGCCCTTCTGACCAAGCTGTCACCCTGCCTTTTATTCTGGAATAAAAAATGTTGTATTTGGAGGAGATGGATTTCTGGTGACGGTTGGGAAAGGGCCCAGCAGGTGGAGCTGCTGTCCCTTTGCTGGGATGATTCTCTGGTGCTGGTGTCCACCCACCTAGTACACTATGCTTCTTTCACAATCCTCCTTGTACTCCCTATGTGCTGAGTATGTTTATTATCTGTTATACCATGGGGGAGTGCACCCGTGGAAAAACATTTTCTCCCTTGATCTTGAGATTCTGGTGGCCCCAAGAAGAGTAGACAGGAAAGGTCTTTCCCCAAATGGTCCTTGGTAGTGAGGACCACATAGGAAGCATTGAAGTCTCCCAGGGCTCTGTCTTTGTGCCCCAGGTTACCCAAAGAGTGGTTCTATCAAAACCTGGTAGGGGTCTCACTCACATTGCTGAGTGTTGGTATCTTGCTGTCTCTCCCTATGCTACTGTCTGTGGGGCACAGAACAGTTAGAGCTGCACGTCTTCCAGTAGGGAAGACAGCCAACAGATGCAGACTCACTCTGCCTACCTGTGGAGACCGGTGAGGCCAGGCCTGTTGGGACTTGAAACAGTGAGGCAAGTAGGTGTGTGGTGCTGGCCTCCCTCCCACCTCAAACTCTCCCAGCATGCCAGTTCCCGGAGCCTCATGCACAGGGTGTCGGGGAAGGGCAGGCTGAAGCTTGGGTGGGAGTCTTGGCCCAAAGCCCCAGGTGAGTGGAGGAATTGGGGGTGGACCTGAAGTACCAGTCTGGGGGCTGAGTTGGCAGCTTCTCCTGGGGTCAGAGGGTGCACCCTCTGGAGCCAGCCAGGTCACGGGGCCTCCCTGCAGGCAGAGCTTCCAACCAGCTGCCTGGGTCTGCCTCAGCAGAGTGCAGGGAAGGATCAGAGAGAAGCTCTGAAACAATGAGGCAAAACTTCCTTTCCCAAGTCCACCACCGTAGGGATAGAAGGCTAGAAGTTCATGCTTCTGCTTGTTCTTTTCTGGTCAGAAGACAAAAATCTCTCCTGCCTTTTCAGACTCCCTATAAGGCATCTCTGTTCCCCCTTCCTGCATCTATCATTCTGTTGGGAACTCCTGTATCCTAACTGAAGTTCATAGTTAATTCTCATATCCAGTCTTGTCCATTTTAGCCCATGGTCCTAGTCATGGCCGTGGCTCTTTTAGGTGAGGGGAGCAGACTTGTGCCTTTCAGTTACACAGTCTGGAGACCTCTGCTGCAGGCTGGGGGTGAGGCTGGTCCTGAAGAACTTTATCCCCGGGTCTGCTGTGTTTGCGGGTAAGAAGAGGTGGGGAAGGCAACTGCCTCCTCCCCTTGTCCCCTGTCATCTGACGACCATGCTTAGATCATAAGTGTTAATGAAACTGGTGTCCCAGAGGCAGCTGGGCACCCCCCAACAACCCGCCTGACTCATTTACAGCTTTCTTCTTTACCCCAAAGGCTTCTCTCTGAGGTGGCAAATGTAGGGGGTTGGTTTCAGGTTTCATGTTTTTACATTACTGGGTGGAAAGTAAAAAAAAAAAACAAAAAAACATTTCCAAACCAAAAACCCAGCTTCTGTAGCAGAAATTGTCCTGAGAGGGCTGAAAATTTCCCCATCTTCTCTCATCTGCCTGCTCAGTGACATTGGGTGGTGGTTAAGAGGAGAGGTTAGAACGGGGCTGAAGAGAGTGTTGGGGGCAGCTGCAGTCCTGCTTAAAAGCAGGTGGAGGACCTTTGGGGGCCTTCCGGTTCTGGAGTCTCCACTGCCTGGCAGAGGATGGCAAGGGAGCTGGGATGGGGAGGAACCAGGAATGGACAAGTCTCCCTCAGCTTGAATCCCCTAGGTGATTTGGTCCCAGAGGGCCTGGGGCAAGCGTCCCTCTGTTTAGAGAGGGCTCTTAAGGTGGAGTGGTATAGGTGGGAAGATACAGGGTCCATCTGGTGTGCAGAGACTAGGGGTGCCACTACTCCTCCTGTCGCTGGCTGGTAGTTTTATAAACCACCCCACTCCCTGGTGTCAGGGACAGATGGCCTTCATGGCAGACGGAGACTAGGCCTGCAGTGGCTGGATGAGCTTTTTGGTCTCAGTCTGGCCCAACTGGCTAATAAGACAATCCCAGGGCTAGTGACAGGGTTCTCTCTCTCTCTGTGTATGGGGACAGTCCTGACCTTGGGCCATCCTGGGAGAGAAATATAACTGGGTGCCCCAGACAGAGTGGTCTACCTAGGGGGCTCACCCAATTTGCCATGCAGGAATGGCAGGTGCTCAGGACCTTGCCATTGCCCACTTGCCCAGGCTCCTAGAGCTGACCCCTTCATCCTGGAGCCGACGGGATGGCTACCCCGTGGGAGTCTCCGCTGCAGCTGGAGCCTGGTCTGGATGCAGATCTCCTGCCTGGCCCCCAGAGTCCGCCGCCTGGGCAGCAGCTCTTCCCGCAGGACGCGCCCGTTTATTATGCGCTCCTGATCCCTCACCGCTCAGGCAGGCAGCGGCCTTCATTAGCGGAGGAGCTGGGGTCTGTTTTGGCTGCCTCATCAGCATCAGTGAACTGCGTCCCTGCGAGATTTGATACAATTTAATTAACCTAATTAAAAGCTCTGATTGCAGAGATGATTGGGGTAGCGCCAGCAGCGACTGCATATTTATAATGAGCTGCAAGGTGTGGGACCGCAGCCAAACGCCACGCATCCTAATGAGCGGGAGCCGGGAGCCAGGGAGCGGGAGAGGGAACGTTTATTTTTGGCAACAATGCCCAGTTCCTCCCTGCCAGGGAGTCAGAGACCCGGGGAGCGCAGACGGACCTGCCCACTGTACTCTTCCGCGTGAGGGGAGCAGAACTGTGTGCTCTCCAATCGTTCAGGTGCCTCTGGACACCCCCAGAAACACACTGGGGCGCGTTTTCTGTTTGTTGTGGGGGCTGGGAGGCCAGCAGTGCGCTCTTCATGCCTCTTTCACCCCTAGGAGTCAGGAACCGCCTTCTGAACCGTGAGTCCTGGTGTGAAGAGGTAACCTTAGGGCCCAGCTGAGTCACCTTACTTCAAAGCTCCGGGATCCCTGGACTGGACTCTCAAACTTGTCAAAGAAGAGTCAGAGGCTGACAGGATTCAGGCTGATCCCAGGAAGGGGTCTAAAATGTCCAGGGGTCTTGGGCCTGGGACGGGCTGGAGAAGCAGAAGAGACAGGCCACCCACTCATTCCGGAAGCTTCAACCCACGTCCCAATCTTGCGATTTTCTGAGGACCCTGCCCAGAGAAGGGCGGCTCCCCTGGGCTCCTCTCTTCTGCCTCTGCCTCTCTGTCTGGGGACTCTTGGTTTGTCTGACTCAGCGTTTCCGCTGTAAATCACATCTAATAATAACAAGAGTGAGAGCTGTGGCAGAGAGGCTGTGGGTGAAGGGGGCACCTGTGAGAAGGGGTGCGCTGCCCAGCTGCTGATGGGTGTCAAGGCGGGAGGAAATGGCAGGGTGATAGGAATAGGGGCTGGGCTTTGAAAGCCACTGCCAGTCGCCTTTGGGGGAAAGAAGGTGGGAGCAGCCTTCACCCCACCCCCACCCCTGTTCCAGAGCTTGTGTAGGTCATGAGCTCAGCAGGGCTGGCCCAGCCTCCCTCTAACCCCCCACCCTCCCAGTGCTTTGAGCACCCGCCAGGACAAGATGAGATTTGTCCCCAGCCCACCTTGCAGAGCTGCAGCTGTTTAGGTCCCTTATCAATCTTCTCTGTGGGTTTAATCATCTCTCTGTCATCCTGCTGGGGCAGCCCTCCCCTTGCTGGAGCCCCCAGAGGGGTGGCAGCTCCCTAGCCCAGCTTCCTCCAAGCTCCCTCCTCCAGACACAGCCAGATTCCCCCCCCCACCTGACTTCCCTTGTTGGAGATAGGATGGGCCAGGGAAGGACTGTGTTTATGCAAAGTGTAGACAGAGAATAGGCAAGGGTAGAGTGGTACTGGGGTCTCTGGGTGATGTAAATGGTTTGTGTTCAGTTACTAAATGAAAGGGTGGTGGTTTGAGGATTTTAGTGGCATGGCAGAAGATAGTCCTGGCAATCTGCTTCCTTACAAATACTACAGCCAAGAAAATTCTATGGAGCAGTTCTGCTCTGTTACACGACATCACCATGAGTTGGAACTGACTTGAGGAGGACAGGTAGAGGTGGTACTGGCAGAGAATTTGTCTTAGTCAAGCCCCCAAGATCTTTGCTTTCATTCTAGGCTGGTTGGGGCAGGGCTTAGAGGTTGGCCATGAAGTCTTCTAGACCAGATCAAAGATTCTTGCGTAGACACAGCATCCCTCTCTGCCTTCTTTCTCCTGCAGCCCCTTGGGAACTATATCCACCCATGCTGTTCATCCAGCTAGCAGCCAGCCAGCACTGGCCTCCTTCCATGGGTGGGTCTGGTGAGGCCAGGCCCCCTGGAGCCTTGTGGGGCTCAGAGGCCCGTGGGCAGGAACCGTGAACCCACAGCTCTGCATGCATCTTGGGAAAGAGGGTGCATAGGAGTCAATGGAGCTTGTGTTGTGGTCCAGGCTGGGAGCCAGGGCGCAAGGGGCTCTGGGACCCATCCCAGTGCTGACGTGCAAGATGACCTTCAGGGCAAGTCTTTGGCCTGTTCCACTTTACTCTCTGCCCTCCCTTCAAAACACTTGGGGAATGGGCAGGAAGGGGGTGGCATGGCATGGTGTGTATGCCCCTCTAGGTACCATGAGAAAAGAGGGCCCTTCCTTCTACTGCTCGCCACTCTCCATCCATCCCAGGAACTCTCCATGCAAATGGAAGGCCAACTCCTCCCCAGTTTTCAGGAGGGCTAGGACCCCACTGAGCATCACTCAGCTTGTCCTCACAGTGGGGACTTAGGGACCAAAGGTGCTAGAGGGGCCTGGACTAGCCCTTCAGCACAAGGCTGGGTGCTGGAAGACAATGGTGTGTTGATGAAGCTCTTGTCCTCATCTCACATGACCTGACCTGGGAGTGGGTGGACCGCACGTGGCTGGGCAGTCTGGGTTGACCTTTGGTTGCTGGCTTGGGAAGAGAGGAAGTTATGAAGCCTTTCTGCCCACTCAATGCCCTGGGCACTCTGCCTCCCCTAGCCCAGAACTGCCCTCTGGGCACACACACGCTGTCTTCCACCTACTTTCTTTGAGTCTTTCTCTTCCTTTTCTGCTCAGCCATGTGTGAGGGTGTGTACATTGTGTTCGCATGTGTGTGCATGAGTGTACATATCTGTGTGAATGTTAAAAGGGAGAGGACAACGAGGATGAAGCCCCCTGTGATTAAATTAAAGCCCCCAATCAGGAATAAAGACCTTGTTTCCCCCAATGTGGGGACAAAATCGGGATGAGGCCCAAGTGTCTGTGCATGTCCAGATCTGGACATGTGTACATGTGTAGAGGACCATGCCTCCTGTCCTACTTTGTCCCTTGACCTAGGTCCTTTCTGGTGATAGGAGGCAAATTCACAGTTTCTTATAGTTCCAGCTGGAGCCAGACCCCCTCTCTCTGACACAGAAATAGAGTCACTTTCAAAAAGAAAAAGGAAGACTTTTTTGGGGGGGAGATTGTGTAATTATTATAATCAACTGAATTAACTAAAAAGGACCATTTAGTGAGGAAACAAGGAGTGTGTGCCTTGAGAGTTACACACCATCAATGCTGTGCAGAGGGAGACACGTAGGCACACTTACGATTCTTGAAGGAGTTTGCTCTGTCTGTCCTCTCACCAGGATGCTAAGGTGGATATAGTAAAAGGGGTATCTCAAGATAATGTCTCCCTAAAGTCCTAAAGACCCCAGAGTATTGAGGGCCAGGACTTCTGAGAGGGGAGCAAACGTGTATAAATTTCTTGATGCATCAGTTTAAAGGATACTCATAACCCAACTTCATCACATAGCATGACAAATATTACATAAGGAATTTTTAGTGAGTCCTTCTTTCCTGGGAGCCCCCCCATCAATTTTTTCTTTCTTCAACTTTAAGTCAGGACAAGCCTCTCAGTGGTGCTGGGGTATTGGGATTAGATGGTGGTGGGGTGCCCACATGGCAAAGGGAGGCTTTTGGTTGAGAAAGGGTCCACATACATACCCTTACATTTATTCTCTGGGGTTCTTTCAAGCCAACAAACTCAAGGGATTTGGCCACGGAGTGTTTCTGAACCCAACAAGCACCCTTGGCCCCCCAAGTATAGTCCTAATAGTCCTGTCAGATACTGGGTAGATAGTCTGAGAATGGCCCTTAGCCTCAAAGCAGTAAGGCTGGGACTTTGGAGGCTGTGGTGGAGATAGGAGTGGTTGGGCAGCCCTGAGGTTAGTAATGGAATCTGAGTTTGAAGCAGAGTTGAGCAGGTGAGTGTGGACGAAGGCTGGGGTGTTTGAGGTTGAGTGAGCAGGGCATCTCCTTCATTCTTGACAGGATTCTGAGAAACCTATTTTTGGATCCCAAGACAGATGTTCTCCCCCAGTGAAGAGAATGTTTAGTGTCTGCTCTTCGTTCAGAGGGGCGGGACAGGTCCCCTCCCCCTGCTCCCCACAGCTGAGCAGAGTCATACATCACCAAGGGGCCGGGTCTCCTAGATGTATTACCCTAATACGTCGCTATAGCAACCCCACTCTAATCCTGCATTATTCTAATGTGGTCCCCCTCCCCACTGTGATGTATAGCTCGGGTCTCAGAGCTGCTAGGCCCCTTCTCTTAGAGTCTGCTTCAAGTACCCCAGGGATGGGTGGGCCAGAGGCCAGCTTGGCTCCTTGGACCCCATCTTGTTTCTCCTTACCCTGCGTGTGGGCTCCTTTGTGAGGCTGGGTGTGGAGGTGGGGTTTGGTTCATCAGCCTGCCTGCCTGCCCAGAGAGAGGAAGTGGCAGGCCATGCATCCCCGGTCCTGGCACATGAGTGCCTGACGCACTGACCCACGCCAGCCTGCCTGGCCTGGAGACCTGAGGCCTAGGGGTTGTGGGCCATGGCAGGACAATGGTTACATTCCGGCTGTCAGCCACAGGCCCCCATTGTTCTGATGGACACTGCCTGCTTGAAGGCCTCGATTCTGGCCCTCACTCTGCGTGGGGCGTAGGATGCTCCCTGGACTACTCCCCCAGGGACCATAGAGGGGTGATTCATGGGGTGGCCAGAGCATAGCAGGCCCCAGATGTGCCCAGATTCTGGGGGTTTGGAAGGGGGCGACTGAGGGTTGTTTGTGTCAGAGGAGGAGGGATTGAATAGCCGGAGAACTTAGGGCCATGAACGCCAAGCCACGTCATTTTCTATCCCTCCTCCATGTAGGCTGCTCAGAGAGGCCCCATTGTCAGAGGGGCAGGCCCACCCAGGCTGGAAGGGAAGTGAGAAACTGAGAGGGGCCACCTCAGAGCTGGGAGGGCCCATAGACGATCCTTCACTACACTGATGTGAAATTGAGGTCCATAGAATGGCAGGGACTTGCTCAAGGCCACCCAACTAGGTAGTGACAGGCCTGGGACCAGAATATTTCCTTGTCTCTTCCCAGGACTTAGATGTTGCTGTCATTTCAGTAGGAGATTGAGTCCCAGTGGTGACAGAAGTTACCTTCCAAAGGTCCTTCCTCTCCCTCACTCTCTATTAAAGCTCTCTAGTCTTGGCGTCGTTAGAGTGAGAAGTTAGAGCTAAGGGGAATCCTAGGTCCATGCAGCAGTCACAGTGACTACACATTTTAGGGGGTGGTCCTGAAGAACAGAATGGGGCATGGTGTTCCCATTGCTCCAATGCATGAGTCATGGAGGCTATACTAGATGTCATCCAAGCAAGTCTATCATTTGAGACTTCGTATGTCTGCCCCATATGACGAAAGCCAGAGAGGGAGAAGAGGCTAATCCAGGATTGTCTTGAGGACAGGAGACTGGTCTTATTTATTTGTGTTCCTGGTGCTCAACACAGGGCTTGGGTGGCAGGTGATTGGATAGGTAGATGGGTGGGTGTTAGAATGGGTGGATCGATGGTTGGATGGGTAGATGGATGAGTGGATAGTTGGATGGATGGGTGGATGGGTTGTTGAATGGATGAGTAGATGGTTGGAGGATGGATGTATGGGTGCATGAGGGAATGTCCATTTTTATATGATGAGGACCAGAGATGACAAATGAGCAGTGTGGTGAGATCTGGAATCCTGAACCCCAGCCTTGGATTTGACTTTCCCTGTTGTGTGGACAAGGTTGGGGTGGAACCAAGTCTCTGGTGGATGGTTCCAGATGGTCTAGGGATCTTGAACGTGGGTTGACTCTTTTGTGTTGGAATTAGATGACTGGGCAGTAGCAGGGTCACTGCTTGGAAGAGTGCTGAGCAGGGCAGGAAAGGGTTGAAGGTTTAGGGAGGAGGACTATGTGGGGTCTGAAGGTACTAGGGCTTTGCTTTCTTGGCAGGCTCTGAATCAGAAGTCCCTACTCATTCTTCATGACCATGCTTTATGAGGCCTTCCCTGAAGGTTTTGTCTCCCCAGAACCCAGCCCTTAGCTTTAGTATTCAGGAGGGGCTCAGTAAACATTTGTTGAATAAATAGATTTGGCACAAAGTGGGGACTAGGTTGGGAGATTGCATCCACCATTCATTTTCTGGGTCATATTAGGCAAATGACTCTACATCCATGGGGCTCAGTTTCCTCATCTGTGGACTGGGGATGATGATCTTGAGCCTTTTCATTCAGATGCTTTTGTATAGAATTCTGGAGGGAAAAAACCCCTACTAGGCATCATTTTCTATACTGCTTCATCTCAGCAATAATATAATAATATATATTGTACATGTAAAAATATTTTCATAGTGATATTTAATGTGCTTTTACAATGTGCTGTGCTCTTTCCTAAGTGTTTGCATTTATCACATCTCATTTAATCCTCACAACAACCCTGCAAGGTAGATACTATTACTATATTTTATAAATGAGGAAGCAGATATGGAACGCTTAAGCATCTTGCCCATGGTCACGTGGGTAATAGGGTGTGCTTCCAGGATTACAGGGCAGTTATGAGTCAGGATGGACTCGGTAGCACTGGGTTTGGTTTGGTGTCATCATTAACTGGAGTCCCTGGAGAGTGTAAATTGTTAATGTAGTCACTGCTAAGGTTGGAGGTTCAAGCCTACACAGAAGCTCATTAGAAGACAGGCCTGGAGATGTACTTCTGAAAAAAATCAGTCACTGAAACCCTACTCTGAATATGAAGGGTCACCATAAAATAGAATAGATTTATAGCAAGTGGTATGGTATCATTAACTAGCTGTGTTGCCTTGGGCAGGTCATTAACCCTCTCTGGGCACCACTTTCTTCACTCATAAAATAGGGATAATTAGTGTTAGATAATGAAAATAAATTACAAAGTATTGTGTCAGATGGGTACTATGTCAGAATGTTTTGGACAGAACAGTCATACAGCTGAGAAAAGGTGAAGTCTGGGTTTGTCCTCAGGTCCGTGTGGCCCAATGGCCCATGTGTTTCCCCCTTCTGCACTTTGTCTCATTTGAGACCTGGAGAGTGTCCCAAGGACTTTGATGATAATGGGAGGAGGCAGGTGACCCTCAGCAGCTGTGGCCAGGTCTCCCTATGAGCTGCTTGGGTCAGCTCTGCAGCTTCAGAGTATATGGAGATGCTCAGACCTTGGAAAAGGCCAAGGATGGGGCAACATCTTCCCTCAAACATGGGGATCGGCAGTAGGGCTGGGCCAGGTCTGCTCCGGCTCTCGCTCCTGTTCAGAGCTGAATAATCTGGAGCCTTTGAAGAAGGATTTTTGAAAAGCCATCAGGAGTGAATCATTGACTTAGGGAGGCGATGAATCAACGGGGAGTTCATAAAACGGCAAATGAATCGGGTGTGAGAGCACCGAAGCCACTGCTATTCCCCAGAACCCTCGGGGGACAGAGAGCTGAGAGAAAAGAAATAAAAATAACATGCAGGGCCTTACGCCTGCTACAAACCGAGTCAGCCCCTCCTTCCATGTGGAAGGACAGAGTGGGGCAGAAGGACGAGACCTGCTGGTGGGCGCCGAGGGGCCAGAGGGAGAGCTCCGGGGGCACTCCCAGCTGCCTGGGTCCAGGCTGTGGGTGTAATTAGCAAACGCCTTTTTCCCTTCTTTTCAGGAGCCCTCACAAGAAAGAACACTGATTTTGACGAACACCCAAAATAATGTGAGATCAGGCACCATGCATTATGCATGAGGTCTGATTTAACATGAACATTATTTTTTGTGTACGAGACCATATGCCTCCGTGCTGTCGCTGCAGCCTAATAATACCCAGACCCACCCTGGTCAGGCTCAGCAGAGACATGTCCACCAGAGTGTGTCTGTGAGGTGGGGTAGGGGTTGAGGCAGAGCCTCCTGGGACTTTGCTTATTTGAGGAGAGCCCACTCAGATGCCCAGCTGGTGAGAGGTGGGTCGTGGCCCTGGAGAAACCCCAGGAACTAGAAGGGTGGGTGTAGCCATGTCAAAGTACCAGTGTGTGTGTGTGTGTGTGTGTGCGCGCGCGCCATCAGAAGCTTGTGACGAGGTGATGCTGTGCAGGGCTCATGTGCATGGCAATGTGGGTGCGTGCTTGTAGCTGAGGATTTGCTGTGTGTGATGGATGGCGGCAGGAACGGAGAGATCTAATTGCTGTGTGTGTTTGTATATATACACGCATATGTATGTGTGGGGGTGTGTGTTTAAAAAATAAGATCACACATACATACAAACACACAGCCCAACTTTAATTATCTGAACGGAGCAGCAAGAGATCTGGGAGGAGCTGGGACAATGATGGGCAGGGATGTGTTTGGAAAGCGATTTGTGGGGTAAGTGCTTAGAAATTCTGAGAGAATGGGACCTCATCAATGCTACAAAGGATGAAGATGGGCATATTTAACCCCATGTTCTATGTACCACATACTTGGGAACTCCTGAGAAGAGCTCAGTGCAAAGACCAAAAAGCTGATACTGGATGGCCCAAACACTGGTGTGGTGTGCCCAGCATGTGTCAGCATGAGCATTTTGTGAGTGAGTGAGCTGGCAAGGATTCTAGTGGCTTGGAAAGGAGGCGTGATTTTGAGTGTGAGAGTGAGAGAGACAGAAGAGCTAGTGAGTGATGGTGGATTTCTGAGAGTTGGCTGTGCCAGTGGATGAGATGGTAGATTGAGAGGCAAGGGTCATGGGCGAGTATGTGTGCATGTGTGTGTGTGTGCATGTGCATGTGTACATGCTTGTGGATGGATATATGGGGCCAGATTGCTTCCCTTGGAGGCTAAAGTTGCCTCAGCTCTACATGGCACCTTCCACAGAGCAGCCAACTTGAAGCAGATTTGTCTGGTGGGGAATGCTCAATACCAAGTTGGCCCGGGTGCCTGCTACCATGTCCTAGCTCAGGGACCAATAGAGGGCAGTCCTCTCACACGGAGGCATTAGAGATGGCACTGGGAGCTCTGAATGGTGGGTCAAACACTTACTCCAGGGACTTCAAATATGCCAGGCAGGGACTTTATTTGCTAGCTCCAGCTGCCTCTGACCTCAGTCGTTAAGCTGGTTGATCAGACTGATGATTGTCTTTGCTAAATTTAGGAGGAGGAAGAGCTGGGCCAGATGCCCAACCTCCTTTCTTTCTCTTTTTCAGGTGGGGATTTTGCTGGTGTCTGCTTCCTGATGTTCATACCCTGCTGGGAGGGAGCCCCTTCCACACGCTCGTCTCTCCAGAAGTAGCTGAGGCCCAAACAGCTGAAAGTGGGCAGCTGCCATTGTGGCTCAGCTAGTCCTGCAGGCACCCAATCCAGTCCTGAGCTCCTGGGGTCATTATGACTCTTGTGCAGGTCTTAAGCACCTAAAACATAAATGAGTGCATCTTTTTGAGGTAGGAGGTTGGAGAGAACATAGGTGTCCTTGGGACTCTCAAAGAGATTGTGTCTGGCAGGATCAGGTTCCCTGATCAGGAAAGTTCATCTTCTGGATTTGTCTTGATGACCATGGATGACCACAACACTCACCTTCCTTTCCTGTGTTGGCCAACCTCCACTCTACAAATGTTCCCTTAGCTCAAAGCATTAACAGTGGAAGTAGCTATAGATTTACATGCACAGTGGCACACACACATATTCATACACCAACATGCTGAGGTCACATTGGGAGAGTGATGCTCAACAGAATATGTGGCTAAATTGACAATAGAAAACAATTCTATTCAGATGAGGAGGGGGACGGAGATGGAATCGTAAGATTCCATACTTGCTAGAGAAAGCATTGGCTTCCTCTGAAGTCTCATGCTAAGGACATCTGCCTCTCTTGAATGAAAGGAAGTCTGAGGTTCTCATGAACAAGCAGGTAGATACACACACACATGGAAAAGACAACTGCATGGATCTGACCTCAGTCTTTCCCAAACACTCTAAGGAGTGAGATTTATGTGTATGATTCTCTCCCTATGATTTTCTTCTTACGAAGTCAAACGGGCTGAGACTCCTCCTGTTCATCCCTAAGATGGCAAATGGGGGAAGTAGAACCAGGTTTCATGTGACCCAGGGGATTAGTCACTGTAGGTAGCAGTCCCAGGCTTATGTTTCATTAAAGCAAAATCTTCATAAAGTGCTTAATTTTCTTCTATATCCCCTTTCCCACATTTTTTTTTACCCCTTCTCAGCTGCCGCTGATTCTTGGGAGGTGGCTTTGTTTTGTTGTTTTTGAGTTGACTTGCTTAAATAATAAACCTACCCTCTTGTACAGGATTAAGCACACAATTAGGAAATCAATCAATCAATTGGTGTCAGCTGCAGGCTGAGGCCAGTGAAAGGCCCCATCTTTCCAGTCAGCCTCCCAACCTCAAAACCTGCTGAGGCTCAGGGATGGGGTGCAGGTGGTGGGGAGCTGTGAGCTTCATTTACTAATATTTCAGGACCTCCGAGGCTGGAACAAATGCAGCCTGGATGCAGAATGGAGGAGGGGTGGAGATGCGGAGCTGCTTCGAAGAAATTGCATATTTAGGAAAATAGGAGGTGAGAGGCTGGGGTAGGGTGGTCCGAGGCTCCTGGCTGTGTAGCCACCATGCCTCCTAGTTCCCAGTCTCCTCTTTACTGGGGAAGCTTATGGGCCCAACAGCATGGGGAATGGTAGGGTCACCGGTGCCAATTACAGGGTAATCGCTCCCTAGGCTGGACTGAAGAAGGAAAGAAAACCAAAAAAAACAAAAACTGAGGGAGCAGTGAGTGAGAGGCTGAGCTTTTGTATTTGTACAGACGATTCCCCCCAAGACTCTGGAGTAGAGTCCAGAAAGTCATCAGAAACTCTGGCATGGCCAGGGGGCCCAGTTAGCCTGAGCCAGGTATCCAGCCAGGATTGCCAGAGAACACCTCTCTGAGCATCCCATGCCATCCCTGGAGCCACGGTCTCTCCTCTCCCCGGTGTTGCTGGTGGGAAGGAACCTACATTCACCCTCACTAAGGGCACAGTTTTCTCCCCTGCCAAGTGATTGTACCCTTGTGTTTTGGTTTTACGAAGAGTGAGAGGAACTTCATATGGTTCCTTCTGAGAAGGGAAAAAGCTACATTTATGTAGGAAATGGAAAGAGCCGTTTTATTCATATTTTAAAGACTTAGTTAAAAACAAACGAACAAGAAAACACACTTCAAACCGAAGATCTTGACTGGGAGGTTTGGGCTTTGAACCTGGAAGCCCCATGTTGCCTCCATCATCCATCCTGACCCCCTTGGATGCTATTGCTGAAGGCCGGAGGGGACTGTGTCTATGGCCTCACCAGAGGTCAGTTTTCTTACAGGCAGATGTATCACTCCCTGGGGGGTAACTGGGAGCCCACTCCTGGAGAGATGTCAGGTCTTTCTGGTGGCACACTTGTTTGTGCCTCCATTTCTCCCCAAGAGAAATTGGGATAGGTGGCTTGTTGAAAGAGAAGTAGGAATGGCTTTGCCCAAGCAAGCAGGCAGGGCTCCCTCCCAGGCTGACTTGGCTGTGAGGAATCACTTGCCCAGATCGCTATCTAAGCCCTTAGAACTCGTGTGGATCAGGTGGTCTTGACCATCATTTGTTTGCTGGTGGAGCGGCAGCTGGGGTGGGCTGTTGGGGCCGACAAGGCTTCCAGCTTCCCCAGAATCTGGAACAGTGAAGTTGGTCTGGTCCCTATACATGGAGTGCAAATTGAAACTAACACCAGGTGTTGGGCAGGGGGGCACAGCGATGCCAGGCTGGTGATTTGACCTCAACTGGCTTCTCCCTTGGTCAAGAAGAACAGTTGAATTGTGCCTGAGGAACGGCTGACCCCGGTTGGGCGTGGTGTCGGTGGTTCACTGTCCCAGGCCCTGGACTGATTTCAGGAGAGTCTGTTCATGGGATGGGGACATGAGGCAGCTTCCCCTTCTCGAAACACATTCAGCTGGGGCATGGCCCAACTGTTGTCTAAGTAACAGGCCGTGTCCTGATACTGGACTGAAAAGATCTGTGTGGTCAACCTTCCTCCAACATCTCCCCGACTGCGGCCAGAACTTTAGTATTGGTGAGCCAGAAAATTCCATCACCTCACCCCAAAACCCAGACCTGACAGTAAATAGGACAGGACACAGCCCTGGGGTACATGTTTATGTGAGTAATAAAATATTTACTATAACATAAATATAAAGAGAACTTCCCAGTCTACATTTTTTTTTTTTGCAATAAAGATACAAAGAGAATGCACCAAAACATTGTTCCAAAAAATAACAAAAATAAAATAACAAAATTTAAATTCCAACGGTAACAAACTGAACAAGAAATGGAGAAAGAGGGGGGAAGCTCCAAACACATCCAGAAAATAAATAGCGATGGGTCAGAAATCCAGAAATCATTAAAATATCTTTTGCGGTTTAGTGGTGTACAAAATCTTTTGGGATGGTGTGGAGGGGCAACCCAGAAAAACCAAAAATAAAAAAAAATCAAGCACAAAATGTTCTTCTCCCCACCAGTGTGTACATTATCTCATATATTTACATGGTTCCCCCCAAACTTGGGGGATTTCTCTCCCAGCCTCCCCCCCAGCATCCCACACCCTAGGGGGTCAGTGGCCGGGAAAGGGTGCTGAGACAAGCTGCAGGGAGTCTACCAGAAGGATCTCAGGGAACAGCTTATTTCTACAGCTGGTTAAAAAATATCTCCAACTTTTCCAAGTTTCGGTTGTTAGTGGCCAGGCAGGCAGGGTCCCGCGGGGTGTGGGAGCCCTGCTGTGCGGTGGTCTGTCTGCAGCTAGCAGTGTGTGGGAGAGCAGACCCCTCCGGCGTGGCCCGGAACCGAGCCGGGGCTCGGATAAAACGAAACGAAAAATGAACACTCGAAGGGTTTTGTTAGTTGCAATTTTTTTTTTTTTGCCTTTTTTTTTTTTTTTTAAGGGGGGTTGGGTAGGAGAAGGTAAGGGGAAAATAAATTAGGCTAGATTAAAGCTTTGGCTATTTCCTGCTTTATACACAGACGCGGCTCTCGCGGCCTCCCCTCTGGGGCCCCGATAAATACAGTATACAGCGATTTAAATTAAGGGCGCGGGCGGAGTTAGAAGGACTCCAGGAACCGAGAGGCTCCGCGAATAAATAAAAACCGTAAAAAACCAAGCCCGGAGGAAGGGGAAAGGGGGTGAGGCGCATCTTCGGGGAAAGATGAGGAGTGGAGCGAATAAAGTGACAGCCCCCCGCCCCTTACCCGCAGGCTTGGGAGTCCGCGCGGGGGAGAGGGAATGGGGAACTCTCCTTATTTCGTCCTCTCTCCCAAGGAATCCCTAAACCCCGCACCGCGTTACCTGTCGCTGTGGGGAGGCCGCTGCCGGGATCCGGCCCCGAACAGCCCGGGGAGCAGGGACGGGGGTCGTCGAGGGGATGGGGACAGGGAGCAGGCGTCGGGCAGGATGCCCGGGGTGAGTTGGCGCGTTCCGGATCATTGCTCCTCTCTCCTGAGCTTATAGGCTGTCTTCGCCGCTCGCCGGAGAGGGCAGTCCGGCGTTTGGTTTTGTTCGAAAGTTTCTAGGCTTTTTGTAAAATCCAAAGCAACCGAACAAAAAGAGTCCAGGCCGCGCGGACAGACTGCGCGCCCGCGCCTCATCGCTCGCCGGCGGGGGCCCAGCCCGCGGGGTCACTGCACAGATCCCGGCAGTGTGTGGTGATGGTGGTGGTGCAGCGCAGCCGGTGGGGGCGGCGGGGGTGCCGAGGGCGGCGATGCGCCGGCCCCACCCGGCCCTAGCTCTCCGGGCGCATAAACGTCGTCCATGGGTGGGTGGCCGGCGCCGGCCGCCGGGGTCATGCGCTTTTCCTTCTGCCGCCGGTTGCAGAACCAGACGCGCACCACCTCCTTCTCCAGCTGCAAGCTGTCGGCCAGGCCGGTGATCTCGTGCGCCGAGGGTTTGGGGCACTTGAGAAAGTGGCTTTCGAGCGCGCCTTTGACCCCCACTTCGATGGACGTGCGCTTCTTGCGCTTGCGGCCCTGCGCCGCGATCTTGTCCAGGTTGGTGGGGCTGCCGCTGGACGAGTCGGTCTCCTCCAGCCACTTGTTGAGCAGCGGCTTCAGCTTGCACATGTTCTTGAAGCTCAGCTGCAGGGCCTCGAAGCGGCAGATCGTGGTCTGCGAGAACACGTTACCGTATAGCGTGCCTAGCGCCAGCCCCACGTCGGCCTGCGTGAAGCCCAGCTTGATGCGCCGCTGCTTGAACTGCTTGGCGAACTGCTCCAGGTCGTCCGAGCTGGGTGCGTCCTCGTCCGAGTGCTCGCCCACAGACGAGCCGCCGCCTCCCGCGCCTGGGTGCAGGTGCACCGCCGCCGCATGCAGGCCGCCCGCGTGTGCGTGTCCATGTGCGTGTCCGTGTGCGCCCAGGTGCGGCGGCGGCGACGGCTCCAGCTGCGCCTCATGGCCGTCCTCATGCAGCGCGTGGTGCAGGCCGGGTCCCGCGCCGCCGCCGCCCGCCGCCAGCATCCCCGCCAGGCCGCCGCCGCCACCCCCAGGGTAGGCCGCCTGAGCGTAGAGCCCGAGTGGCTGGGGCTGGTGGCCCCCGCCAGCTCCCGGCGACGGCGACATGGCCGGGCCCAAGTGGTGCGCCGTGCCACCCTGTGCCCACGCTGCACCTGCGTGGGCCGCCCCCTGGTGCACCAGGCGTGCATGGAAACCGCCGCCGCCGCCGTCGTCTCGGCCGGTACCACCGCCGCCCGCCTTGCCATGTTCCAGGTGCGGGCCTCCGGCCCAGTCGCCGCCACCACCTCCTCCCGTGGGTAGCCACTGGGGGTGCGCTAGGCCCACGGGGTGGCCCGCGCCCGCGCCCAGCCACTCGTGGTGCATCAGCTTCTGCACTTCGCGGTACGCGGCCCCAGCGTGCAGCCGCTCAGCGGCCGCCGCGGCTGCTGCTGCCGCCGCGGCGTCC
>NW_006408624.1:5979814-5994325 GCF_000296735.1 Chrysochloris asiatica
CCGGTCCCGGTCCCCCGCCCCCCGAGCCAGGCTGCCACCCGGTCCGGCCGCCCGGAGCTTACCATTGGGTCTTGCTCCTGGGATCCCGCGCGCCGGCCGTTCTGATTGGCCACTGGGGCTTCATTCACGACCCCCCCCTACAGTCAGCGTACACACTCACGCCCCGGGGGCGCGGCTGCCACGTGGGGAGTGGCGCGGGGGTGGCACTGGGACCGCACCCCCTCTGGTCCTGTCTGCGTGGGCCCTGCTTTCCCTTGGTGCAGGAGATCCTGAGCCCGGCCGGTCCCACACTCCGTGCGGGCTGAATTTCCTCCCGGATGCTGCCAGAGTGTCCAGAGACAGCGGCTGGCATTGCGGGCTCCGGGAGGCGCTCCGGCTCCGAGAAGCGGCTCAGTTTGCGCTCCTCCCTTAGCATTGCCGCTGCCAGCAGGTCGGGATTCCCGCCGCTCTTGGCGGCTGCTAGCGGGAGGTGGTTCAGCTCCTCTGCTTGGTTCCGGCACGGCTGCACACCTTGCCTCCCGCGGCTTCCAGCGTGCACAGAGCTCTTCTTCGAGCGCCTCCCGGGACCCGTCTCGGTTTTCCCTTTTCTCCCTTTAGACCCAACACCTCAACTCCTCCAGATTCCCACATGCCTGAGAGTGTGTCCGCGCGGGCCGAGTCGGACCAGCCCCAGCTCCACTCCTTGAGCGGGCACTCCTTTTGCTGGGTACTGCGGTCCAGGTGAGTACCGCATGGGCGGCTGGGGACGGCGGCGGCGGGTGGCAATGTTGCCAAGGGAAGACTGTGTCCGCCCATGTTCTGGGGTTCCAGAATGAGAAGACCTCGAAGTGGAGACGAGGCTCCCGGGTACCTGTCTCTCGCCACGGAAGCTTTTTTGGCCCCTCTCTCCAAGCCTTAAGGGCTCACTGACTGGAGTCACGCCCCGGGAAACTTGCTCTAGGTGAGGGAGAGGTAGACTATGGGAAGGGCGGCTAGCATTTCAGAGTGCAGCAGGGAGCTGTCCAGCCTTACGTCGCTCTCTGGGCTTGAGTTTAGCTGGACTTGCCTGGGGCTGCTGGACAGGGAACTAACTGAGGAGCCTTTTTGAAGAGGTAGGGTGTGGAATATGGGTACTTTTTCATCCCTCCAATTCTTTGAGGACTCCCCAAGGACCCTGAATGGATTTGAACCATCGGATGGCTCTAACCCCACAATGGCCCCAGACTGAGTGGGAGTGAACTGTATGTAGCTTCCCCTCTTCCCTAGACTTGGGGTCTCAGGGAGTCTTCCAGCTGCCAGCCCTACCCCATTTCTCTCCTTGATCTGGGTTCCAATAGATGAAAAGATTCCATTCCAGGGTCTTGGCATCCCAGATTACAGGACTGAGCTGGGGGTGGGGGATGGGGGCCTAGTTAGAGTCACACTGGATAAGTCAGAACTGTGGAATAAAGCCTCAGCTGGAAGTTGTGGGAAGAAAGGTGATTGGGGGTTCAGCTGCAAGTCGCTGGACAGTTGACAGTTGAGAAATATTTTGGGTACAGACTGAGCTCACTGGTCCCCTGAATGGAGTCCTAGGATCAGCCTCTGGCTAGTGCCTAAGGGATGGAGTGGGACAGAGCAGGGTCCTTGGCTGGCCGTTGGCCACTGTCTTGAGCAGGCCCCTCAGGCACCATCCTGCCTGCAGGAGCTGTGATGAGACCTGTGTCTGAATCCATCTAAGGAAGCTGGGTTTCCCTGGACTCTGGTCCTGGAGGTGATCACCTTGAGGCAGCATGAGACTTCCTGGCTCACTCAACTTGCTGGTCCCTTTCCCATGCCCTGGAGGTAGGACCAAAGCTGGGATACCCACAGTGAAGTCTCCTCTCCTGCCAGCCCTCGGCAGTCTTGCATGACTTTGACTCTTGGGTTGCCACACTGGAGCTGCCACTATTTTCTTGGACATAAAGGACTCCGGTCCAGTTGCTCTAGCCCTTGATTTTTCTACCTGTCAATTGGGAATAGCACCAAGGTAAGTCAGAAGGTGGTATGAGAAAATGGGAGTTCAAAGCTCTCAGAAAGGGCTTATTGTTCTAGGTGTTTCGATTGTGATTATCCCATGAATGGGCCAATTTCTCCTCTCTAACTAAATCTCAGTTTCCTCATCTCTAGAGTCAGGTTGCAGAAGTTTCAACCAGTTGAGCTCTGATGGTTTGTGGTTCTGTGAACTTGTCCTGGTTCCTGCTGGAGGAAGAGAAATGTCTGGACCTTAGACAGGTGTTGTGATGTCCAGTCTTTGGAATTGCCACTGAGACCTGAAGACCAAAATCGAATGGGCACAGTGCTTTACAGAATGCTTGAACATTCATCATATCCTCTTTACCCTTAGCCCTGTGAATGAACACTGCAGTCATTACCCTCAGTGCATAGATAAGGAAACAGAGACTTGTCCAAGAGTCCCATTCCTCACTGTTCTCCCTGCTACTTTGTCGTGGGGGAGGGTGCCCGTGGAGGCAGCGAGTTGGGTCACCACAGCAAAGAGCACCAATGACCTTGTCTCTTGTACTTCTTGTGGGGTAGGCCAGAGTCAGCTAGAGCTCCTGAGGCTGTGTTCCCTGGTCTGTGTTGAATTGAGGGGTGTCTGCAGCACAGCAGTAGTTAGACTCCAGTTTACCAGTATGGGTTTGTGAGCCCAGGAAACCTCAATCCCAATGCCATTACCCCCACACCAGCTTTGTGACTATTTGCAAGTTGCTTTTACCTGTCAAGAGCCTTAGTTTCTTTATCATAAAATGGGAACTGGGGACTTCTCAGGATTGCTGTTGAGGTTCCAGGGATGAAATAAACTAGTTGCCACTGAATCCATTTTGACTCATGGCATCTCTATGTGTGTCAGAGTAGAACTGAGCTCCATAATTGTTGTTTTTGTTTTTTTCTTTTTAAACTCCTTATTGTGAATTGAGTGAAGGTTTACAGACAAGTTCATTAGTTTCACATTCAACAAATCATACACTTTGTTTCATTTCAATGATGGCAGTTCCCTCCATGCAACATTTCCTCCCTGTGGTTCCTATTTCCATTGCCCCCTCCTTCCCATCCCTGCTCAACTTTGTCCTTAGGGAATTGTTGCCCTTTTGATTTTGAATGGTGACTGTCCCACCATTCACAGTGAGCAGACCTTACTAGTGTTGTCTCCACAAGATATCTATTTACTGCTTGCCTGAAAGTTGGGTCACAAGGGTGCCCACAGGATTTTTTTTTTTTTTTTTAAAATAATGTTTAATATTCAAATTACATAATACATAGACAGGAAAATCTTTAAAGCATACATTTATAAACAGCAATCCAACAATTGTAAAGTAAACAGGGATCCTGATGTCTCAGTGGTTTAAATGCTCAACATGAAACAAAATGTGAGTCATTTGAACTTGCCAACAGGTCTGAGGAGGAAAAATGTGGCTTCTGTAAAGATTTATAGCCTTGAGAGCTCTATGGGGGCAGTTCAACTCTGTTCAACAGGATCACTATGAGTCAGAATCAACTATAGGGCAGTGGGGTTTTAGTATAACACAAACACCAGTGTAACCTCTAAACTGAATCAAGAATTAGAACAATGCTAGTGCTTCCCAGGGAGTCCTGGTACGGTGATGTAGGGTAAGCACTGGACTGATACACACCAGGTCAGCAGTTCAAACCCACCACACAGGATTTTTAATGACTGTTTTTTTTCAGCAATGGATAGGCTGTTTCTTCTGAGATGCCTTTGGGTGGACACAAACCACCAACCAAGCAGCTGATCGTGTTAACTGTCTACACCACACAGGAACTCCCAAGGATGAAGTAAAGCCTGCTCTCTGAATGGCAGACACTTTTTCTGGGGTGAACAGTAGGGTAGCTGTGCAAACTAGGAAAGAATACAATTCCTGTCTTTGCTTTAGACTCTTCAGACCCTATACAGTGACATGGGCTTAGTCTTAAATCAAAGCTTCCTTATATTTGAGAGCTAAGTCTCCCCCATGACGTTGGAACACCCTCTTTACTCTTGCTCCTGCAGATCCTGTGTGGTACACTGGTGCTACCCCCCCCCCCCCCCGGAGCATGACTCTCATAGTCACTGGGGAGAACTTGTCCTCAGACCCACAACACATAGTCACAGGGGTACCCATGGAGGTTGAAACCTACCGTGTTTGCTGGCACAGAATGGTTCAGACATCTGAACAAATGCATATTCACACACACATCACACAGATAAACAAATGCAACCTAGCACACATTCACAGTAGGGACACGTGGGCGTGCACCATCAGGGCTGATGGCCACAATCCCACACAACGAGAAAGACAGGCATGTGTCTAAACGGGAGAGGCACAAAACTGACAAGTAAGCTGAAATAGGCATTCCTTCACTGACATGGAGATACACGATCCCTCTAGTCCATTGGGGCCACAAATGTGGAGCTGCTTAGCTGGCTGCTGATTCACACACATAGGCACACCCTGGTATTTGCTCACAAAGTGAACCACACACATTCTCAGACCCAGAAGCACACAGATACAAAGAGACACACATACATGTGCACACCCTATAGGAATGAATAGATCCACACAAGGGATCAGAAAGCAGAAGGGCTGTGCCTGAACCAGAGTTTGGTCCTCACACTTCAGCAATGCTAGCTCCAAAGAAGCAGGGAAACCCTTGTCTTCCTCATCCTCCCCCCTCTCCCCCCCAGTTTCCTTGTGTGTGGAGGGAAGTTCCCATCCAGGCCGCTGCCAGTCTCAGAAACTCAAGGTCTGGGCCCTGCCTAGTCTGCCCCCAGGCCAGGAACTGCTGGACTTTCCCGGAGCAGTGTGGCCTTTGTCAGGCCCCGGAGTGTGACCATGCGCCTGCTCATTTGACACAGGTCACTGAACCTCCAGCAGATGGGGCCCTCGCTGTGGGGGGTCTGTGGTGATGGAGGGGCTGGAGGGGAGGCTCTTCAGGGAGGGAGGAGGCTGCCTACTTAAGCTCTAGCCACACACTGTGCCAAGCCCCAGGTCAGATACCAGCCTCTTCAGGCCACTGTCACACTGTGCCTGATAGATGCACGCACAGCCTATAGGACGCAGCCACACTTGCAGGTCGTCACCTCCCGTGTTCCAGACACATGTCCCAGACAAGCGAGTCTGCCTACACAAAGCCACACCAAGCCCAACTTCGGGAGGGAAAAGGGAGAGACGGTTTGCTCAGGCAGCTGGGCCGACTACTTTCCTCCTTCTAACTCTGAGCTGTTAGCTGGCTAATATTCTGAGTCCCTGAAAGGCTTGAGAACAGATGCAGTTGTAGAGCCCTCTCAGTCCAGGGTAAGATAGGTCCCAGGACAGTCACCAACGTTCCTTGTAAGCCAGTATTGCTGAGAAGAACTAGAGAGAGGAATGGTCAGGGCCCATGGGGAGGGCAGCTGGAGGAGCTGGTATCTTGGGTGTATGGGCTTTGAGACTTTGCCAGAGACTGGCTGAATTGGGAGGGGTGGGAAGCAGTACTTAAGACTCCTTTCCTTTCCCTTCTGGCAGTCTTCTCCAGTTACTGTTGAGTGGATTCTGACTCGGGGTGACCCCATTTGTGTCAGAGTAGAACTATACTTCCTGGGGTTTACAATGGCTGATTTTTTAAAAGGTAAATTGCCAGACTTTTCCTCTGAGATACCTCTGGGTAGGTTCAAACCTCCAACCTTCAGGTTAGTAGGTGAGCACATCGTTAGCCATTTGTACCACCCAGGGTTCTTATGCTCTTGATCTTGCATTTTCAGAGTGCCAAGGGTCTGGGTTCCATCTTGGATCTGACTTAGACCTGTTGGATGATACTGGACCAATCTCAACTTTCTAATCGCTATGAGCCTCAGTCTCTTCATCTGTAAACTGGGCTGACTGATCTCCATTGAGCTGTTTGAGAAGGTGGAATGAGATCACTGGCCAGATGAAAACTTGGAAAGGGAAAGTGTGACTTGGTTCTTCTCCCAGACTTCCTGGGGATGAGTAAGAGACTGTATATCAGGAGAACCTGTTTCCCTCCCCCAGCCAGTTCTTGCTAAATGGTGTCAGGAGTGACCACGCCCACAGGGGGTTCACTGCCCTCTTGAGTCTGGGCTGGAATGTGGCTTTGACTGGAACAGTCCGGCAGGATCCTGGCTGAGTCCCAGGCTGGGAGTGTGCCAGTCATCCTGTCCTTTGTGCTTGGTGCAGGTAGTCCCAGCTAGGCAGCTGCACAGATAACTGCTGCAGTGGTGGTTCAGAGGTAGAGTTCTGTCTTTCCATGCAGGACATCCAGGTTCGATTCCCTGCTAATGCACCTGATGTACAGCTTCTGCAGGGGAGGCTTCCGTGTTGCTCTGCTGCTGGGCAGGTTACAGGAGAACTTTCATCCTAAGATGGAAGAACTTTCAGACTAGGAAGAAAGGCTCGGCTCTCTACTTCCTCAAAAGCCAGTCACTGAAAACCCTATGGGTCCACAGCCTTCTGATCCTTAACCCATCATGGAAATGGTGCTGGACTGGGCAGTGTTTCTTTCCATTGTGCAGGGGGTCACCATGAATTGGGAGCCCACGTAAGAGCACCATCACTGGAATCCTGGTGTGGTGCTGTGGGTTAATGCGCTGGACTGCAAAGTTGGTTTGAACTACAAAGTCAGTGGTTCAAGCTCACCAGTAGCTCCTTGGAAACCCTATACAGGGTTGCTATGAATCAGAACCAACTCAATGGCACTTAACAACAACAACAACAACAACAACAACAACAACAACAAGAAGCACCATCACCATCAACTGCTCTCCTGAAAGCTCTCCCTACATAGGAAGCCTGAGTCCTCCTGCTCCAACCTCTTCCTTTCCTTACTCCATTCCTCCAGGTGTGCAGTACCTCTTCAGTCTTAGTGAAGGGGAAGAAGAATGGAAGGTGAGGTATTATTTAGGAGTGAACCTTTCCTTGTACTCCCCACACCTCAGCTCTCTAGGCCTATGGATGGGGGTGGGGTCCTCCCATTGCATTAATAGAATATTCATATTAGGGGCGGCCAATTGCACTTGAAATTTACTTCCACTTTTAGCAGAATGGCAGCTTCTGAGCTGGTGTTAATGCCCACGATCCGGTTATGCAGAACACGCTCTCTGCAAATCGGTAAATCATTAGCAGGGATTAATCACTCTGAAGGGCTGGGGCTGGGTTTAGATTTTTTTTTCTTCATAACACACTTTTTATCTGGATGGCTGCATTGGGCAGGGGCGAGGGGGTGTGGAGACAGAGAGTGATAATTTTAAATCTTGTCACCCTGGTTAGAAGAGAGTGAGGTATCTTCCTGGGCCTGGGGTTGACTTGGGGATGAGTATCTTGGGGAGCGTCACTGTGTGCTGTTGACTTGGTGTGCTTGTAAATATGGTGACTGTTAGAATGATTGCATGAATGAGTGTGTTTGTATCATATGTTCTTGTTAAGTGCTGTTGCGTTTCTGTCAACACATAGTGACTCTGTATAGGGTGTCTGAGAAGTGGCTGGTGGGTTTGAACCACTGACTTTGTGGTTAGCAGTCCAGTGCTTATCAAGCAGCACCAACCACGCCCATGATTACTGTGTGCTTGTGCTTGGTTGGTATTAATGTATGTGTGTTAGTGTTTGTAATTGTGTCAGATAGTGTTTCAATATGAGAGTGGTTTTAATGTTAATTTTTGCTTTGGGGATACTGTTTTAGTGTGTACATTACCTGCAGGAAACCCCACCTCACTGTCCTCAGCGGAAAAGCTTGGGCAAGAAGGTAGAACTGCAGGGAAGCCCCAACCATAGCCTTCTGGGGGCATGGCTCAAGGTTATATTTACATATTCATGAACTGGCTGCTCTTGGAGCTGCAACTCAGTCTGAGCCCAGTGGGAGCCTCTCTGGGCAGATGGGGAGGCCAGACTCTCAGTGTAATCCTTCTGAGTCCCCCATCCCAGGGATAGTAGCTGCTCTTCCACCTTGGACCAGGAACACCCAATACTCTATGGTTTTGCATAGCCACAGTAAACCCAGCACTAGCTCCTGATAAGAACTCTGTGGGCATGAGGGGCTGCTGGCCCCCTCTGAGGGCTCTTGTGAACAACCATTCTTCCAGCCAGGACCAAGTGATGAATGAATTGGCCTTCTTTTCTCTCTCTTTCTTCCTAGCTTAATGCAGCTGGGCTTTGGAACCCTTGTTGTTGGATACTTTTGAGTTGGTTCCAACTTATAGGGAGTCCATGTGACAGAGAGAATTGCCCCATGGTGGATTTTTTTGTTTATTTCTTAAACAAACAAATGTATTCTCTCACAGTTAAGCAGGTTCGAAGCCCAAGTTCAGGATGCCAGATCTAGGGGAAGGCTTTCTTTCTCTGTCAGCTCACGTTAGGAAGAAGATCTTTGTCGCCTTCCAACATCCCTTGAAGACACATTGATCCCGTGTGTCTTGGCATCAATCTTCTCCTGATTCTAGGAGGTTCCCAGAGCAGGGACCCTGGGTCTAAACATGTGCCCTGTTCCGGGTTCTTCTTTCTGGGTGGTAGTCAATCCCTCCTTCCGTGGTCACTTCTATCTCCTTTGATTCCTTCTAAGATGAAATGAGATGCAAGCCATGCCCCAGGGAAACTCCCCTGACATAAAATCAGGCCTGTGACCTGAGTAATGGTGATGCATCCCACCCGAATCCCCTTACAACTGACTGTCTGATCACATTGGGTCGGGCTGATGGCATCATTATATAAATGACCAATTACATCATTATGTAACTGCCAAGCCACTGAAAATCTTGGCCCAGACAACTAGACACTTATCTTTGGAGGGCACAGTTTGATCCATAATACTTTGTATGGACTATCCCAACATGCACTTGACCATTAAAACTAAAACCAATTCCATTGCAATCAAGTCGAATCTGACTCAGAAGACAGAGTAGAACTGATCCGTAGGGTTTCTAAGACTGTAAGTCTTTATGGGAGCACACAGCTATTCCTGAGGAATAGCTGCTGGGTTTGAAATGCTGACCTTGCCATTAATCATTGTTGTTAAGTGCTGTCAAGTCACTTCTGACTCATAGTGATCCCAAGGAACGACTGGTGAGCTTGAACCACTGACTTTGCCTTTCAAACCAACTTTGCAGTCTAGCGCATTAACCTGCGCGCTACTCTGAGTCCCGGTGTGCTGTTAGTAGCCCAACGTTTAACCACTGCGCCACGAGAACTCCTTAGTTACCTTCTCAGGGTGTCAGGTAGAGTATATGTATTTGGAGATGAGGTTATTTTTCCCTCCCTTCCAGTCCCAGAATGTGGTGTTTGAGGTAATGTTTAGTGGGTCTGGATCCTCGCACTATGTGGAAGCTACTGCTTCTAATCCTTTCCCCCCTAAGCCCTCCCCTCTCCCTCTTTTCTGTAACATGTCTTTGCTATAGAATCACCTTGCATCGCCTGGGCATCACTGTCCTATACATGTGCCTCCTTCATCCTCCACTGAGTGTTCCCCCCATCCTTGTCATGCAGGTATCTACAGTTAGGAGGAGGTACCTCGTTGACTTTTATAGGCAAGGAGGGCCTGAGGAGAGTTGGTGGGGCTCAGTGTTGGCCTTCCTCAGCTTTCTTGGGGGTGGCAGGTAGAGGGTGGAAGTGGCAGAAGGAGGATTTAGGGATGATATTTTCACGGGGACCCCTCAGCATCTTTATATATCTCTGGTGGCAGACATCTGTCTCAGCTTAGGGTAGCATCTGCCTGGACTGGAGACAACATCTGCTTGAGGCTGGGACACCTGGTTGAGCCCAGCACATTATCTAGCCCCGGGATAGCTTCTGTATGAGCCCAGGACATGTGGCATGAATCTGGCAAAACATCTGTCTGGGTCTGGTGCAACATCGTCTTGGCCTGGGGGCAATGTCTATTTGGGCCCTGGACATCTGTCTGACTTGGGGTTGTCTGCTGAGCCTGGAACAATACCTGTCTGAGCCTGGGGGTGGACTTGTCATTGCAGATAAAATCATGCTTGAGTCTCAACATTGGTTTGTGGCTGAGTTTAGAGTGTATGTAGGACTTGTGTCTCTGCTGTCTTTTCTGCTAGGGAAGAGTTCTCAGCGCACAACTTCCCTTCAGTTGTAGGCCCGTTGTCTTGGATGCTCTGGATGTAAGGTTCATTTGAAACTTACATCTCAGTGACTCTTGGAATCCAAAGTTAAAAGAATGTTTAAGGGGAGTGTTGTTGTTGTTGTTAAGTGCCGTCGAGTTGATTCCGACCCATAGTGACCCTGTATAGGGTTTCCAGGGAATAGTTGATGAGCTTGAACCACAGGCATATAAAATCTAGTGATTGGCCTAGGAGACAGTTCTCCTTCCTCTGGTCCTTCTGTTGAGCCGGGACAGAGGGCTCTTCATAAAGACACAGCTCTGACCTGCTACTTGCCTCCGGAGAAGCCTTCTGTTGCTCCCTATTATGGGTATCCTGATGACCCCTCCTCTGCCAACCTCTGCCCTCATTTTCGCTGCTCCTTCTATGTGCCGGATGCATCCAGCAACAGTGAGCTCGAACACACTAGGCTCTTCTTTGGCTCCCTACCTCTCTACATGCTGCTCCCTCACTCCGGATGCCCTTTCTCCCCTTATACACCCTTCCAGTCCCAGCTCAATGTCACCCACTCCTAGTGTGTTTTTGTTCCCTCTCTACGTCCTGACTCCTAAGTCCTGACTTCTGGGCTGCTTCCACCCTGTACCACGCAGACCTTAGGTGTAAGTTCTTACGAGATGGCTTTTCCATTCGCTGTTTGTATGTCTGTCTCTCCCACTGGACTATGAGCTCCTTGGGGGCAGGGCCTGGCTTCATTCCATCCCTGACTTCCCAGCACCAGCCCGTTTCCTGCTTTACAGAATGCCTGTTGGGTGACCACATAGCCATGCCATGGTGATCTCATTTCCGTTTTGTTTATTTTTTAATGAAGGACAGATTGTGGATACTGTAGGTAGTAGATTGCAGCCTCAGGAGACTAGATGGGGTTCAGAGAAGAAGGCCTAAGCATCCAAAGTGACTAGTGATGGGTTCCGAGTGCACTGGACAAGGATCTTTTAGGGATTCTGTCTGTGGCTCAGTTCTTGATTCAGAACCAAGATAGAGATTTTCAGCTGACAAGAGCTGGGAGGAGCAGTAAAGGTCAGGTGGCTGCAGTGGATTCAGACATAAATAGCCTGTCTATGGGCTGCAGGGATGGGACAAATCCAATGAGTTGGGAAGGGGTTGTCTGGGGGTAAATGGCAGGATTTCTATCTGGGTCTAAGCCTACTTCTTGAGAGCAGATGGGAGAATAGAGGCCAGGATTAGCTTGTGTGGAAAACGCGCAGGGCTCAAAGGTTTGTTCAAGATGGAGAGTCATGGAAAGTGTTAATAGAAATAACTGTGTCCAGAGAAAATGTTTCTCACTGGTCAAGCCTAGCTGTCATTTGGCTAGGTGCAAGGGTGGGGAGAAGGGTCAGAGTAGAGGTAGTTGATGAGAAGTGAATTCTCTGGGGACATGGTTTTTGTCTTTGTGGTTTTTATTTAAATAGGAGTGAAGGATCCCTGGTAGTACAGTGGGTTAAGCATTGGGTGGCCTTCTACAAGTCGGCAGCTCATACCCACCAACTTCTCTATGGGAGAAAGATTAAGCTGTCTGCTCCTGTAGATATTTGGTCACGGAAACTTCAAGGAGTGCTTTGACTCTGTCCTTCAGGGCTGCGATGAGCCAGAATCAACTTGGCGGCAACGGGTTAAACAGGATTGTGTCTATTGTTCTCGCTGATGATAAAAAGGAATACAAGCTTATTTGTAAAACTTCATGACCTCAGGAGTATATGAAATAGATAGTAGACGTCCTCCATTAATCTCTCTGTCGCACCCCTTATCACTAGTCCTTTTGGGGTTTTAGAATATTTTTTTGCATGACATCATTTAATAGCTAAGATTTATTGAGTCCTTGTTATGTGCCTGAACTGTGCTAAGTCTTTCTGTCTGGTTTTTCATATTACATTCTCACGAAAATACTATGAGTTAGGTCTAACTAGTAGTCCTATTTTACAACTGAGGAAACTGAGGCTTGGAACGTTGAGCTAACTTGCCAAGGCTGTCCAGGTTAAGCAGAATATATCAAACCAGCAGCATTGGATTGATTCGGACTCTTGGTGACCCGTGTAGGTCTGAGTAGAGTTGCTCCATAGGGTTTTCAATGGTTGAGACCTTTCAGACGTAGAGCATCAGGCATTTTATCTAAGGTGGGCCTCTGGGGAGATTTGAACTGCCAACCTTTTGGTTAGCAGTTGATCACTTAACTGCTTATACCACCCAGACACACACACACACACACACACACACACTCTCTTTCTCTAATATATTTATGGTTTGTTTGGACAGAAGATGGAACCACAGTACATACAGCATTTCTGTAACCCGTGTTTTCATTAACAGTATATTGTGGATGAGTGTGAAAGACATAAGTTAGAAGTATTGCTACAAAGTCATAGAAACCTTTATGGAATACAAATATCAAAATGTGAAGCTATTGTTTCTTGGCATTTCCTACATCTAAGTCTATACACTTCTGAAGGTGGTGTTTCCAGCTCTCTAATTCTTCCTTGAAGAATTCTGCGCTCTTCAAAAGAGCAGACTTGGCATCATTAAGGACTCAAATCATGTTCCATTTAAATGTTCTTTGAATTTGATGAAAAAACAACACAAAGCAAAACAGTCTGGAGGGGCAAGATTAGAGGGACAACAGTCTGGAGGGGAGGATGAAGGTTCCCAGTGAAGCAGGCCCTTGCTACCCTTGAAGAATGAGCAGGTGCATTGTGAAGGGAGAAAAATCCTCAGCAGTGCAGTTTTCATTTCCTGAAAATGTCTTCCTAATAAGCCCCCAACAATTGTCCTATGTCCTTTGAGAAACATCTATCAAGATTATCCTCTTGGGGTCTCCAAAAAACAGTCAGCATAACTTTCTGAGCTGACCTCCCTGCCTTGAATTTCACTGACTTAGCATAAGCACTCAACTGCAAGGTAGCTTTGAACCACGAGGTCGGTGTTTCAAATTCACCAGCCGTTCCTTGGAAACCCTATACAGGGTCACTATGGGCCAGAACCACTTGATGTCACTTAAGAACAACAGAAAATCCTCTTGAAAATCACTGTTTTGATTGGACTTTTATTTTTTGAAGGCACCCTCAGGAGCCTAAGACGAATGTGTTACTGAGAGGACCTGTCTGCGGTCATCCACTGATGGCAGAGACGTGTTTGAACATGTTTGGTTTGGAATAAACTCATCCATGTATGAACTGGAACCCTAGTAACAATACTTCTTGACTTGGCCTTTTATCCACATATCTAATTTTTTATATGTCATCCACCTTATCCTTTTGAGTGGCTGTATAACATTCAATTGTGCACACATTCTGTAACTGATATAGCCAGGCCTTCACTCATAAACATTATATGGTAGCTGCTCTTCCCTTGAACTGCTGTCGGGCTGTCTTTCCTGAGGAGAGGAGGTTAGACTAAGCCATGGGTGTTTAAAGAGCCAGCGTTGTGGTTCAAATTTCTAAGGGACTATCTTGTTAAAGAATGAGCTTCCTAACCCTTGAAGGTTTATGCCAAGGCATACTAATAGTGCCACAGGAGGATTTTTTTTTTTTTTAAGTTTTTATTATGAACTGAGTAATAGTTTACATGGGAGAACATCGGTTTTATACTCATTGTTTCATTGCAGTGATTACAATCACCTCCGTGTATCATCGTTCAACAATATTTTCTTCTATTCTCTGTTTTTTTTTTTGAATGTACACAAAAACACTCAGGAATATATAATCATTTAAATAACCAAAGGGCTAATTCTGCAAGCCTGCCTCATGGCTGCCAGCAAACAGCCTTTCTCTTTTCATGAGTCTAGAGTCCTCTGCTGCTCTATCTCTTCATGTCATCATCTCTGTCTCCATCTCTGGTGTTGTTGCTTCTCTGGATAGGGTCCCACATTCCGCTTGTGCTCTTCTCCCTTGATGGTCCTAGGATCCTCTGTTCCTGGAATGTAAGATTAACAACTCCCCCTTTATGTTACAAAACTTCTACCTTTACAGTTGTGACAACTGTAATTAGTTATGATAACAGTTATGCACTATTGAATCATAAGAATCTTATCCCCATCTGTTTTCACCAGACCCATCTAGACAAGATGAAAACTATTCAGTGCGGATTCTATCTTCCCTTGCACACTCTGAAACTAAACTCCCTCTTGAAAACTTGTAAGCCAGTCACTTCATGCCTTTATAGCCCCCTTCCCCCTATTTTAGGTAGCCAATGTCTAAGTTGCCCATCCTTATCAACCCTGTGTAATGTGAAGACTCCACCCCTCTCAATTGGTATTTTGAGCTATTACATCCATAAGTATGTTGTTGTTAGATGCCATTGAGTCAGTACCGACTCATAGTGACCCTAAGCACAACAGAATGAAACACTGCCTGATCCTGGGCCAACCTTACAGTTGTTGCCACGCTTGAGCCCATTGATGCTGCCACTTTGCCAATCCATCT
>NW_006408624.1:5995174-6008920 GCF_000296735.1 Chrysochloris asiatica
ATACTCATACTTCACAATGTTGTCCATAGCTTGTCATGATCCACACAATCGAAAGCCTTTGCATAGTCAATAAAGCACAAGTAAGCATCTTTCTGATACTCTGTGCTTTCAGCCAAGATCCATCAGACATCAGCAATGATATCCCTCGTTCCATGGCCTCTTCTCAATCCATAAGTATAGGTAAAGTTAATCAAATTGTAACAATTTACACTTATTTCCATAATCAAAAAAAAAATTTTTTTCATCTTCCTTTAGTAGAGTTCTGATCATCAAACCATTGAAGCTAGGTCAAATGGGTTCTGCAAGTATCGGTGTTCTTGTGCATCTCTCCTCACTTCATATCAGCTGGATGCTTCACTCTTAGTTCTAGCCCTCTGTGGCTAGGTCCTTGTCCATGGGCCCAAATGTCACCAGGACCAACCAGTCCTTCCTCTTCTTTCTCTCAGTTCTAGGTTGACGGGAATCTATGGAATGTAGTCAAACTCAACCTAAATCTTTATTGCTGCCTTCTCCCCATTTCCACTCACCAGTAGAACAATGTGGTCACCAGCAAGCTTACATACCTGCTTGTGTGTTCCCTTTGGTTCTTTCAGTCCTGAAGGGAGTTGATTGCTTACCTTGATGGCTTCCCAATGAACAACTTGCTTGGTTCTTGTAGTAGGTAATCAAATTGCTGTTTTTGTTTTGGATTTTTCCTGTTGGTCTTTCTTTTAAGATGTATTTTTTGTTCCTTTGGCTGCTCCAGGCTGGTCTGCTTGTACAGAAGGATTTTTGCACTAGGCAATGGTTTGGAGGTGGAGTAGGGCTGTAGTATAGTCGGAGCACTGGTCTTATAATAAGGAGGCTTAGCAAATTTTCTAGAGCCTCAGTTTCCTTATCTGTAAAATGAAAGTAGAATACCACCACATAGTTACTACTAAGGACTTTGGAGTCAGGCAGACTTGATTTTGAGTAAAGACTCTGTTTCTTACCAGTTAAAGCAATTTGCACAAACACCCTAAAGTACAGTTTTCTCACAGGTAACCTGGAAATAAAAATAGTCCATCCTTCTATTTAGCTCATATTTTTGAGCACCTGTTTTGAGGCAGACACTAGGGATGTAAGTCTCCTATCCTCAGGGAACCTACATTCTAGAGGAAAAGGGAAGAGAACCAGCCAGTAAACAAGTACACAAGAAAACTACAGAGTGTAGTAAGCATTATGAAAGGACTCTGTTAGGTGATACAATAGAGTTGCTTGGAAGGGTCTAGAATCAGTGGTTGAGAAAGGCCTGTCTGAGGAGGTGATGTTTGATCTGAGACCTGGAGAATGAGATGGACCAGTCATACAGAGAGCCACTGAAAGTGTTTTCAGCCAGGGAGGTGGCAGACATAAGGGTCCCATGGAGTACTGGGTGCCCAAAGAACAGAATAAGCCAGTGTTTCTGGAGCAGAGTGAGCTGGAGCTGGGGGCCATGAGGAAGGTGGGCCAGGCTGGGCAGGGTCTTGTAGAATATGGTCAGGAGTCTGATATCCAGCTAAGGGTACTGCATAGTGGTTTCGAGTCGGGCTGCGAACCTCGAGGTCAGCAGTTTGAAACTACCAGTTGTTTCACTGGAGAAAGATGAGGCTTTTTGCTCCCATAGTTTATAGCCTTGGAAACCCTATACAGGATCGCTATGAATGGGAACCGACTCCACAGCACTCAACCACCAAGCACCACCATCAGTTTGATATAGAGGAGGGCTGTGACTCTATAGGATAAGCACTGGACTGCTGATCACAAAGATAGTGGTTCTAGCCACCAGCCACTCCACTGGAGACAGATGAGACTTTCTGCTCCTGAAAAGACTCAGCCTCGGAAACCCTGTACAGGGTCGTTATGAGTAGCTACTGACTCGATGGCACTTAACAACAACAACACAGTTTGTCATAAGGAACTCTAGTGGCACTGTAGGTAAGGCATTAGACTGCTAACTGAAAGGTCAGAAGTTCAAACCCACCAGTCATTCTTAGGGAGAAAGCTGAGGCTATCTGTTCCTGTGTGGCGCTATGGGTTAATGCTTTGGAATGCAAAGTCGCTTTGAATCTCAAGGTCGGTGGTTCAAGCTCACTAGTCGCTTCTCGGAAACCCTATACAGGTTTGCTATGGGGCAGAACTGACTCAATAGCACTTAACAACAACAACAACAACAACATCTGCTCCTGTAAAGATTTATAGTCTTGGAAATCCTGTATCGGGTCCCTATCAGCTGAAATCGAGCTGATGGCAGTGGGCTTGTTTTTTCTTTGAGTTTTGCCATGAAGTCTAAATGAGATCAGCATGGTGTCTTAGTTTGGGTTTCCCTAGAAGCTGACCCTAAAATAAGGATTTGCACGCATGAGTTCTGTGGTGCAATGGTTCAGTGAAGTGGCTGGCTGCTCACTGAAATGTTGATGGTTGGAACCCACCCAGTGGCTGTGTGGCAGAAAGCCTTGGCAGTTTGATTCCCTAATCATTACAGCCTAGGAAACCCTATGGGGCAATTCTACTCTGTCACATAGCATTTTGATGAGTTAGAATCAATTTGATGACACCCAGCAACAATAACAGGAAAGTGTGGTTTCAGGAAACAGTGGGGGCAGAGTGGGGAAATGAGTCAGGACAGAGGAGGAAGGAGACCAATAGAGGCACCTTCACCTTCATCAAGCAAGCTGCAAGTTCTCACTGTGGACAACTGATTTGAGCTCTGTCCCACTGAGGTACTCCATGGAGCACACATCTGACAGTGACCCCACTTGATGAGTGAGTGGACTGTGTCTTTTATATTCCCACAACTGTTAGTCTGCTCCTGGGAGGGCAGAACAGGCTCCTAAAAATCTGAAAAGCCAGACTTGTTGCTTTGAGTCGATTCTGACTCTTGGTGCCCCCTTATATGCAGAATAGAACTTCTCTATAGGGTTTTCATCACTGTGACCTTTTGGAAACCGATGGTCAAGTCTTTCTTTCAAAGCAGCTCTGGATAAGTTTGAACTACCAACCTTCAGTTAATAGCTGAGCACTTAACCATTTGTGCCACCTAGGGTCTCCAAGCTGGCTCCTAGAAGCTGAGTAAAAACCCTGCAGGCAAAGATTCAGTTTCAGGGAGCTGAAAGTCACAAAAGGCAGGGCCTAGAGATACAGGACGGGTACTATCTGTTACACTAGAAATACTATTATTACTATAGTATTTATAGAGTATGAATGGCAGTTACAATAATGGTTATTGTTACTATAGCAGTTAAATCCAATGATATTAATAGCTCATACATATTGGGTGCTTACTAGATACCAAGTAACATTTTAAGCACTTTGCATGTTATCTCATTTAAGAGCTCTGGTAGCGTTGTGGTTACGAATCGGGCTGCAAACCTTAAGGTCAGCAGTTAGAAACTACCAGCTGCTCCGTGGGAGAAAGATGAGGCTTTCTACTCCCATAAAGATTTACACCCTCGGAAACCCTGTACAAGGTCGCTATGGGTCAGAACCGACTCAACGGCACTTAACAACAACAACAAGTAGCTAGCATATTCGAGTCCTGATGTGGTGCTGTAGGATAAGCACTGAAGGGTCCATTGTTCAAACTCATCAGTCACTCCTTGTTGTTGTTGTTAAGTGCCATTAAGTCGGTTCTGACCCATAGCAACCCTGTATAGGGTTTCCAAGGAGCGGCTGGTGAGTTTGAACGGTTGACCTTGTGGTCCAAACCAACTTTGCAGTCTAGCACATTAACCCACAGCGCCACACCAGGACTCCTAGAAAACCCTAAACAAGTTTGCTACCAACTAGACGGGCACTTAACAACAACAATGCACTAGCGTATTGGAGAATGCCTGACATTCCCTTGGTAATCAATAAATAGTGGTTTATACATCTATCCTGTTAGTTCTAGATCTCAGATGATGATTAGCAGTGCAGCCCTTGATGCCGATGCCGAGGCCCCTTGTCCCAAACCTCCTGAGCCGCAAGGCAGCCTCCCTAGTGCCTCGAGGTGCTGACTCAGCAGTGAGAGATGTAAATTCTTACCTTGGTTTGCATATGATTTACACATATTCATTTATGCGTGTCTTTGATTACTGTCAAAGTGCCTCTGTGATTTTTCTACCAGGCTTCAGGGCCCTGCAGAGGGCATGGCTAGTGCTGATTTGGCTGCAGGCTTGGAGTGTGTGTGTGATTGTGAGGGTGGTGCTGGGGACCACAGGATTGAGCAGACGGTAGACTAGAGCCTGGGATTCTGGAGTGAGTGATAGGGGAATTTGGGGTGAGCATGTTTCAGGGTCCAACTAACGAACTAGGAGATAGGGCACTGCAGCAAATGATTAGGGGGATCCTGAAGTGGCCATGACCTTGGAGAAGCTAGTCAAGCTTTCTAGTAGGAGCTCAGACCCAGGGAACTAGGGAAGGATCTGGTGTGGTCAGGTCAGAGGAAGATGGCTGGAGCTCAGAGACACAGAAGGGCCTCTCCCTGGAGGCTTCCCCAGCCCCTGCCCTCACCCACTGGGAATCCCTGCTGGATGCTGATGGTCTGGGAGAAAGAGTGCTTTCTGCAGTTAAGGCCTGGAACAGGAACTGGGGAAATCTGCCAATTAGTAAGAATTTTCTGTGTGTGCCTGCTGGGAGTGCCCAGCCCAGTGCCTGGCACTGTGGGAAAGATCTGTCCCAGCCTGCAAACCTTGGTGGGGGCGGGGCGGAGGGGTGCTGTTGAGATAAGGCGGGAAGGACAGGCCCTGACAGTGATTGGGAGCTACGTGCCTGGTACCACAGGGCACTTTTATCCATTATCTCCTTTAATCCTCACAAAGGCCCAAAGAGCCAGTGACTGTCAGAGACTCAGAGAGCTGCAGTAACTTGCCCAAGATCACTCAGCAAGTGAGTGGAAGAGCCAGGCTTTGAACCCAGCTCTATCTTGTTCCTGAGTCCAACACTTAGCTAGTTTATTCCACCTTGTTATTGTTGTTAAGTGCTGTTGAATTAGTTCTGACTCATAGTGACACTGTATAGGATTTCTGAGGAGCGGCTGGTGAGTTTGAACCGCTGACCTGCTGGTTCAAATGATCTTGTGGTCCAGTGCTTATCCTGTAGTGCCCCACCAGGAGGAGAACACATACCTCACTTACCTGTGAGAGTGAAATGAACTCAGGCAGAAACAGCATATCACAATGGCTACGATGTACAGGAGGTGCTCAATATGTTTCATTGTTTTCCCTCTTAAGTGATAGAGTTGTTTAGTGCTGCTGAGTCAATTCTGACTCATAGCAACCCTGTATAGGGTTTCTGAGGAGTGGCTGGTGGGTTCGAACAGCTGACTTTGTGGTTCACAGCCCAGTGCTGATCCTACAGTGCCACACCAGGAGTCTAGTGATTGCTCTAGACTTCTTAAATCCTAGTTGATTGGATCTATGGTTTGCATGGCACCAATGTTCTTGCAAAGGAGCTCTGGTAGCATTGTGGTTATGAATCAGGCTGCGAACCTTAAGGTCAACACTTCAAAACTACCAGTTGTCCCATGGGAGAAAGATGAGGCTTTCTGCTCCTGTAAAGATTTACAGCCTCTGAAACCCTGTACAGGGTCACTATGAGTTGAGATCGACTCCACGGCACATAACTACCACCAAGGTTCTTGCAACAGGGGCAGGGGGAGTGGTTAGGGACAGCATGTTTTCCCCTGCAGGTTGGATGAACCCTTGTCATGCATTGACACTTGTACTGTGAAGACACTGAGGATGTTTAGTTAGGATTCCTTGGGTATAGATGTGTATGGACTTGGGGAGGGTCCTCAACTTGGAAAGGAGATATCACTTTGGGGAGATGGGGGAGATCTACAAGCAGGCCCTCTCTCATTTCCAGCCAGGAATGAACCATGTGAAGATGTGTCGGGAATCTCTTCTGGCAGAGGCAACAGCAAGTGCAAAGGCCCTGGGGTAGGAATAAGCTTGATGTGCACATCTTTCATAGTCGAGACAATATTGATCTTTCAGTGTTGGAAGTAGAGGAGCTAAATGGGAGCGGGATTCATTCTTTCATTTGTACACTTATTCAACAAATATTTATCTAGTGCCCACTTTATGCCACCCTAGGTGTGGATGGCTACGACGTATTGAGTGTTTACTATGTTTCTAAGCACATTGCGTATATGAACTCATTTAATCTCTGTAACAACTTGGGATGTTGAAACCTTGAGAGACAATTGAGCTCCCTTTGACTCCCCCAGTCTCTTCGTCTCTAGCCTCTGTGGGTATCCAGTGTCTGCCACTCAGAACCAAGACCAGGATCCTCACTGTGGGTGAGGTGGGGGCAGTCCTGAGACCTTCACTGCTCTAGGGTCTTGATGCCCCTGCTGGACCATGCCAGGACCAGGCCTCAAGCTTCCTGGAAGCTGCAAAGCAGACTGAGGTCAGAGAGAGTGGGTACTGGACTTAATCCCCACCTAGCAGGCCTGTTTCATAACTTCCTCTCCCAGGGGGGTCTCCCGGGCATATCTTCCCTGCCTCCCTTCTACCCCTCAACTCCTGGTCCCCCTCCAGCCTCTGCACAGAACTCAAGTCCTGTCCCGTGTGTGGGCTCTGCTCATGAAGCCAAGTCCTAGCTAAGGGCGGAAGCTCCTGGCAGGGAGAAAAGAAGGCTCCATACCTGTTCTCTGATGGGATGATCCTGAAACACTCCCTGTGGCTTCACTAACTCTGCTGGATGCAGCAGGCGCGCTGTGTGCCCTTGCTGGCTTACTCTGTAGTTTCCTGAAACTGGTTGGCTCTCAGGGTTTCAGCAGAGTGGGTTTCTCAGTGCCTGACTAGCTGCCATACTCCACACATATGCCCCTAACTTGAGCTCCTGACAGTCTCCTTGATGGGTGGGGGCAGAGAAGAGTAAATAGAAAAATTGTTCAAGTTTCAGAGTCCAAAGAAGAAGCCAGGCTCTTCATTCAGTCTTGAGTGAATAAATAAACCTGACACGGAGTGGGAAGAAGGAAAAGCAAGATCTTATACTGGTGGGCTGTGCTAATCATGACTCCATCTGTCTCTCCATCCATCTACCCACCTGGTGTGGTGCTGTGGTCTAATGTGCTGGAGTGCAAAGTCATTTGAACTGCAAGGTCAGTGGTTCAACCTCACCAACTGCTCTTTGGAAACCCTATACAGGGTCATTATGGGTCAGAACTGACTTGATGGAACTTAACAACAACAACCCACTTGTCACTCACCCACCCACTTACCAATTCATTCTTCCATCCACCCATCAACCCACCCACCTACCTATCCATTCACTGCCGCTACCCACCTACACATCCATTCACCTGCAATCCATTCATGTACTCATCTGTCCTGTCCTTTTTTCCTTCCTCCCTTCCATCCATCCATTTATCCACTCACTCACCAATCCACCACTTACCACCCATCCACCGACCTATCACCCACCTACTTTTCCTGACTTTTTCCCTTCCTTATTTCCTTCCACCCACCTAACCGTCTTCCCACTCATCTACACCTGTCTACCCATCCACTCACCTGTCCATCCACTCACCTGTCCATCCACCCACTCATCAGCCACCCATCCATCAGCCACCCATCCATCAACTTATCCACTACAACCACTACCCACCTATCTACATACTTACCTGCCTGAACATCCATTCATCCACCCACCTCTCCTGCTTTTACTTCCTCCCTTCCACCACCCATCTGCCATCTATCCACCTACTCACCATTCACCTACCTACCCACCCCTTAACTCACCTGCTTATCCATCCATCCACCCATCCACCCACCCACCTACCCGATACCACCTGCCCTTCCTCCATTCTTTTTTCCCTTTTTCCCTTCCATCCATTCAATCATCCTCCCAGCCATTCACCCACCTATCCATCCATCCACCTATCCATCCATCCAAATACACCTAGTACTTTCCACTGATTCAGTTATGCTTATTGAATGTGAGTGTTTGGAAAGCTGGTCAGTTTTCTGTGATCCCTTTGTTTATTTCTTCTCCCCACCTGGTTCTTAGAAATGCTCTTCGAGAAGTGGAGAGTCCCCCATCTCTATAGTGTGTAAAGAAGAGGATGCTATCTTGACTATGGGGTTGGCAGCAGCTTCCTAGCTTGGATGCCTTCGGGGAGTCTTGCATGGTACTCCCACCCCTGCTGGACCATCCCTCTGACCCTCACTTCTAGCTGTGGAGGGTGACAGGGTGGTTGCCAGGTGGACAGGGCCCAGGGGTGGGGGCCTTACTGCCTGGCAGCCTGCTCATGCTGCTGCAGGGACTGCTAGCCTCCTGTCAGCACCAGACTTTTGGAGCGGTGGAGTTGTGTTGCTGAGGAACCTCTCTGCACTACTGTAGTAAACAAACAGCCTGACTCTAGACCCAGGAACTGGGGTGGGGGCGGGGGCGGAGGCTGCCATCTTGGCAAGAGCAGGAGCTAATTGGGGACTCAGAGGGCAGGTAGGCTCCTTGAACCTCAAGCTGAGCTGTTTCTGTGGGCCTAAGAGTTTGGGCTGCAGTCCTTATCCTGGACAGCAGATGTGGGCAGCAAACGGTGGGTAGGCTCTGAGCTGCCCTGGTTTGAGGTGGAACTGTACAAGGAGATGTCAAAGGCAAAGACCCAAGTCAAGACAGAGACAATGCCTCAGGAGCAGGCAGAGACCCAGAGAAAGAAACTAGAGACACACAAAGAAGTCTCAAGTAAGGTTGAGAGAAAGAGAGAGAAATGGAGACTCAGAAAGACAGGGACAGAGTCAGGTGAGAGAGGGAGGAGTGTAATGACTGGAGAGAAAAGGGTCAGGGTAGAGGAGTCCAGGGCAAGGATGAAGGTGGGAATGGTGAACCAGGAAACAGGTTTCCCAAAGGCAAAGGAGTCTGGAGAGTAATAATAATCCTCTCCTATCCATCCTGGTGTGGCACTGTAGGGTCAGCACTAGATGATGAACCACAAGGTCGGCAGTTCAAATCCACCATCTGTTCCTTAAAAGCCCTATATAGGTCGTGTTGAGTCAGATTCAACTGGATGTCACTTAACAACAACAACAACATCTGAATAGCAAGGAGCCCTGTTGGTGCTGTAGGATAGGAACTGGACTATTAACCACAAGGTCGGCAGTTCAAACTCACTAGCTGCTTCACTGGAGAAAGATGAGACTTTCTGCTCCCGTAAAGATTTACAGCTTTGGAAACCTTATACAGGATCAATATGTGGATTTTTTTCTTCTTCATCTGAATTGTAAGAGCTCTAGTGGTGCAATTGATTAATCATTGGTCTACTAATTGAAAGGTTGGTGGTTTGAACCCACGGTCCCTTCCACCAGAGAAAGATGTGGTAGTTGGCTTGGAAACCCTGTGGGGACACCTTTTCTCTGTTGCCCTTGTAGTGTAGTGGATTATGAGCTGGGCTGCCAACTGCAAGGTCAGTAGTTGAATCTACCAGTCACTCCATGGGAGAAAGATGAGGCTTTCTGCGCTCGTAAAGATTTATAGCCTCAGAAACTCTGTACAGGGTCGCTATGAGTTGGAACCGACTCCACGGCCCATCACCACCCCCACTACCATGGGTCATATTAACTGTAGAGCAGTGGGTTTATTTACTTTTTTGGTATCTGAATAACACTCTACAGTGAATGAAACTTTCCCACTTGGCTAAACTCATTCAAGCCCCACAAAATCCTGGCTGAGATGGGAGGGGGTCCCTCAAGGTAAGATGGGGACAGGGAGGGATTATCCTCTGGAGGTAGGTGCAGGGAGGATGTGGGGAGCTGGAACTGGAACCTAAGGACTGGCTGTGAGGTGGGACTTATAGGGGCTGGTGAGTGCTTCAGAGACAACTGGGCCTGAGTCCCTCCAGGGACCAAGCCATCCCCAGCTGTGTTTCAGAGGCTGTTCCTGCCACTGCAACGTTTTTGTTCCTCTTCCTGGAGAGTCAAGGTGCTTCTTGTCCCCTCTGTCCTGTTCCTGACTGCCAAACTCCCCATATCCCCTTCAGGACTGAGGCACTCTCTCATTCAGCTGTGGGCTGTGGACAGATCACAGCTGAATCCATTGCATACGTGGACTGGTCCTTGGTGGAAGGGGCAGTGCTATGCCCAAAGTCAGGCCTCCTACCAGGCAGCCTGCATGCAATGACTGGTTGATTGTGAGGCAGGAGGTACAACTTGGGAGACTTCTGAAAGGTCATTCCAGCTCCAGGGCGCCTTCTGAGATGGCTGTGGCCCATTGTGACTGCATGGTCCATGGCAGATCTGTGTCTCCCCTTATCAAGTGCTGCTTCCCCTACTTCCTGCTGTTTATGAGCGCATTACCCAATAAACCTCCTGCATGCAAATCTCACGAGTCCTGGTCACTTCGTGGATATAAGCTGGCCTGCTAACTGCAAGGTCAGAAGTTCAAATCTACCAGTCACTCCATGGGAGAAAGATGAGGCTTTCTACTCCTGAAGGCACACAACCACCACCACCACCATGCAAATCTCAGAACTATGACAGTAACCCTAGCCAAGCCCACTCCCAAGTCTTGTTCTCTGTCCCCATCCCCATCACAGGGGCTGGCCTCTGCCCACCTCTGTCTGTTTATGTCTGGGGGAAGTGGAAATGGGGATGCCCATCCAGCTACCCCATTCTGGGTAGAACCTCTCTCCCTATTCCAAGAGAAAGATCATGGGGAACTTGTATCCTAGTTTAAACTCAGAAAATATGGTAGGTGCTCAGCGGTTCTGAATGATGATGGTGGTATCTGTCTGCTCCTATCATAGGCAAGAGAGTCTGGAGGTTAAAGCTCTGGAATCAGCCTGCCTGGTTCAAATGCCCACCCCACCATTTAAAAGCTGTGTGACCTTGGGCAATCAGGATTACAAGAGGTAATATATTAAAACTACTTAAATGCAAAGTAGCACTTGCGTGTTAGCTATTATTATTTTTGTTAATTTATCAGCAAACTCTGGATCTTCCAGGTTGATGGGATTCTGTAGACCATGTCTAAGAGATACACACACACGGATGAGGAGTTATTTCCTTAGGTGAGCAAGGAGTCTCCTCCCATGTGTTGGCCTGTGTCTCTGTGCAGTGCAAGCTCCTCACTTTTCAGACAAGGTCTAGAGGGGACAGTCAAAGGCCACACAGTGCTTCAGGGCTAAGGATGACCTAGATCCAGCATCCTATTCCTCATCTGGGCTGAAGGCTCAAACCTTAGTACCCAGGGCAAGCCCCTTCTCTACCTCATTCTAGGGGCCTAGAGCCAGGGAATACCAGTGTCTCAGTGTTCTTGGTGGCATCTGCAGGCTCCTGGGCTGTGCTTGCTTCAGAGGTAGCCTTCCTTCCAGTGCTCCAAGATCATACCCTCCCCTGGGCCCCTAGTTCTGTTGCTGGGGCCTCTCTGGGTTTCTAAGACATCAACTGAGAAGTCACTGAGATTCCAAGCCTAGCTTCTAATACTGCACTCAAGGTCTGCAGTAGTCAGTAATAACAGCTGTCATTCACTGCACATCCTGTTAGATTCCTGCCTCATTTACCCCTCACAGTGATGCCATCAAGTAAGCATCGTTCCTTCCAATGCTTCCACCCAACTCTAAACCCCACTGTCCCACACCTGGCAATTGCCTCTTAACTGTTCTCCTTGCTTTCACTCCTGCCTCTCTAGGGCGATGTCTGCCCAGTGCTGAAGCCACAGGTAGCTGTTGGTTTGTCTGAATTGAAATGTGCCGCAAGTACAGAACGCACCCTGGAGTTTGAAGACTTGGTATGAAAATAAGAACAGGAAATAGCTCACCGGTTCTTTGTGTAAACAGATGACACATTGAAAGGATGGTATATTGGATGTATTGGGTTAAATCAAATAGGCAATACAATTAACTTTACCTGCTTCTTTTTACGTCTTTTGATGTGGCCTCTAGAAAATGGAGCATGATCTATGTGGCTTGCATCAGCTTTCCAGTGGACAGAGCTGCTCTAGAACCGATTATTCTCACCATGGTCAGGGTGATCTTCTAAAGCTTTAAGCAGATCATGTCTTCCTGTGCTCACAACCCTTCAATTGCTTCCGTCTCACACCAGGTAAAAGCCAAGTCCAACACTGGGCTCCAAGGCCCTAGGTGAGACACCCTCTTCTTGTTGTTAGGTGCCATCAAGTTGGTTTCAACTCATAGTGATTCTTTGCACAACAGAATGAAATCCTATCTGGTCCTGCGCCATCCTCATAAATGTTATGCTTGAATCCATTCCTGAGGCCTCATTTTCCAGCACTGTATCAGACAGTGTTTCGCTGGTATTCATGAGATCTTCAATGTCTACTTTTTCAGACGTGGACTGACTCTTCCTTTTTCCTAGTCTGTCTTAGTCTAGAAGTTCAGCTGAAACCTGTCCACCACGGGTGACCCTGCTGGTATTTAAAATATTGGTGGCATAGTTTCCAGCATCACAGCAACATGCAAGCCATCATGGTATGACAAACTGACTGATATGTGGAGGTCTTGCTTCTAACTTCCTACCATTTTCTCTCTTGCTCTCTGTGTTCCAGTCACACTAACCATTCTGTAGGTCCTTAAGCATACAAAATTTGTTCCCACCTCAGGACCTTTGCACTTACTGTTTCCTCTACCAGGAGTGACTTTTCCACCTCTTTATGTGTTACAGGGTTGCTATGAGTCAGAATCTACTCTAAGGCAATGGCTTTTTATTTTTGGTTTTTACATGGTCACTCCCTCACTTGACTCAGACCTCTGCTCAAATGTCTCTCCTTGGGTAAACCTTTTAGCCAGCCAAACTAAAATAATTGCTTCCTGCTCCTTTCCAATCCCTTAGATAGAGCATTCATCCTCATGTAATACACATGACAAATTCAGTTGTTTACTTTTTGATTGTTTTTCTCCCCAGTTAGAGTGAAAGCTTCATGAAGTCAGGGATTTGGTCTTATTCACCAAAATATTCCTTGTGCCTACAACTAGGCCTGGAATAGAGTAATGATCAATAAATATTACTTGAATGACTGAAATTTACAGAAGACAAAACTGAGATCCAGAAAGAGGAAATTATTTGTCTAAGATCACGTGACCAGGCAGAGATGGAGCTGGGAACTGAGGTCAGGATTGTCCCGCACTCTTTCTGTTACAGGTACTCCCTACAGCATTTTTCTTTCCTCTTGGTCCCATCACATGGGAAACACAGGTGTCACTTTGGGGAGAGGTTACCTAGATGTGGAAAGGTGGCAGCCTCTGTTTTTCTTATATCTCTGACTTTTTTGCCAGCTGGCCCTTTCCTGTGTGCACTCAGATACAGTGGGAGTAGGGTGGCTGGAGAGAATAGGAGCGTGGCCTGCCCAGTGCTGGGTGTGGGGCTCAGAGAGGCGCTCATATCTGTGAGTGAAGAGCAGGAGCATAATGCAACTCAGGTTTCAGGAGACAGCAAAAGGAAGTGAGAAGAATCTGGGAACCCAATGTGGTGGCTCGAGCAAATTGCCCACCAAGCCACCCCTCGAGGGTCTCTGCTGCTCTGACACAGGAGGCAGCTCAGACCCTCTTCAGCTTGCTCACTCTGTAGTGAGAATGCTGTCTGGGTGCTAGTCAGGATTCCTACCAACTGAAGTCCTTGGAAAGGGCACTTTATCCAGAATGAGCAGGACATTGGAATCTTGGATGCTCTTCCATCGTTTCTCTGATTGGAGAACTCCTACACAGCTTTCAAGTCCCAGCTCAAATATCCCATATCCTGTCCTTTGTTCACACATTCCTGACTCCTAGACAAAGTTAATCACTTAAAAAAAAAAAAAAATCCAATGGTT
>NW_006408624.1:6010202-6011366 GCF_000296735.1 Chrysochloris asiatica
TCTTTCCCCAAGGATTGGCCCTTCCTGATAACATGTCCAAAGTCTATGAGATGAAGCCTCACCATCCTTTCTTCCAAGGAGCATTCTGGCTATACTGTCTCTAATTTTGCAGATATAAAATCTGAGGCTTAGAGAGGTGAAATGATGTATCTGATGTCACACATCACACCATCACCATCAGACTTGTTTGCTGATGTATTCTTGGCATATACTATATGCTTCTCATGAATCATCTCATTTCATTCTCACAGTGACCCTGTGAGGTAGGTGCTTTATTACTCCTATGTTACAAATAAGGAAGCTGAGGCATAAATATGGAGATGCCCAGTGAATGGTTGGGCCCATGGTCCTGGAGCTTGAGAGAGATACGTGCTGGGGAAGGAGATCTGAGGTTGTTGTCATAATGAAAGGCAAAGCAATGGGAGTGGGAGAAGGTCCAGGGGAGTGTGTGATGTAGGAAGAGGAATAGAACTCTGGGGACACCAGAACACAAAGGGCTGGGTGAGGCAGAGGAGCATGTGAAGAAACTTCAGAGGGTTAAACAGAAGGTAGGAGAACTAGGAGAGGGGATGGCCACAGAACCTTGAAGAGGGGTGACTTTGAATATTTGTGGAATGAATGAATGAATGAGTGAATGAATGAACTGAAGAGTTTAGGTGAAAGTGGTGATGGTCTGGGCTCTAGGCCCACTGTTCATCCCCATTCTCAGCAGCTAAGAAGAGATCACTGTCCCTACATCATCATAAAGAGAGAAACAAAAGTCCAGAGAGGACAATAGCCACATAGACACTCTGGGTCCTAGTGCAGGTGAGTTCGGAGGCAGGAAGAGCATATTTAGAGAAGAGTGGGCCGTCTTGGGAACCTCTGAGATCCCTTCTCTGGTCTGGGGTTTCTCTCTTGTAGTTATGCAAATCCCATTGGTGCTTAGAGGGCTCTCTGACACCACCCATTTTAACTACTTTATTATGTAGAGGGGAAGATTGAGACTCAGGGAAGGAAAAATCTGCTTAGGATCGTAGTAATAGAAATAATAGCCAGCTATCATTTATTGTATCATCTGCACATCACAGTTGTTAATGAGTCTTCCTCCAATCCTGATGCCATGTTTTTCTTCATAGAACCCAGCTTCTCATATTATTTGCTCAGCATACAGGTTGAATAAGT
>NW_006408624.1:6018366-6020068 GCF_000296735.1 Chrysochloris asiatica
AGTCGGTTTCGACCCATAGCGACCCTGAATAGGGTTTCCGAGGCTGTAAATCTTTACGGGAGCAGATCGCCTCATCTTTCTCCCGTGGAGCAGCTGGTAGTTTCGAACTGCTGACCTTCCGGTTCGCAGCCCGATTCGTAACCACTACGCAAATGTGGAGTAGGATAGGATAGGAGGAAGACTCATTAACAACCTGCAATCTGCACATGATACAACCTTGGTTGCTGAAAGGGAAGAAGATTTAAAATACTTACTGATGAAGATAAAAGATTGGTATGGATTGCACTTCAATGTAAAGAAAACAAAAATCTTTACCACTGGACCAATAAATAACAATATCACAATAAAAGGAGAAAAGATTGAAGTTGTGAAAGACTTCATTTTTCTTGGATCAACCATCAACACTCATGAAAGCAGCAGTCAAGAAATCCAATGATTTATTGCTTTAGGCAAATCTGGTGCACAAGACCTCTGTAAAGTGTTGAAGAGCAAAGATGTCAATTTGAGGACTAAGATGCGCCTGATCCAAGCCATTGTATTTTCAATAATCTCATATGCACGCAAAAGTTGCATAGTAAATAAGAAGAATCATAGACAAATTGATGTGTTTGAGTTATGGTGTTGGAGAAGAATATTAAAAGTACCATGGACTGCCAAAAGAACGAACCAATCTGTGTTGGAAGAAGTATAGCCAGAGTGGTCCCTGGAAGGCAGAATAGCCAGACTTTGTTTCTCATACGTCAGACATATTGTCAGAGGGCACCAGTGCTTGGAGAAGGATATCATGTTTGGTAAAATGGAGGGTCAGAGGAAAAGAGGAAGATCCCCAACCAGATGGATTGGCACAGTGGCAGCAGCAATGGGCTCAAATGTAGCAACGATTGTGAGGTTGGTGAAAGATCAGACAGTGTTTTATTCTGTTGCTATGAGTTGGTACTGACTCGAGTGCACCTAACAAGAAACAAGTACCACATACACAGTGTAGAAATGTTACCTAACTGAGTCCTCACAGTTCTGTCAGGTATGAATTTTTATTTCCATTAGAGAGATGAGGAAGCTAAGGTGTAAAAAGTATCTGAGCTGGGGATGTGAGACCAGGTTTGCCAGACTCCAAAGCCTGCTCTCTTTCTAATGTTATCACCAGCTTCTCAAGATTTGTTCTCTAACTCTGTCTTGTTCTACTCTTCACTTTGACAAATGTAAAGTTTCCTTTCCTCACTAGGTATTGTGGTATGTTCTGATCCTTAGTTTCCCCCTCCTATAAATGGGCATAAGGAGCTCTGGTAGCGTAGTGGTTATGAATCGGGCTGTGAACCGCAAGGTCAGCAATTTGAAACTACCAGCTGTTCCATGGGAGAAAGATGAAGCTTTCTGCTCCTGTAACGCTATATAGCCTCAGAAACCCTGTACAGGGTCACAATGAGTGACCATCACAATGAATCCTACTAGCAATTACTCACAATTGCATCATAAAATCCTATCAGCACCATCTCCCATCCCATTCACCAAATCCATCTGAAAAAGTGGAAAACTATTCAGTGTGGATTCTACCTTACCCCTGTTGTTCTGAAACTAAATGTTTGTAAGCCAGCCACTTCATGCCTGTATTTAAAAAATATATAGTCACCATTTTTGACAGCCAATATCTAGATTGCCCATCCCTGTTGTTGTTGTTATTGTTAAGTGCCGTCGAGTCGGTTCC
>NW_006408624.1:6020168-6035396 GCF_000296735.1 Chrysochloris asiatica
TGCAGCCAGAGTGTTCCTTGGAGGCCAAGATGGCCAAACTTCATCTCTCATGCTTCAGACATATTGTCAGGAGGGAGCAGTCACTGGAGAAGGATACCATGTTTGATAAGGTGGAGGGTCAGAGAAAAAGAGGAAGACCCCCAGTGAGATGGATTGGCCAAGTGGCAGCATCAATGGGATCAAGCGTGGCAACAATTGTGAGGTTGGCCCAGAATCAGGCAGTGTTTCATTCTGTTGTGCATAGGGTCGCTATGAGTTGGTACCGATTCAATGGCACCTAACAACAACAAAATTTGGTGGTTCAAACAAACCAGCCACTCCTTGGAAACCCTATGCTGGTTGCTCTGAGTTGGAACTGATTCCACAGCACTTAATAGCAGCAATCGTCTATTGGGAGTCCCTGGGCGGTACAAACGGTTCATGTGTTCAGCTGCTCACCAGAAGGTTGGAGTCCATTCAGAGGTGCCTAGGAAAAAAGTCCTGGCAATCTACTTCTGAAAAATCAGTCATTGAAAACCCTATGGAGCATAGTTGTACTCTGACACACAAGTCATCTCCATGAGTTGGAATTGACCCCACAGCAAGTGATTCTGGTATCATTTATTAAATATCTATTTTGTGCTAGGAGTGTTCTTTTTTTATTCCTACTATTTCGTTGTCTCTAATTTTGCAGATATAAAATCTGAGGCTTAGAGAGGTGAAATGATGTATCTGATGTCACACAGTAAGACAGCCTGGGCCAAGATTCAGACCCAGATTTGTTTGACACCAAAGATCACTCTCGTTTCTTTGCTGTATGTGGTCCCTAAATCCCAGGCCTCAGGTCTCCCGCATCCCAGGCCAGAGGATCTCTGCTGGCTGCAGCTTCTGTAGGAACCAGGCAGTGACTGCTGCAGGACTGGACAGCAAAATGCAAGGGTCACCAGTGTTGGGCATGCACAAAGCCAAGGGGAGCAGGGGAGGGGTTTCCCTGACCCGGCCCCAATGCCCAGTCAGCCAGGCCCCCAGCAGCCTTGTGCTCTCCCTTGCAGGGAGACTCGAGTTGCCTCTCCGCCTCTGCCCGCCCACCTGATCAGGGCAGAGCCAGCTTCATGTATTATTAATAGCACTGCCAGCCTTCCTGTTTTCACGCTGATAACCTGCTGGGGAGGGCGGGTGGGAGGGAGGGAGCAAGGTGGCAAACCTTGGAGCTTGCAGGGCTCCTCCTCTGCTTGTAGACCAGCTCTGCGGGGGCTGGCCCAGCCCCAAGTCTCTGAAGTTGGTTTCTAGAGCCTCCCCCATGCAAACTCACAGGAGGGAACCGGGCCCTCTGCAGGGCGTTCACATGGGAGGTTGGAATGTGTGACTCTGGGAAGGGCTCCATCCACACTCCATCAGACATGGAGGGCTCAAATCACCTTGGCCATCCTCAGGGGCAGGTGTACCTCATGCAGATGACCATGGTGCTCAGGGTGACTCAGGTATATGTGCATGTCCCTGTGCGTATAACACTGGTTCTCAAAGTTTCCCGGGGCAAGGGTTCTCTTAAAGTCCAGCCACACATGGACCTCAGGCTACATCTCAGCTGGTCACTATCTGACCCCTTTCCCATGCCTAGTTCTTTTTCCTCCTGAGCTTAACTTGAGGGCCAAGGACAGGGTATAGATGGAACCCCCCAGCCGGGCATGCAGGTAGAGTGGGGTGGAGTGGGCAGGGACCATCCCTTTCGAATCAGTGAATGGTCTGGGCTCACTTGTCTGGGCCTGTGAGTGTTGGCTATGCATCTTTTCCCAACCTCATATCTCTTCCCAACTTCTTGTTCAGTGATATCACATTGGCAACTTGAAATTGGCCTTGGTGGAAATTGGCAGATGTTAGTAATTGGGGTTACCCACTCCCAGAGTCAGTTGTTAAACATTTACTAGCATAGGCTGGGGACCAAGCAGGGAAGGCTTTGCTCTCATCTTAAAGCTGCCTTTAACCTCTTCCCAGGCTGCTCCCTAAAATTCCTTTCTCTTCCCCTTTCCTACTGTAAATCTGTAATAATAAAAATCAAAGCAATAATAATAGCAATGAACATTTATTGTGCATTTCTTAATTACGTTCTTGGTGTGTTCTAAGAGCGTTACAAGTGTTCACTCATTTCATCCTTACAGCCATCCAATGAGTAGGTAGTACTATCACTTTCATTTCACAGATGAGGCAGCTGAGGCACAGAGAGGTTAAGGAACATCTGAGGTCACACAGCTGCTAAGTGGCAGAGTTGGGACCCATACCTAGTTCCTGGGCTTCTGCTACCAGATTCACTGGCACTGCGGGAAACTTTCTGGCTGCCCTGGCATCTGGGGCTCCTTGGCTGTCCTCCTTGGTTGTTTCCCGGTACTGTGTAGTGAGCACACTGCCTTTTAGAGCTAGGTCTGTCCTGCCCCTGAGATGGGGAGCTCCTTGGGCTCAGAGTCAGATTCGAGTTCTGTCCTCATTCCTGACCAGAACAAGCATCGAGGGCGCTTGTTAAATGAGTCATTATTAGAGGTTATCATGGGAGTCCTTGGTGCATGCCTGGCCATTATAGATGCTCCATAATGGCAGCTATGGTTACAGGGTTCTGGTGTGATGCTGTAGAATCAGCACTGGACTACTAAACACAAGATTGGAGGTTTACACCCACCAACCACTCCTAGGAAATACAGGGTCGCTATGAGTCAGAACCGACTTGAAGGCATTTAACAACAAAAACATTACTGGAGAAAGAGCCCTGGCGGTGCAAATGGTTAAACATTTGACTGCTAACCAAAAGGATGGTGGTTCAAGTCCATGGCTCTGAGTTTTTCTGGATTACCATCAAGAAAACCTCATGAAGCAGTTTTACTCAGTCACGTGGGATTGCTATGAATTGGAATTGACTAGATGACACCTAACAACAACAATGATAATTATTAGAGGTTGGACCCAATCATCCCACAAACATTTTCATTGTTGTTAGGTGCTGTTGAATTGGTTCTGTCTCATAGCAACCCCGTGTATAACAGAAGGGAATACTGCCGGGTCCTACACCAGCCTCACAGTGGAGCCCACTGTTGGCAGCCACTGTGTAAGTCCATCTTGTTGAGGGTCTTCTTTTTTGCTAGCCCTCTGTTTTCCCAAACATGATGTCTTTCCCCAAGGATTGGCCCTTCCTGATAACATGTCCAAAGTCTATGAGATGAAGCCTCACCATCCTTTCTTCCAAGGAGCATTCTGGCTATACATTTTTTAAAAAATAAGTTTTTATTGTGAATTATATGTTAGTTTACATGGGTGAACATTATCTTTACATTCATCCTATCATATTTTGTTTCACTGCAATGATCACAATCCCCTGCATGCATCATCAAACAGCCAAAGGGTAGACCCCATACGCCTGCCCACCCCATCCCCAGCCACCAGCCCACAGCCCTTCTCCCTCCCTGAGTCCAGAGTCCCCAGCTGCTCCTTCTGCCCATGTCATCATCTCTGCTTCCATCCCTAGCGTCACTGTATAACCCCCTACAGGGCCTCACACTTCTCTTTTCTCCCTTGATGGTTCCAGGGATCTCCACTCCTGGACTGCAAAATCAGTCACTCCCCTCCTTTTGTTCCAAACATTTGCATTTACCTTTCCAACACTCACTGTTAGCAATTATTCCCTATTGAACCATAGAAGTCCTTTCCCCCTCACCTTTTATCAACCCCATCCAGACAGGTTGGAAACAATTCAGTGGAGAGTCTACCTTTCCTTGTATCCTGTGGAACTAGGTTCCCTATTGGAAGCTTGTAAGCCAGTCACTTCTTGCCTTTGTAGTCTCCCCATTTTGGGTAGCCAATGTCTAAGTTTCCCATCCTTGTCAACCCTGTGTACCAAGGGGGTGAGAATGATCCTCACTGTAGAGATTTGCCTGCTCCTTTGTCATACTGCATCCACAAGCATAGGTCAAGTTCATCCATTTGTAGTGGTTTCTCTTTCTTTCTTTCTTTTTTGTTCCTCTTCTTTCTTCCTCTAGTCCTGACTGTACATTTTTAATTGTTATTGTGATGTGCTGTCCAGTCAATTCCAACTCATAGTATAGGGTTTCCGAGGAGAGGCTGGTAAGTTTGAACTGCTGACTCTGCAATTCAAATGGACCTTGCGGTCCTGTGCTTTATTCCACAGTACCGCACCAGAACTCACCATTTTTTACCTGCTGTGTTTAAGTGCTGTGGAGTCAGCTCTAACCCACAGTGACCCTGTATAGGGTTTCTGAGGAGCGGCTGGTGAGCTTGAACCACCGACCTTGTGGTTCAAATGGAATTTACAGTCTAGTGCATTAGCCCATAGTGCCACGCCAAGACTCTCATCATTTTTAGTAGCACCTTCCATATGCCCAGCCTTGTTCTAGGAGCTGGGGATCACAGCAGTAAACAAAACTCAAAAATCTCTGTGCTCTTGGGGCTTATTTATGTTCTAGCCAGGGAAATAAGCAATGAACAAGATGAAGAAGTAAAATATACGGTGTGTTGATATAGGTGCCCAGGAAAACAAACCAGGGAAGAGGGGTAGACAGTGTTTAGGGGAGGCACCAGTCAGACTTCACTGAGGAGGAGACCTTCAAGGACTTAGTGAGCAAGTTGTGCTGTTACTTGGGGGAAGGGCATTTGATATAGTGCACAGGTCCTGAGGTAGGAGTTTGCTGCATCTGTTAGAGCAGCAACGCAAAAGGCTAGTGGAGTTGAGTAGGTGGAGGGGAAAAGAAGTGGAAGAGTTATTAAAGAGAAACAGATGGAGGAGAGAAGGGACTAGTGGGACCCAAGGGGGAGGAGGCAAAGTGGGATTATGAGGGCCAGTCGCTTTCCCCTGGGTCCCAGGAGAAGCAGGAGAGAGACAGTCATGAGGGAAGGGAACAGGAGAGACCCTGGCTTTCTGTTGCTAAAAACAACCTTGCAGCTCTTGGTTTCCCCTGTAGACTGTTGTGTGAGGCTCTTCTGTCATGTCCACAGGGAGGCCCTGCCCTGAGAGCTCTCCAGGTCTGGAATGGCACCACGCTTGTCCTTGGGTTTCTGCTGCCCTCACAACTCCGGGAACACTGAGTCCAAGGATCAGTTCATCAGACACTAACCACTGGCTGGCCATGCCTGCGTGTCACTGCCCTCCATGTCCTGAGGTCCTGGCTTTCCCCAAAGATGGAGACAGTTTGGCAATACAGAGATGGAGTGGTGATCCTAGAGGAGAAAGATGTGAGTTCATGGGTACAGGGGCTCTGCAGGGGTCTCTCACCTCTCAGCAGGTAGCACCGACACAGGTGCCATCTGGGAGCATGGGGACTGGATTTATTTGCCCAATGCCACACCTCACCCCAGATTCCTAAGTGCTCCGCATCATAAATAAAACCCACCCAATAAATCTCCCCTGTAAATTTTCTGTGTAGAATTTCATTACTTGTCTCATTTCCAGTCATTAGGTTTTAGTCCATTTGGAGTTGTCTTGGTGGCTACATAAATCATGCCCGCACCCCGGGGAGTGTGGACTCCAGGGAGAAATTGAGTCTGGGCTGTGGGGTGACAGCTCAAACCTCAAGAGCTGGATCTGGGGTGGAGGACAGACAGCTGCTTGCACTGAGCTCCTGCTGTTCTCCTCCCAGCTCTGGGCTCTCCGGGCTCTCCGGGACTTGAGTGCCTCCTATGTGTCCAGAGCTCAGTACACAGCTTGAAACCTCACACAAGCCCCACAAAGTAGGTTTTATTATTCCCATCTTAAATAATATACAAGATAAAGAAGGAAGATATAAAGTCTAGTGATAGATGTCCTGGGAAAGCTGAGAGGAAATGTCCAGGGACTGTGGCTCAGAGAGGGGAAGTAACTTACCCCAAACTACACAGCTCAGCTGATTTGCACTTGGCAGAATTTGGCTTAGAGCTCAGACTTCTCTGACTCCGAATCTACTGCACTCACCTAGGGGTCCATAGAGTACCTAGCACAAACCACCTCTTCCAGGAAGCATCCTTTGATTACTGTCTAGAGTCAATCCCCGTGTCATCTGTCCTCCTGCACTAACTTTGAACTACTTAGGAGGCCTTTGTCATCCTAGTGGTCTTCTATGAGCACTTTTCACACTTGTACATTGCACTTCCTGTTTGGTTATTGCCTTTCTTCCCTTCTCAAATGTTAGCTCCTTGAGGGTAATAGCTGTGTCTTCTTGGCTTGTCACGTCAGTTCTAGTACACTGGTGTATAATAGGTGACTAATACATTTTTCCTGGTGTGGCGTTGTGGGTTAATGCATCAGACCGCAAAGCCGTTGCAACTGCAAGGTTGGTGGTTCAAGCTCACCAGCTGCTCCTTAGAAACCCTATACAGGGTCACTGTGGGTCGGAATTGACTCGATGGCACTTGACAACAACAACAATACGTTTTTATTGAATGACTGAATGAAATAATGAATGAATAGTCACTCCAGAGGGCGTAATGGGGAGGATATCTGTATGTCAACACCTCTTCTGTGCAAGTCAGTTTGATTTCCAAAGTCCAGTGGAGATCTAAGCAGGAAGGAAGAATTCTGGAGCCTCATGCTCAGAATTAATTAATTAATTAATTAATCAATGTCAAGCTTAGCTTCCACCTCAACTTCAATCTCGAGCCCCAGATACAACCCAAGCTCCAACCTTAGCCTCAGCCTTAACCCATTTCTAACTCTGATCTCAGCCTTAATCCAAACTCAGACCCGACCTTAGCTCCAGCCTCAACCCCATCCTTAACTCTAACCTCAGACCCTGCTCAACCTTACCCCTAACCTAAGATCCAACCCAGTCACAACCTCAACCTCGATTTTAGTCCCAATTCCACTTCAATATCAAAATCAGCTTCAATCTCAGGGCACAGACATAGACCCTACTTCCACTGTAGCCTCAATACCAGACTCAACATTAAGCACACATTTATAACCAACCCCAGCTTCCATTTTAGCTCCAAGTTGACTTTAGTCTAAACCTCAAACTCAGCTCCACTAAGCCACAACCTTATTTCCAGTTTCAACCCAGCCCCAGCTCTAACCTCCATTAAACAGTCTATGGGAAAGCAGTGACTCCTGAGGCAGGGAGCAGCCATGGCCATTAGACAGACACTGGCTGTTCTGTAGACCTGTCCTTACAGCTCAGAGAGGACAGACAGCCCTACTGTCTCCTTGTGGGAGCTTAGTAATATATGCATAGTGGTTATAGTTTATAAACCACATCCATATCCATCAGACCACAAGATACCCTAACAGCACAGAAGAAGGTGTGTCTTTCTTCAGGTTGTTGTTGTTATTAAGTGCTGTTGAGTCAATTCTGACCCATAGTGACCCTGTTTCGGAGGAGCAGCTGGTGGTTTTGAACCACTGACCTTGCAGTTCAAACCGATCTTGCTGTCCAGCACATTATCCTGAAGAAATGGAGGTTAAATGCTTTCTCTGGCTTTTGGCGCTGATTCTAAGTTCACAGCTGCCCCTAGTTCTTCTCCATTTGTGAGGAAGATGAGAGAGCTCTTTGATTCTGTGTGTGTAATAGCATAAGAGCAGGGATCCCTAACTCCTCAGTGCCCTTTGGGTAGTCTTCACTAAGATTTATGACAGAAGCACTTTCAGTGTGTTCCCTGAGTTCAGGAGAACTTGTAAGGGAAAGGGAGTCCTTTGGTGGTACAAATGGTTAATGCGCTTAGCTTCTTAGGAGAAAGTCTTGGAGATCTGCTTCTGAAAAAGCAGACACTGGAAAGTCTATGGAGCACAGTTGTACTCTGATAGAGGTCAGAGTACAACTTGATAATAGTAACTGATCGTAAGGGAGATCAGGTGAGAGGTACTGAGAGAGCTGGAAAACGCATGGGTGGACAAGAGGAGTCATGGTCAGGGCCTGACAGGATCTAGACCTCCTCTCATGGATTACATGTAGGGACCATGATGCATGGAGACTTACAGAGGCATGGGTAGGGTTTAAGAACAACACGTGAGGCTGCAGGGACCAGCAGTGGTCAGAGACTTCCCACATCCAGGGCAGGGGAGGGAATGTTGCTGCTGGAGCCCAGTGAAAGCCAGCATCCTGGAGAAGGGATGCTGTGCAAGTAGTAGTCATGGAGAAGTACAGATACTGCTAACAATGTTGCCTAGGAGGAGGGAGTGGAGAAAGAACCTCCCTTGAGCTGAGCCATAAGGCAGGGGCACCCAGATCCTGAGCCCTTGGGGTCAGCCTCCAGGGCCCAGAGCAGGATGCGAATGGCAGAGTGAACCTGGGCAGGGTTCAAATGGAAAACAAACAGCACAAGGAGGCAGATCATCAAAGACACAGAGACAGACAAAGAGAATCAGATTGAGGTAGGGAATGTGTGAGAGATGGAGTAAGAAAAGGCTCAGCTTGTTTGTCTGGGCGGGTCTGCGGAAGCCAAATCCAGCTCATCTGCCTCTTCTCAAATAAACTTCTAGGGAATGAATGCCCAAAGCCGATAGAGTGAAGAGAAGTCAGCAAATATGTGCACAGTGAATTCCAATCATTTTTTCCCAGCTCCTGGGAAGAGAAGAAGAGCCTTGGGGTGCCCTCCCTTCCCTACCCTGTGGTTCTGCCTTGCTGCTCTGATCCCAATGAATTCCCACTGCCATGGGCTTGTGGGAACAGAGAGGGGAGTTTCTTATTTAGCAGGTTTGAGGGCCAGGGGATGTAAGTTGCACTGGAGAGACAGCTGACCCCTGGGGTTTATGCAGGTCTTTATATACATGATTCAATGATAGCACTTACCTAGCACTGTGAGGAATGCTGGACAGAGATCATTGTTCCCATTTTACAGATGTGGAAACAGGCACATGGGGAAGGAATCCTCTCAAGGTCTAATTATGAGTCCATTGTCAGAACTTTGAACTTGGACCCAGACTGAGCCCAGACCCTAAACTGAGACTGACCCCTGAACAGGGTTCCAGACTGTCACAACCTTATATGACCAGGGGCAGGGCTGGAGTGACCCCAGACACTCTCTGAGTATGCTCATATTGACTCTGTTGTACCCATGAGACTTGGAATATTTTCAAAATATTTTTATGAAACATGTATGTGCTGGGCACCATACTAAACATTTTGCAAAGATAATCTCATTTAATTGGAGTCCTGGTGTGGCGCTGTAGGATAAACACTGGACTATTAACCACAAGGTTGGCACTTCAAATCTGCCAGTCACTCTTTGGAACCCTACACAGAGACGCTATGTGTTGGAACTGACTTGATGATACTTAACAACATCATCTCATTTAATTACTTCAACAAAAAATTTATGGGTTTGGTAGTATTGTTGTTGTTGTTAAGTACCCTGGAGTCGGTTCCGACTAATAGTTTCCGAGGCTGTAAATCTTTACGTGAGCAGAAAGTTTCATCTTTCTCCCATGGAACGACTGGTAGTTTTAAACTGCTGCCCTTGAGGTTTGTAGCCCGATTCGTAACCACTACGCCATCAGAGCTCCTTTTAGCAGTATAATTTTCCTCATTTTATGAATGAAGGAACTAGAGATGCCGAGAGGTTAAATAGCTGTTGTAGTATCCCACAGCTGGTATGTGGTGGGATCAGGATTTATATGCGGGTCTATATGACTCTGTAGGTTTATATCATTAAGCTACATTGCCTAGCAGGGACCACAAATTCTGGTAGTTTTCTCTTCTTTCAGAAACAATCATACTATGGTTCCCTAACTTTGATGGGTAACAGGTAAGCTTGGTGGGCACAGCTTCCAGGTCTTCCAGGCCTGGTCTAGGTCCACCTGGGCAAGTCCCAGTCTAAAAGGTGTCTTGTGATGGAGAAGACTAGAGAGCACATCAAGGGAGGGTGAAGATCCTGGAGGATCTGTGGAAGGATATTGGTTCTATTCTCAGTCTGAGGACAAAATTTCTGTATGCATTACACACTTGGGTACAGCCCACAAGGTATGGGTACATTATACACTTGTGAGAGTTATAGGTCTGCTTGCCAAGAGAAGGTGCTGTCTGTCTGTAGGGAGCCTCTCCCTACCCTGCCAGTAATGTGCACAGTGCTAGGCATGTGAAAGGTGGATTAATTCCTCAGATCTGAACTGTGGGGAGAAGAGAGAAGTAAAGTTCACTTTCTAGGAAGACTGGACTAGGTCTGAGTCCCCAGGCAGATCCATGTATTTTCACCAGCAGCCTTTTCCTGTCTCTCACCATTTCTGGCCTTCAAAAACTCCCCTTTTGCGCACCATCCTTAATATTTCCTAGGAAGGAGGAAAGGACTCAGAACCCTAACCTTTCCATCTGTGTGTCAGCATGCGGTGTGGCGATCCTGAGTCTGGGAGCAGGGGCAGATGCCCTGTCCTCTCTGAGCCTGCTCATATGCTGGGATCCTTTCATACTGGTTTTCCCCAGTGGGCTGTCCAGCTCTGAACTCTGCAGCACCTGTCCTCATCCAGGTCCTCCCATTGTCAAGCTCTGGGCAGAGACTCTGGCCATGGTGCTGAAGGCAACCAGGGCTTTTACACTAACTTAGACGGGCAGAGGTGAGCATTGCATTCACTTTAGGAGGCCAGAGGAAAACTACCCTAACTGAGCACATACTATGTGCCAAGTCCTTTGCTGTTTACTTCACATGTGCCATCATATTGCCTGATCACAGTGTCCCTGAAGGGAAACATTTGTGGGGAGTTTCAGGAGCTGTGGTCCCATACCTTTCAGGAAGCAGAAAGCTGCTCTCTTCACTTTGGATTTCAAGTAGGCCTGCCTCCCAGAGAGATGGTCCTGGGACAATTAAGGGCAGCTGAGAAAACAGTGACATGCAGAAATGGTTGATAAAACTACGAAGGAACGTCTGTTGACATTGATTCTACGCCTGCGGCCAGAGATGAATGATTGAAACACCAGCCTTGTTAAAGTGAGAGCACGTTTGATTTCTCTCCCCTGCACTGCATGCGATTTCGCTGGAGGGAAGTTAGCAATCAGCTAATTGACATTGAATTAACCATGAAACTCAACCCGTGCCTTCTTTCTGAAGCGCTCTCCAGCAAGACTTTATCAAGGCTTTGAATTATTGATTATTACTTATAGCTCTGATGGGGTGATTTCCTTTTATTTGTTTTCACATTGGGTGTCCTTCATAAGTGTCCCTGAGAGTGGGAGTTACCCAGATGGCAGAGTATTTTGCCAGACGAGCAGGAGGAAGAAGTTTACAGTCCAGAAAAGACAGGGCCGGAGAGTCCATCCTGCCCGAGAGGAGTAACCATGTATTTGTTGAGCCATGGAGATGTTGTTTTGTTTTGTTGCCTAACCTGACAGAGGCTCTAAGAGCGAGGATTCCTTTGGGCCATGATGCCAAGTTTTGAGTCTGAGTGAGGTTGGGCTTGCTACCCCTATCATTTTTACTATCTGGAAAGGCTTTTATTAGATGTCTATTCTACCTGCCTTATTAGGTGCCCAAGTCCTTCTACAGCATCCAAATCAAATGGCCTCTGTACTCTGCTTGCACAATCTTGGGACAAAGTGTTCATTGTCTTCTGAGGTAGTCTTTTCAAAAGTTCATGTCTGGTGCCCCTGCTTGCAATTGTCCATGTAATTGGTCTGGGCTCTTTCCCGTGGAGATCCATAGACTAACGTCATTCCTTTTCCTCTGTGACCACATTTTAAGACTCTGAAATTAGCGATCTGAGGTCTCTTTTGCAGGCCAACCATCTTTTCAACTCAGCTCAGAAGAGGAGGATTGTCAGTCCCCTCTTCAACCTGGTCTTTTCTTTTATAGGAAATCCAGTATGTCTGAGAGCCTCTGAAATAACAGTACCCAGAACTGGATATAGCAGTCCAGGTATGGCCTGAGTATGGTAGAGCTGAATAGAACCATCACCTTCTCCAGATTGGATATTAGATCTTTAATAATACAGCCCAATTCTTTGCAATTCTGTGCAAAGAAAATCACTTCTTTCTTTTCTAAACCTTTGATTGTGAATTGAGTGCAGATTTACAGAGCAGATCATCAGTTATACAGTTAACAAATCATAACAAAATTACATTCCCTTCAATGTAACATCACTTATCCTACTTCCTCCCTGTGGTTCCCATTTCCAATCCTCCCCTCTGCCCCAACTCTTCTGAACTTGGACTTGACTAAATGTTGCCCTTCTGATCTTGAGTGGTTGACTCTTCTATGGGGTGCATACCTCACTAGTGTCATTGTCCCCCCTATAAACCTATCTATTACTTGGCTGAAAATTGAGCCATGGGGGTGACTTCGGTTCTGGAGCTGAAGGGTGACCAAGGGCCATAGTCTCGGGGATTCCACCAGTCTCTATCAGAACAGTGAGTCTGGTCTTTAAATGAAAAAGACATTTACTTCTTATTGAATTCATGTGTCCCTCATTCTTCCCAGCTTCCTTATGGTCAGGTGAAGCCAAATGATGAAGCCAAATCACTCTCTGTGAGTAGAGCTGATCTGTGACACTTCTAGAATGAAACATTTAAGAGCTAGTGAGTGACATGCCAGCTTTTTCCCTGCTGTGGTGACCCGGCAGTCATGTGTCTCAGGTGATATTGCTGTAAGACACAAGCAGTATCTGAGTCACCACTGTGACCTTTGCTGAAGAGTTGCTGGAGCACAGTGGACTTTGTATGAGCAGAAATATTTATATGTTATCAAGGCACTGAAATGTAGTGGTGGTTGTTACTGACACATTGAACTGGCCAAACCTGGCTAGCAGGTCCATCATACTGCTCACATACAATGAGCTTTATGTCTATTTCACCCCCTACAAACCACCTCATGCTATGCCCTGTCCCAACTCAGCTGGACTTTGTGGTGATTCTTCTGATTTATGGACTCTGAGCTCCTTAAGGTTAGTGACCATGTTTTATTCGTCTTTGCATCTCCCCCAGGACCTAGCCTGATGCACAGAGGACATTAATCTTTGTAGAAGGAAGCGAGTCAGAAAAGGAGCTTCTGGGTCCAGTAAGATAGAGGCAGCAAATATCTTCTTGGATATTTCTTTGGAATGAGGCAATCTGGACTCAAATCTCTAGTTTCATCACTGACCAGCTGTGTGCCCCTTGGCTAGTTACTTATTCTCTATGAATTTATGATTCCTCATCTGTCAAGGAGAGATAGTAGTCTCAGCCTCTCAGAATTTGAGAATATAATCATACATTTTGTAAAAATTGCCTGGCAGATAGTGCTGTAAATAAACAGCAGACATCACCATCATCAATATTATCATCAACAGCAGCAGCAGCATCAGGACTAGGGGGTACCATTGCCCTGTACAGCCAGGTGGAGGCAGAGAAGAGGGTCATCCAGGAAGGGGTTTTGATCCCAAGGTACTCACAGGTGGAGGAGTTATCAGGTGTAGAGTCAAGTAGATCTCTGGTTCAGGGCCAGATATCCCGGGCATAGTGCCCTTCAGGGATGCTCACATACTAGATCCTCTTGTCCTTCTTTACTGGTTTTTTGCTAGCCAGACATTTGGCCTGAAGTGCAGCTTGTGACATTGATCTGAATTTTTCCTCCAGTACAACTCTGGTTGGTTCCAGCATAAACTAGGGAGACATGTCATTCTTCTGGCAGGTGTGTCATGTGCAGGGCATGGAGGGTGGCACCTTGACAGATTTCATACTGGACATGGGAAGAAGTTGTCACAAGATTGTGTTTATGTGCCATGATGGGGTCACCTGGACAGATACATGCCATTTTGAATGCCTCATGTAATTCCCTTAAGAGGCATTGGTGGACCTCAGGACTCCTGAGCCTATAGCTACAGAGGGCTGGAGCTGAGAGTGAAGCATGCAGCTGATATGAAGTGAGGGGAGATGCACAAGAACACCCAAACTTGAAGATATTACCCATTTGACCTAGTCTCAATGGCTTGATGATCAGAACTCGACTAGAGGAAGACAAAAAATAATTTTTGATAAAGAAAACCAGGGTAGATTGCTACAATTTGATGAACTTGCCCTATACTTATGAATGTAGTAGTTCAAAATACCAACTGAGAGGGAAGGAGTCTTCACGTCAAGTATCAATCCTATCCCCTCTGTATACAGGGTTGATAGGGACAGGCAACTTAGACATTGGCTACCTAAAATGAAGGGGGTGATAAAGACATGAAGTTACTGGCTTACAAGTTTTCAAGAGGGAGTTTAGTTTAAGAGTGTGCAGGGAAAAGCAGAGTCTGCACTGAATAGTTTTCATCTTGTCTAGATGGGTCTGGTGAAAGGAGATGGGGGATAAGATTCTTAAGATTCAATAGTGAGTAATTGTTACCATGACTAATTGTGACTGTCACAACTGTAAAGGTAGAAGTTCTGTAACAAAACAAAAGGGGAGACTCGTTAATCTTACAGTCCAGGGACAGTGGACCCTAGGACCGTCAAGGGAGCATGAGTATGAGCAGAATTTGGGACCCTATCCAGAGAAGCAGCAACACCAGAGATGGAGGCAGAGATGAGGATATAGAGAGATAGAGCAGCTGAGGACTCTAGACTCATGGAAAGAGAAAGACAGAATCTGGCGGCCAGAAGGCAGGCTTACAGAATGTGCCCTTTGGTTGTTTAAATGATTATATATTCCTGAGTGTTTTTGTGTAAATCCCTTCCCAACCCTCCCTGCCCCCCCCCAAAAAAAAACCCAAAACTAAAAAACAACAACAGAGGGAGTGGAAACAAATACTGTTGAATGATGATGCATGGAGGAGATTGTAAACATTACAGTGAAATGATGAGTGTAAAACGATGTTCTCCCATGTAAACTATCACTCAATTCACAATAAAAACTTAAAAAAAGGGGGGCATTGGTGGTTTAGTGGTGGAATTCTTGCCTCCCATGTAGGAGACTGGGTTTAATTCTTGTCCATGCCTCCTCATGCATAGCTACAACCTGCCTACCATTGGAGGCTTGCATGTTGCTATGATGCTGAATAGGTTTCAGCAGAGCTTCCATACTAAGACAGACTGGGAAAAAAGACCTGACAATCTACATCTGAAAACAAGTCAATGAAAACCGTATGGATCACCCAATTCTATCTTCAGTTTATCTTGGAGATGGCGTAGGAGTGAGCAGTGTTTTGTTCTGTTGTGCATGGGGTCACTATGAGTCGGGGCTCATCTTGACATCAGTTAACAGCAACAACAAAAATATCTTAAGGAGGAAGAAAAAGGAGGAGCTTATGTTTTGTGAGCTCCTACCACATACACAGATGTTTATCGATGCTTTATTGACTATGCAAAGGCTTTCGATTGTGTGGATTATGACAAACTATGGACA
>NW_006408624.1:6037311-6053043 GCF_000296735.1 Chrysochloris asiatica
TAGCGACCCTGTACAGGGTTTCCGAGGGTGAAAATCTTTATGGGAGTAGAAAGCCTCATCTTTCTCCCGCGGAGCGGCTGGTAGCTTCGAACTACTGACCTTAAGGTTCACAGCCCGATTCGTAACCACTACGCTACCAGAGCTCCTTATCAACCCAATAAACTGAGGAAACAAGCTTATTCCTTGATATGAAGGAGCCTTCCATTCCAGTTGGAATTTTGAGCAACTGCATCTAAAAGCAAAGGTCAAGTTCATGAAATTGTAGTAATTTATATTTGCTCATAGTATCAAGCATCTTTATCTTCATCTCTTTGAGTTCTGGTCAGCCATCCATCCAAGCTAGGTCAAATGGGCACTAACTGCAAGTTGAGATTCACATATGCCTCCCTGAACCACACGCTAGTGGGCCACTTCACTCTCAGAGTTTAGTCTTATTGGTTCTGCTTTGTAGGTAACTTAGTTATGTGCCATGGAATTGTTCTCCTTTGTAGGTAACTTAGTTATGTGCCAACTCCATGGCACATAACCACCACCACCCATAAATGGGTATAATGATAGCACCTATCCCTTAGGATTGGAGTCCTGGTGTGGTGCTGTGGGCTAATGCATCAGACTGCAAAGTCATTTGAACTGCAAGGTTGGTGGTTCAAGCTCGCCAGCTGCTCCTTGGAAATCCTATACAGGGTTGCTATGGGTCGGAAATGACTCGACAGCGCTTAACAACAACAACAACCATTTAGGACTGCCATGAGAATTAACTGAGTTAATATAATATTAATAAATTAATATAATGCATTTAATGCAGTGCCTAACAAAGAGTGCTATTTAGTATTAATCAGTATTATAATAATAATTAACATTTATTAGGTTCTGTATTTACTATACTTTAAATATGCTATTAAGTGTTTAACTTGCTTTGTTTTCATTTAATCCTCAAAACAACCCTCTGTGCTAAATGTTATTATTTCTATTTTCGTTGGGAGAGATTGAGACTTAAGATGTAGGGTCTTCCCATTATCCAAAAGTATGAAACCTTTTGTAAGTTGAACATAAAGCAAAGAAGTAATTATCATTGATTTATATGGGAAAATTTTTTTGAGTGTTCTCAGCCCCCCAAAATAACCTACCAAATCATACCAAACAGCCCATAAAGCCTAAAGCAACAGTATCATGTAGTGTTGACAGACACAGTTCAAAGCTATGGCGGCTTCGTGCTGAGATGTGCTGACTGAGGGTAGTTCCCGGGAAGGGAACTTGGCAAGGCAGCACTGCTCAGGGTGTGTGCTGCCTCTTTAATGGTCTGCTGTAAAACAAACAAACACTGAACGCTCACTTCACTTTTCATAAAAATGAAAATCCTCTTAGGATTTCTTTCAGTTATCAAAAATAGGTACTAATGTAGGTCTTTCATAAAAGGGAAGTGGGGCAAAGTGAACTTTAAAAAAGCAAGGGATACCTGTGATATAAATGAATCACCCGAGTGCAAGTATGTGGTTTTCTGATTCTGAAGTCTCTACTGCATATGGTCAGAGGCAAGGAGTAATAATAGGGATAGTACAATAACATCTGTGTGTGTAATGCCTATTAGGGCCAAGCATTACACACACTCATACACACACAATTTCAACTTACAACTCACCTCTGTAAGGCAGATCCTACAATTAGCTGAATTTTTGTAGACTGAGAATAAGAAAAATTAGGTTATTTATTCCATAGCTAAGATAAAAAATTCCACAGCTAAGAAACTGCAGTGAGAGGATTTGAACCCCTGTCAATGGCAGCTCCATTATATGGTGTCATCTTAATAGCAGGGAAGATGTACATGTTATCTATAGCCTTTGAATGTGTTATGATGTTTGGAGTCAAATATTGTCTGCAGAATACATGTGGTGCTGCAGGTTAATGAGCTGGACTGCAAAGTTGGTTTCAACAGCAAGGTCGGCGGTTCAAGCTCAATAACCAATCCTTGGAAACCTTCAACGGTGTCGCTATTAGTTGGAACTCACTTGACAGCACTTAACAACAGCAACAACAACAAACAAAAGGATTCGACAACTTTTAAGAGGAAGAGATATCAGGCAGTAGCTAACACAAAGGAAGTAGGAGTAGACATGATTGGCTTTCCAATGGCTTCAGGTGGTTTGAGTGGGTCACAACCGATTTCACCTTGATCCAGTCTTGGTCAGCCCCACACATTTTGAGCTGGTTCCAACAAGCCTGGTTTGATTTGAGCCAGCTTGAATCAGTTAGATCTAGTCACAGCCAGTTGGGGCTAGCCTAGATTGACCTACTTTAAGTCCTTTTATCTCTTTAGGTTGGCTTCCCTTCTAGCCTTAGAGTTTTGACTCCCTGTGGAAATTCTTCTCTTGGACTCCCTGGTTTCATGAGGGAGGGAGTGTTAGAAATTGATTTTCTTTACAGCAGCCAGCACTCAGACCCTTACGGGGTCTACAGCTAGAAGACCTCAGCTGGTGAGCTCAGGCATGATGACGTCTGCCTAAACCCTTTAGACTCTGTCCCCGAGGAATCTCATTGCTGTATGCTCTTTTCATGTCAGCACCAGATCCAGGCTGATCCATGCACAAAGGGATCACTGTTAGGATCCACGTTGGCTGCTTTTTGGTAGTAGATCACACGCATCTCTTCCTAGTTCATCTTGGTCTAGAAGCCACACCTGACACCTGTTCAGTATCCTAGAAACAAACAAACCTCCAATGACAGATGGGTGGTGAGTGTGGACCTGAAACACCCCTTCCCTCCTTTCCTGTCCTATAGGTAGACATTTTCATTTTCTTTTTTGAAGATACAACCATAGCGGATCTGAATGAGCAGCCCCTAGAGTCACCCCTGAGCAGTGGGACTTTTCAGGGAGGGCAGAGCCAGTGTGGGGATGGTGCCCTGTGGGATGGTTGATGGGCAGACCCTAACCGGATGTAAACTTGCACCGCTATATTGGCAATTCCATTAAAAATAATGTGAAGTGGGGTTAGGGAAGAAGGTGGGCATAAAGGGCAAGTCCTGGCTAATGGAATGCCATATAAAGTTATTATCCTGCAGGAAACATGCCCCCTCCAGAGAATCCCGAGGGCCAAAGGGAATGATAGACCTGGGGAAATGGGGCCTCCATGCAGGCTGGGCCTGCATATTGGGCCTCACTGCTCTGTTCCCAGCTGGACTGGGGGCCATGGAGCTGTGGGACTGAAAAAACCCAGAAAATATCAAGATCCAGCACCAGCTGTCTCCTGGAGACTGATGTGCAGCCAGTGGTGACCACTTTCTTCCCCATTCTGTACACATGCAGAGGCTGGGTGTTGGCTGAGGATAGAGACAGCCACCCTGTTAGGAATTTATATCCCTAGCGCTAAAAGGAGCTTGTCCACCAAATTTACCCATGGTGTACAGAGATTCAGGAACTCGGCCACAAACCTGTGGTATCTATTCTGCATATATACAGAAGATGGTACTGAGAAGGGTCTCCTGCCTCCCAGCCAAGGCCATTTCTGCTGTGTTTTACATCCCCCTTACCCTGCACTGGAGGCATACTCTGCTCCCAAGGGAGGTCTGATGGGGGCCAGGCCTAGTTATCTCCCCAGAGTTCGCCTATTTGCCATTCTGCTTGCTGTGAAGCAGGCACACCAAGCTTTCTAGACCACAGAAGATGCTTCAGATGTCCTCTGAGGGCACCAGGTCTCCAGGTTCTCTGGGAAGATGTTAGGGTCACAGAAAAGGGGGCGATGAGTCTTCCATATTAATCAAGGGGGAGCCTCAGTGGACTTTATGAAGGCATTCACCCCTCACCAAGGTCAGGGGCTGACCATGCCTGAGGACCTCTAATGCCCCAGGACCGACTGTGCCCATGGACCTGCAGTGCCCTGGGGCCAACTGTGCCCAGAGACCCATGGTGTCCAAGGACCGACTGTGCCTGGGGACCCACTGTACCCCAGGACTGACTGCCCAGGAATACCTGTAATCAGAGACTCATTGTGCCCCAAGACCAACTCAATCCAGGGTGAACTGACTGTGCCCAGGGTCACTGTGCCTGGGAGTGACTGCCTGTACTCAGGGACAGGCTGTCCAGAGGACTGACAGCTGAGAGAGTGTCCTTAGGGCCCACTCTCTCCAGGGACTGACACTGTACCACAGTGCCTGACTCTGCTGGGAAGTAACTGTACCTGGCCATCCAATGGAGCCCAGCATCGGTCCCGTCCACGGCTGAACTGGGCCCGAGTGTGGCTTTATCTGGAAAGTTAAGAGCGCTGTGTTCTGGTACCAGTTTGTCAGAGACTGGGATTGGGGGTGGGGAAATTCTACCCAGCATTGGAGTCATGTGACTGGCATATAGGCTGTCCAACTGTTGGCACCATGTTTGGTGTGAGGGTTCTTGTTCTGAGACTGTGGGAGGAGGGATCCCCCACTTGCAACACAGGTAACCAGCTTTCTTTCAATTTAGGAAACTGGTGACTAGGGAAAAGGAGAAAGAACACAGAGCTATTGAGCACCTATTTGTGTGCCAGGCGCATGCTAGGTCCCTCCCCTCTGAAGCCATTTCATCTCCAGGACAACCCCACCAAGTGAGTGATCCTCCCCAGCCACAGGTGAAAACCTGAGGCTCACAGAATGAAAGGGCTTTCCTGAGCTGATCCCAGAGTTCTTAACCACCATCCTGTTCTACACCTAAGGCTATGGGCTTACCACACTCCACATGACCTGCCTGAGAGTGGGGAAAGGTTAGGGTCTCCCCCAGAAGAGGAAACCGAGGGAAGATCAGTACCTAAGCATCTAGTCTGCACTTGGTCAAGTCAACCTGACTCCTTAGGGAGCAGGGCACTTGGCAAGCCTGGTATGAAAGACTTCCTGCAGGCTGCATTCCTGGGTGCTGTCCTGGAGGAGGGCAGGCTGGGGTGCGGAGGCCGGCTGCCTCGTCACAAGTCCCCTTTCATGACACTCAAAAAGGCTCCTTCAGAGTTGGGAGTCGGCTGTGCAAACAAGCACATCTGGGCCGTTGCCTGGAGTGGGCAGCGGAACTCCCCCACAGCTGACCAGCTGCTCCTGCCCCTCTGCACAAAGGGAGCTTTAGCCCTGTGGGGGCTCTGGAGGGGACAGCTCCTACTCAGCCCTCCATGGGACAGCCCTTTCTGGCTGCCATTTTCATCTGGGCTGGGGCTCTGACCCGACAGCATTTCCTGCTTAGGACATGCCCCTTCCATGGGCTCACACCCTGCCAGAATCGGGGAAAAGAGGACAAAGACTGCAGGCAGAAAGGGATTTGAGTTGTGGGCCAAGGGGCCTCTGGGCAGCCTGTTGTAAGTTACCATGGAGTCCCTTGGGATTCATGAGGACCCTGTGTGTGCAGAATAGAACAGCTTCATAGGGTTTTCAGGGCTGTGACCTTACAAAGCATACCACCAGACCTGTCTTCTGCAGTGCCTCTGGGTGGGTTTGAACCACCAGCCTTTTGGCTAGAAGTCAAGTGCTTAGCCATTTGTGTCACCTAGGGAGTCTCTTCAGAGTGTCTGAGCACATAATTGTGTGGAGAAAGACAAAAATCAAATAATCACAAAATAATTGTGATTAAGCAACTCTTACATAGCTTCTAGGAATGTTTCTAAGAGCTTTACATACTTTAATTCATTTAATCCTCACAACAACCCTATGTGGTGAATTGTATTTTATTGCCACTGTTCAGATTAGGCAATCAAATCATAGAAGTTTGGGTGACTTGTCTGAGCTAGAGCTAGAATTTAAACTCAGGTAGCAGGTAGAGAGTATTCCTAACAAAGATGCATGCTTACAAACTAGAAGGGCAGTAGCAGGGAAAGCTTGCTTGGGGTGTGGGGAGACAGGAGGCTGGCCAGGTGGACTGAAGTCATTGGAGAGGCAAATGGATTTGATTTTAGGGAAGATCCCTCTGGCTGTTGTCTGGAGGGTGAGTTCGAGGGTACAGACTATAGGCTGCCAGGAGAGGTCAGGTGAGTAATGCCAGTGATGGATCTGGATTAGGGCAAGACAATGGGCATGGAGAGAAGAGGACAGGCTTGGGAGGGATGGAGGGCAGAGAATGACTGTCCCTGACAGTTGAGTGGGTGTGGGAATGAGGCGGACGGTGGAGTTGAGGACTCCACCCTGTGTTTGGGAAGGAACTGAGCCAGCTTCTTCCCAGGTGCGTTCTCCACCTGCCTGGCAGGACCACCTGGCTTTCCTGCCTCCCTGAAAGGAGGGGTGTCCTGGGGGCAGGCTTGGAGCCTTCTGCCTCTGTCCCTCTCCAGTTTTCAGGAGCCTCCCTGAGGGCTTACTGGGAGAGCAAGTTAGAAGCACAGTGAAGGGACCCTGGGACTGGGTGCCAGACAGACCTGGGTTTGAATGCTGACTCCTCCTTTTATGAAGTCTGGGAGTTTGGATGAATGACTTAATGTCTCCCAACATTAATTTCTTCTGAAATTGGGGAAATGATGTCTCTCTCACAGGACCCATGTAAGATGCGGGATATGACAGTGAACTGCAGAGTTAAAGGGCTATTCACTGTGCTGTTATCTTCATAATGTCACTTGAGGCTCCCTTCAGCATGACAGGGAGGCGCTGGTGAGAGGACTCAGGAGCCTGGATACCAGCTTTGAAGAAGACGTGCTTCGCTTTCTGGGCTGTGGTCTCCTGATCTGAGAAGTGAGCCCCCAAGGGTGGTGAAACAGTCAGGGTGTCCTGGAGAGAACATGACTGTTCCCGTTCAGCACCTGGGACAGAGCTGGGTGGGCAGGACACCTTGCAAATCCTCCAGGTATTCAACAAATATTTAACTGAACATCTACTATGTTCCAGACCCTGTCATAGAAGCTTTGATAGAGCAATGAAACAAGATTGGCAAAGTCCTGGCCTTCCAAACATCCCAGTGTGGGGAGACAGACAGTAACAGGTGAAAAACAATCGACAGTAGATGACAGTGATAATGGATGACAAAGACAGGAAAACATCTCAGTGATGTAAAAGAGAGTGATGGGGGAGGAGTGTTGGGGGGAGGTTAGTGGTGGTCTCTGTAACATGTGACAGGTAGGCTGAGACCTGGCTGGTGAGAAGGAGGCAGCTACACGCAGTTTTGAGGGAAGAACATGCTTAGGTGGCTAGTAAGAAAGGAGGCATGTGGAGGGAAAGAAAAGCCAGGTCAGGTCAGGCTTACAGGCCCTTTCAGAGAGTTTTTGCTTTATTCTAAGAGGTTTAGAGCCTGGCCATGTCATCCAATCCACTGTTCTGTGGCCATGGAGCCCAGACTGGATTGAATGGAGGGAGGGAATGTGATGCTGTCCATCTCGGACTCCAACTCCTTCCCAGTTTCATTGTCTGCCCCCCAACCTCTGGTGATTCTTTTCCAGGCTGGGGGTTGCAGTGTGCACCAGAGTCCTTAGAAAACTCCTAGAGGCCAGGGGCTGGCAGGCTGGGGCTGGCCTCTCACAGGCTGGGACCCAGTGCAGGGACTGAGGGGGTGGCATGGCTGGCCTGCCTGTTTCTACATCCCATCCAGGGTAGGTCCCCACCCCCAGCCCACATGGGCCTTCTGAATTAAAGTCAGAACTTTTTTTTTTTTTTTTAAATGGCAGCTCTGTGTACTGTACATGGTAATTAATACATTAGCATTTATGCAAAATACCATCACAGCCAGGCTGGTATGTCAGCTGCCTTCCTGAGCTGCAAAAATGTGAGCGCCCCGAGGTACCGCAGACAGGCCCCCGCCCCAGCAGACAGCTCCGCTTGACCTGCATCATTCACTAACATGTCTCGGGGTGCATGTCTGTGTATGCCAGCCGGTATACACGCTTTTTCTTGTGAGGTCCTGTGGTATACATGTGTGTGCTATGTGTGTATATATGAGTGCATGTGGCTGGAATATGAGGAGGTCCCTGTGTCTGTGTATGCCTGTATGTAGTCTGTTGGTTTGTGTACTTGTGAATAGGCAGACGGGAGGCCAGATTATCAGTGGGTCTGTAAGTTAAAGGTTTGGGGAAACAGTGGGGAGACAAGGGAGGTTCTTATTGGTGTGAATGTATGTGTCTGTGCATGTCCATATGTGCTTATATGTGTGCTTTGGTATGTGTCAGTATGTGCCTGTGCACATGTGTGGGCTATTCATGTTCATATGTAGCTACTAGAGGGCATTCACTTGTGTTCACATCTTTAGACCTGTCTGTATGGTCTGCTAGTTAGTTGTATATGTGTGTCAGTATTACTGTGTATGTCTCTGTGTGTGCCTTTGCATGTCTGTGTGTGTGCATATGAAATGCCTGCTAGAGGGGTTCTGATGCATACTTGTAAAGCAGAGGAGAGGGCAGCCCTTAGAAACGGTGACATCTGGATTCAAGTCCTGCTGGCTAGCTCTGTGACCTTCGGAAAGTCACTCCACATTTCTGAACCTCAGCTTCTGATTCTCATCTGTAAAATGGGAATGATGAAACCTCCTGGGGCAGCTGAGGAGTTTGCAGGCAGTGGAGGAGATTAACCAGTAAACAGGCAGTGACAATGGCGTAGACCAGCACAGGATGGTCCTGAGTAGGAAATTGGGGTGGGTGGGGTTTCAGAAAGCTTCTCTGAAGAGGTGACTGTTGAGTCAAATCTTGAAGCATGAGTAAGAATTAGTCAGATGAAGAAGCCAGAAAGAGTGCTCCAGCTCAACATAATGCAGACACGGAGCTGTGAAAGAATCTGGCCCTTTTGGCTCCTGGAGACAAGACCAGGGAGTGATTTAGCAGGAGTGGCGGTGGTTGGAGTAGATTCCCCCAGGGCTGTGTATCCTGAAGACGATGGAGAAGTTTGAAGGTCTTAAGAAGGCGAAAGTCATGATCAGAGTAGACACATCACTTTGTCTTCTGTAGGAAGGCAGGAGTAGAGTGGGAGATGATGGGACATGAGACTGAAAGGTGGTGAGGAGGCTGCTGAGGGACAAGATGGCAGAGAACCGGAGCTTGATTAGATAAGGGAGTCGGGGGAGAGAGAGCAGGAGCCAGAGATGACACTCAGTTGATGGCTCTGTGATGGCATGGTTGATGAGGATGTTCACTAAGGCAGGGAACCCAGAGATGGAAGACTTCTTTTTGGTGGGAGGGAGATGAGTGTTATACATCTTGAGTTTGAGATCCTTATGAAAGATAATTCACTCACTTGTTCATTATACTTTGTATCAGACATTTGAGAGACCAAGAAGATAACATAGAAAACTGTTGTTCATTGGTGGTTATGTGTCGTGGAGTCAGTTCTGACTCATAGCAACCCTGATTTCTAAGGCTGCAAATCTTTATGGGAGCAGAAAGGCTCAGCTTTCTCCCACAGAACAGCTGGTAGTTTCGAATTGCTGACCTTGAGGTTAGCAGTCCAACTTGTAACCACTACGCTACCAGAGCTGTTGTTGTTAAGTACCGTTGAGTCGGTTCCGACCCATAGTGATCCTGAACAGGGTTTCTGAAGCTGTAAATCTTTATGGGAGCAGGAAGCCTCATCTCATCTTTCTTCTGCAGAGCAGCTGGTAGTTTTGAACTGCTGACCTTGCAGTTTGCAGCCTGATTCATAACCACTACACTACCAGAGCTCAGGCGGACGTAAAATCAGGTGGGTGATGGGGTCTGGAAAGAATAAGAAAGGGCCTGGGGAGGTGGGAGTGTGCAGTGTATAGCAGAAGGCAGAGAGCTGAGGCCCTGAGGCAGGCAGACGAGAGGCCAGATTATTGGTGGGTCTGTAGGTTAAAGGTTTGGAGAAGCAATGGGAAGGCAAGGGAGGCTTTTTTCGGTGTGAGGGATATTTCCATGCCAGATTTGTACTTTGTTTTGGGGTGAAAGTGTTCTATAAAATTTGTAGATATGAGGACTCAGGGTAGATGCTCCAGGGCTGGAGAATTCTGCCTTTGGAACCCTCTCCTCCCTCTTCTTGCCGTGAAGAGATGCCTGGTTTTCTGACCTGTAAAATGGGCCCAAGGATCTGTACCGTTGCCACACAATTGTGAAGTGGGATTAGTGCTAGACTTTAGTCATATGACCGAGGGGCTTACTGTCTTCTGAGGAAGCAGGCACAGCCACACAAACCACAAATGCTATGTAGATGCTGAGATGGGCCAGCACATAATAGGTGCTCAGTAAGCATTTCTGGAGTAGATTGTTGATTGAGTGGCAGCTGAAGGAAGGATCTGACCCAGACTAGGAGAAGGGGAGTTTGGGATGACTTCTCATATCAGGTGACCCGAAGCTGAATCCTAAAGTTTGGTAGAAATCCAACAGTTGAATCAGAGGGCCAGAGGGAATGACATGGGTGTGGAGGTATGACAGCCATGGGGCCTAGAGGATTTTAAGCACTTCCAAGTGGTCTGAGTACCAGTGTGTGTAGTGAGAAGCAGAGAAGGGTGTGGTTCTAGAGGGACAGAGACCATATCACAAAAGATCTTCAATGTTAGGCTGAGGATCTTACTTTTTTTTTTTTTTTCCTTCATAGGCAACGGGAAGGCTGTAAGCAGAGGAATGACTGGTTGGTTTTTATAGAAATCTCTAGTGCTGGGTCCTGGACTGAGAAACAGCAGGGCTAATGGCAGGAAGGCTAGTGATGGAGTTTGGTGTGAAATCAGTTTTGGATAGTGACCATTCTTCCATAGCTCTTGGGTTTCTTTTAAGGGATGGGGCACCAAGTCTTTATTTATTTATTTTTTTTAAAGAAGAAGCCAAAAGGTGCACAGACCAGGTGGCAGAAGGCCTGGCTTCTTCCTGGTACTCATTCTTCATCAATGACCTTGGCTGGGCTGAGTTACTTAGCTTCTCAGAGCTTCCTGGTTCTTGATAAGGTGAGGGCAGGAGACCAGCAGAGGAGGTGGTCTAGATAGAAAAGGGGGGGCATTTCAAAGTGTTTTGTTCTCACCTCCTGGGGCGTGGGGCCCACACAGAATGCAAGTCCTTCCTGCTTCCCCCCTCTTCCTTGGCAGAAGAAAGGTGAGGACAAGGGCAAGGACGAGCTCATGTTATTTTCATTCTGTGGCCGAGACATCAGGCCCCACAGTCCCAGCTTGGAGAGGCTGCGAGACTGCTCTGGGGTGGGCCAGCCCCTTCCGGAAGCAAGCACTCCTCTGCTGTTGTTCAAAATGGAATTGGTCCCAGGAAGCTTGGAGCCTGCAATGAATTTTGCAAAGCAGCTCTGAGGTGGTAAAACATGTCTGGAGAATCAAATGCAGAAATCACTATTTAGAAACCCAACTCTGGACAGGCTGATGCATCTGAAAAAAGGACTGAGGCAGGGGCTCTGGCCCTAAATGCACCCCGTATAGTCACAGAATAGAAGCACTGGTGGCACAGCGGGTTAAGCACCCAGTTGCTAACTGAAGGGTTGGTGGTTCGAGCTCACCAGCTGCTCCTTGGGAGGAAGATGTGACAATATGCTTCTGTAGAGATCGTTGTTGTTGTTAAGTGCTGTCAAGTTGGTTCCAACTCATAGCGACCTTGTATAGGGTTTCAGTGGAGTGGCTGGTGAGTTTGAACCACTGACCTACCTTGCGATTCAAACTGACCTTGTGGCCCAGTGCTTATCCTACAGCGCCACACCAGGACTCCCTCTGTAAAGAATATAGGTTAGGAAACCCCGTGGTTCAGTTCTATGCGATTCTACGGTGCTGCTATGAGTCAAAATCCATTCAGTGGCAATGAGGGTTTGGTAGTCTTTGGGGTGTTGAATGTCACCAGTGGAAGGGACAGTCCTACAACTCCCTGAGCACTAGCTTTGTCCAATCTGCCCCGTCTCCTTGGATTTGAGCCACCTACAAGGCATCCTTCCCCTTTCCCAATGTACCTATACTTCCCCCCCCCCCGCCCTCTGAAAGCAGCTTTATTACTTTGTAAAATAGAATACATATGCTCATTGCAGAAAAATTCAGACAATATGGAAAAGTTCAAAGAAAAATGTAAAAGTCACCTCTAATTTCCCTAGCTAGAGATAACCAAGTAACATTTTGGAGATCGTCCTTCCAGACTTCTCTCTGTGCGTGGAGATATACAAATAGAGTCCATGGATGCAATTCTACCCTGAGTGAGATCAGACGACACATGCTGTTCTGTCACCTGTTTTTTTTTTTTTTTCCCTCCTCCATTCAGCAATATGTCACGGACGTCCTTCATGTCAGCGCATCTAGATCCATCTCATGGTTTTAATGCCTGCTGAGTATGCTGGTGTGTGGATCTACCTCACTTTACTTATTCAGTCCTTAGCTGATGGAGGTGGAGGTTGTTTTTCAATTGTTTTGCTCTGTAAATATCCCTGCCATGAATATCTATGTGCACATATCTTTGTTAGTTAGTTTGTTTGTTCATTCATTTGTTCATGCCACAAATGTTTATCAAGTTAGTTCTATGTGCCAGTCCAGTGCCAGGGGCTGGGTATAGAAATGACGAATCCAGTAGACACAGACTTAGGAAGTTTATGATACATTGGTGAGACAGGCATTAAACAGTTACACAATAAATGATCTAGTAGTAGGTGATCTGTGGTAACAAGGAAAAAGTGCAGACTATGAGAGCTTAAAGGAGCTCTGGTAGCATAGTGGTTATGAATCAGGCTGCGAACCTTAAGGTCAGCAGTTTGAAACTACCGGCTGTTCTACAGGAGAAAGATGAAAGATGAGGCTTTCTGCTTCTGTAAAGGTTTCCCTTGGAAACCCTGTTATGAATTGGAGCCGACTCCACGGCACATAACCACCACCAACCATGAGAGGTTAAAACAAGAGAAGGGTACTTGGACTCGGGAGTCAGGGAGCACTTGTCTGAGCAGGTGACATTTAGGTTTCAGCATGGACTGGGACCGGGCATGGTAGTGAGAAAGAATGGGGTGGAGGTGGAGAGGAACAGCAAAGTAAGTTTATTTAGAACAATATTGCCAGTGACCCACATAAAGGAAATTCCTTAAAAGAGAACTGCTGGGTCTAAGGATAAGCAAAGTTTACATTCAATCACCTTTTGGAAAACTGCTCTCCATGAAGGCTTTATAAATGTTCAGTCCCACAAAGAGTAAGTCATGAGGTTGTCACGAAGGCTCAGTGAGGTGGCAAGCACAAAGTGTTTAGTACAGCACTCACAGATAGGATGCGGGGTAGTCACTGCTGCCGTCGTTATATAATAATTATCATTGTCCATCTCATAGGTGAAAAATGATACCTCATCTTTGTTTTTGACCAACATAGTTTCTTGTGATTCTGCAGAACACCGGTCCCTTGTGGGGATGAACCATCTTTTTTTTCTTAAGCCACTTTTGTCAGATCCTTCCTGTGCTGCTTGGGGAGGCAGGGAATGTCCAGAGTTCCTGGCAGTAAAGCCCCTGGAACTTGAAGATAATGTCAAACCCCATGTGACTCTGGGCTTCTGAAGGCAGGCACCAGCTAGAAAGGACAGAGAAGGGCTGGGAAGAGGGTTTGGAACCTGTGAGGGACAGGTGCTGTCCCAGTGGGGAGGAGCAGGCAGAGAGGTGGGACCCTAGGGGTAGAATCCACATGCCATTAGGCATTCCTAGAGCTCCCAGGTGCTCCAGGATGATAGGAATGCAACCATATGAATATTAACAGTATGTCCATTAATATTAATGACAATAATAAACAAGTGTGAGGATTCTTTTTAAAGAAGGCTGTGGCTCCAGCTGTTACCTCCCTTCATTAAGAGGCTTGTGAGGTTCTTGGTCTTCCTCTCCCCAGACCTCTGGCAAGACTTAGCACGACCTCAGCCTGGCCATAGCCTGAGCCAAAAGGGCATTTCCAGTGCAGAATCAATGCAGGAAACCCCAAGTTTCCGTTCCAGAAGCTCTGGGCCATGTGAGCGGGTGGGGTGCGGGTGGGAAGGGATGAATCGGCTTGTGTGTGAGCAGCCAGCTGTGCTGACTCTGCTGTGACCCTCTTGAGCCAGGGCCCCAGCTGTCTGCCTTCTCACAGGAGCATGGGCAAAGGGCTTGCCAGGGGCTAGTCTCTTGCCAAGGTGGCTAGAAGAATTACCCTGATAAAGTGGTCATGAATTATAGAAAGAAGAGGGGGAGGAAGGCCCAGAATATCATATGTGTAAATAAAGCGGAGTGGCCGTCAGACATAAAAGCCAGCCACCAAACTCTGGCACCCACATTGTCCCTTCTCCCGCCAACCCACCTCCTGCCCAGGATCACAGCGAGTCACTTACAACCTCCTTCTTCAAAGGATTTGTTAATAAGTCAATGACGGAACATCTAAAGGGGGAAAAATATTTCTCTTTATAGTTGAAGATAATTGTCCCAGGAAAAAAAACAACAACACAACAAACCTTTAATTACAACTCACATGGAGAAAGCTTGATTTGTGGGCAGAGCCCAAATGCTGAGGAGCTGGATGTAAAATATTTGTAATATTTAGGGAACCTAGAGTTTTACATAAAAGTAAACAGCATTGCCTGAAGGCACAATTTCCAGCAACACAATAAAATGTGCAGTGAATTTATGGCGGTCATCCATTAGCTCTTACCAAGGCAACGTCGCCCCTATCTGTAGTCCATCATTATAATAGAGGGTTAATGCACCAAATTTACATAAAAAAGTCATATTGTCTGCATGAATTATTTACACTCGAAGCTGTTTTTACAGCTTGGTTTCAAGCTGGATTCTGGGAGAGATTCTGCCAGTAAATTACTCTGTGGAGACCTGGTTCTATAACTGCACGCGGAGCCGGCAATGAAAAGAGAGGAAAATGGGCAGGCCCTGGCGAGTCGTTGGTATCGTCGTCGCCTCTCGGGTGGGGGCTGGAAGCTGAGGCAGAGGCTCTAGGAGGCAGATGGGGCTCTGCCTCTGGACCCTGGGCTTCAAGGTTGCTGTGGCCAAAGGCAGCTTGGGTCCATGAAACCACAGTGACTCTGCAAAGGTGTCTGAGGATTCTTGGTAGCTGAAGTTGGAGGTCTTTTAGGGAGGAGGGTCCTGGAAAGGAAGAGGAGCCATTGCATTGGTTGGAGCAGCGGCTCACAGCTCAGCAATATGAATGAGACCCATCATTCCATTGTATAGATGGAAACATTGAGACTTTAAGAGGCATCTACTCAGTCTTGGGTAGTGTGGGTGGTATGGACCCCACAGCCTCGAGGGAAGAGTGGAGCTGGGAGAGGGTGTCCCTGGGAGGATATACAGAGAATCCCACATCTCCCAGGATAGCCCTTCGTTTGTTGTCTAGGACTTTTGATACTTGAAGGCAGTTTTAGTGATAAGTAGGATATGAGCTTGGGATAGGATATGAGCTATTTTATGACATTTGGTTCTTAAAGTCTCTTTACTGTGGGGTGTGGGCTACTTGGGAGAACTGTTTATTCTTTCAGATGATGTGGAGTTATGGGGGGTTGGGTGCACAGTAGGAAGAACTAGATTTTGTTTTTATTTTTGTTTGTTACAAAAATGCAGATGGCATAACATTCGCCAATTCAACATCTTTCACGTGTACATACATTCATCGACACCAATTTCAGCCACCATATTGTGCAGTCATCACCAATGTCCTTTGCCTAATTTCCCCTCACTGTAAACAGAAGCTCAGTGCTTGCTAAACACAAGTTCTTCCCTTCTCTTCCCTCTGGCTCCTGCTAATCACAATTAAACTTTGATCTCTATGTGTTTACTCTAGGTATATCATATTTCATCATACAATATTTAAAAAGCCCTGGATTTTTAATTCCATGCCAGCTATGTGATTTTTAAGGAGCCCTGGTAGTGTGCTGTTGTTGTTGTGAAGTGCCGTTGAGT
>NW_006408624.1:6055513-6058037 GCF_000296735.1 Chrysochloris asiatica
GACCGCAGTCCTCAGCCCCTTTCCCTCTCCAGATCCCAAGTCCCCAGCCTCTCCATCTCTTGACGTTGTCTTCTCTGCCTCCATCTCAGGCCTCACTGCTTCTCTGGGTAGGATCCTGCTCTCTGCTTTTCTCCATTGATGGTCCTAGGATCCTCTGCTCCTAGACTGAAAAGTTAATCACTCTCCTCCGTGCTACAAAATGTCCACCTTTAGATTTCCAACCCTCACAATCAGTCCTGATAACAATTATTCATTATTACATCACAAGAGACCCATCTGTATTTCGTTTTATCAGCCCTTCCTGGACAGGCTGGATACTATTCACTGGAGACTCTACCTTCCTCCATGCTTGGGCAAGGTCGTGTCCCTCTCTGGGCTTCCATTTTTTTTTTTTTCTTTCTGGCCCTTAAGGGTTTTGCCAATTCTGACTTTCTGGTCTCTCTGAGATATCAGAAGTATGTTTCTTTGGGGGCTTGAGTAAGCTGGGCCTGGGATGGGCATGCGAATATTTGGTGAGTGTTTGTGTTGAGTATGTGTGTGTTGTATATGTATTTGTGGTGCTGTGTAGGTGTGTTGCATGCATGTTTGCATGTAGGTGTATTGTCTGTGTGCTTGTGTGTGGGTGTGTTTGTGTGAAAATGTACTTTGCACTGTGAGAAGATGTGTGGATGTGTGAGTCCCGGCACTGAGTCTCATGTGAGTGTGTGTGTGGCAGTGAGTTTGGGAAGTGATCTGTGGCTGGGTGTTGGCAGAGGACATCCTTTAAAAATTACCCCCTCCACCCAACTTCTTACTAGAAGCCCTGGTGGTGCAGTGGATTAAGTGTTGGGCTGCTAACGGAAAAGTTAGGAGTTTGAACCCAGCTGGTTTTGGTTTGTGGGCGAAAGCTGTGGCAGTCAGCTTCCATAAAGATTTCCAGCCCTGAAACCCTTTGGGGCAGTTCTCCTTTATCCTACAGGATCGCTGTGAGTTGAAATCAACCTGACAAGAATGAGTTTTGGTTCACTTCTTACTCCTTCTCTGCCTTAATCTTTTCTCCATAATACCCATCACCATTGGGCACTCTATATACTTATTTATTTTGCTTATAGTCTCTCTCCCCTTTGCCAGAATGCCAACTCCATGAAGGCAGGGAGGTGTGTACGCTGTTGACATCTTCATCCCTAGTGTTAGAACAGGCCTTGCTCTATAGTGGTTCTGCAGATGCTCAGAAAGTGCTTACCGGTAAATATCTGAATGAAAGCATTCTCACCTTCTGCAACAGCTGCCTTTGTATCAAGTAATGAAGCCCTGACCACTCTACTAAAAATTACCAGTCTCCCAGCATTTTTCTTTTTCCCTTATTACCTTCAAATAGACAAAATAATTTACTGATTAAAGCTCATTTTTTATTGTCTGTATCTGGGTTAGAATGAAAGCTCCCGGAATGATTGACACCTTTGTTTGGGTTTTTCATGGCTGTATCCCAAGTGTCTAGAACAGCCCCTGGCATGTAGCAGGTGCTTAATAAATATTTATTAAGGAAGTGGATGGACACTTCCATAGGGAAGGTTATCAGTGGACCTCCGAGGTGTTTTGCGTGCTTGTGAGGTGGGAGTTCTGGAGTGGTGCAAATAGTTAGCATAGTTGACTGCTAACAAAAAGATTGTTGGTTTGGATCAACTCAGAAGTACCTCAGAAGAAAGTCCTGGAGATTTGCTTCTGGAAAGATCAGCCATTGAAAATCCTATGGAGCTCAGTTCCACTCAGGCACATGCGAGGTCATCATGACTCAGAGTTGATTCCATGGCAACTGATTTGGGCTTGTAAAGCAAGTGTTGTGAGTGTGTAGTTTTCAAGGGACTACCTTTTTGCTTGTGTGTGTGACTTTGTTTGTGAGGAGGGGTGGGCTTGCTGTAATGTCTCTGTCCTCAGAGGTCCAGAGCAAGTTGATGAAGAGATTCTAGCTCTGGGCATCCTGCCTGGGTAATGTCAAAGGTTTGCAAAAAGACCTATGATGGTTTCTGCAGGATTCCCTAAGGAAACTTTCTTTGACTGACTGCCTTGGTACTGGCCATAGGCCCAAGTCATAGCCCTATTAGTCTCTGGATCACTACTTCCTTTCCCCATGGGCAGACCTGGGCCTCAGGCTTAGGGACTTCCCTTGGCCTATAGCCCAGACTGACTGCTTTGTTGTTATTGTTAGGTACCATCAAGTCAATACCGATTTATAGTGACGTTATGCACAGCAGAACGAAACACTAACCAATCCTGGGCCAACCTTATTATCGTTGCCACGCTTGAGCCCATTGATGCTGCCACTTTGCCAGTGCATCTCGCTGAGGGGGTCTTCCTCTTTTTCTCTAACTCTCCACCTTACCAAACATGATATCATTCTCCAACCATTGGTCCCTCCTGACAATATGTCCGAAGTATGAGAGATGAAGTTTGGCCATCCTGGCCTCTAAGGAGCACTCTGGTTGCACTGCTTCCAACACAGATCCGTTTGTTTTTTGACAACCCATGGCACTTTCAATATTCTCCT
>NW_006408624.1:6058137-6060134 GCF_000296735.1 Chrysochloris asiatica
TTAAGGTTCGCAGCCCGATTCGTAACCACTACGCTACCAGAGCTCCATAAAGATTACAGGCTAGGAAACCCTATACACAGTCACTATGAGCCGGAAGTGCCTCCACAGCCCCCCACTACCACCAGATGGCTTCTGGCAAATCTGTTAGCACCTGGCGACTTAGTTTCCACTGCATCCTGAAGGTGTGCTGGGAGCTCAGCTGGGATAGGATACTTTAGGAGGTGTGTGGTGGGTTACAAGCAGGCCACAGGTGAGGGGGCTCTGCAGAGAGAGGCTGATGGAGAGACTGGAAGGCAAATGGTGACAGAGAAGGTAATCAGAGACAAAGATGAAAGAGTCATAGAGATGGGGAGATAGGGAGCAAACTCAGAAACAAAGAGAAAGAGATAGAGACTGAGAGGGGGAGAAGGTGACTGTCACAGGGAGAAAAGGGACAGAGGCACACTCAAACTGTGGCTTGCTGGAGCCTGAGGGTGTTTTCCTGTCAGTAAAGGGGTTGGACAGTGCTGCCTCTTGCTTGGGTCCTGCCCCTCCATCCATCTTCTTCCTTTGCGTTTCCACAGTACAAGGAGGTCAGTGCTGGATGACAGCCCCTCCCCTCCCCCACCCCAGCACCTGGGAGGGGCATATCATGGATGCACTTTACCTTCCGCTCCTGGAGCAGCACTGCAGGTCCCAGGGGCCTGGAGACAACAAATGACTCCCTGCTGCTGGCTGCTGGCGGCTGGCTGCCTCCTGCCTGCCAGCCCATTCCGCTGCACACTGGCAGATAATCATGTAAGTCAGGGGAACCCCTCCTGCCCATGGTGGTGTGATTTAAACTGGAACTTTGCTTTGCTCTCATTCCCTGGAGAAGCAAGATGTAGATTAGAAATGTTTCTCTCTTTCTAATAGTTCGTGCACACACATGTGCACAAGACACATGTACTTACACACACACACACACACACAAATGTGCTCACACATCACAAACTCCCCGTATCTGCTTGCACATATGTGAATATTTACACACAAACATGTCTGCCCAGTTCCAAACCATGTGGTTACATACTTATGCACAGTGCATTTGTGTGCACACATGTGATAGCCATGCAACTCATAGCCACATGTTAGGGCGAGAGGCAAATGTGCTGTGGCTGAAGCAGCTGTGGGTGGGCTGGGTGGGAGAGTATCAGTGGACAAAAAAGTCTCCAAGCCCACCTTGTTCCGTGGAAGAGGGGAACAGGTTGTAGTCTCTATGTGCCTATGGGTATGTATCTGTGTGTTTATCTGTGGGTGTTTGCAAATGAGGTGTAGGTGCCTTTGTTGAGGGCTGTGGCTGACAGCCTCTGAGCAGGTAGGTGAGAATAGTGTGTTGGAAAGAATCAGAACTAGGTGATTTTGCAGTCCAGGAGTGAAGGACCCTGGGACCATCAAGGGAGAAGAGCGGAGTGTGGGACCCTATCCAGAGAAGCAGTGACACCAGAGATGGAGGCAGAGACAGTGACGGGGAAAGATGGAGCAGCCGGGGACTCTGGACTCAGGGACGGAGAGGGGCTGTGTGCTGACAGCTGGGTGGCGGGCTTGTGTGGTGTGCCCTTTGGTTGTTTAAATGATTGTATATTCCTGAGTGCTTAAATGTACATCCAAAAAACCCCCCCAAACCAAAAAATCCCCCAAAACCAGAGGGAATGGAAGCAAATGCTGTTAAATGATGATGCATGGAGGGGATTGTAATCATTGCAATGAAACAAAATATGATAGGATGAATGTAAACCTCATGTTCTCCCATGTGAACTATCACCCAATTCACAGTAAAAACTTGAAAAAAAAAAGAAAAAAAGAATTAGGAATCAGGACTCCTGAACTATGTGCCCACTGGGCCACGGACCCACTGTGTGGCCTTGGGCAAGGTCTTTTTTTTTTTTTTTTTAAATAAATGTTTTATTGTGAATTGTGTGATAGTCTACATGGGAGAGCATTAGTTTTACATTCATTCTATCATCTATCGTTTCATT
>NW_006408624.1:6063279-6140923 GCF_000296735.1 Chrysochloris asiatica
GGACATCTGACTGCTAGGCTGGGGAGAATTAGGAGAAGGGTGAGGTCCATTGGTCAGTGCTGGAAGACAGTCATGCTGGGTGACTGGAATCAGCATCCTCATATTCTAGGCATGTAGCTGAGAGGAAAGCTGTGGAGTAACACTTAGACAGATGGAGATCCAGGTCAGTAAGGGGTTCTGGAGACAGCAGTTGGTATCAGGGCTTGGGAGCTGAGCCCTGGTAAAGAGTGGGGGAAGAGGATCTAGGATGGACTTTGCTTGGGCCAAAGGAGGATCAAAGTCCCAGGCTTCTAGAGCTTAGGATGCAAGTGTGGTGATCTGTCTCCTGGGCCAAAGCAAGGAGCTCACTGACCCCATGCAGGGCTGTACCTCAGCATACCCTTTCGGCTGTGAAGATGATGGGCACAGAACTTCTGGAAAGAGGGGGGAGGCATTCCACCCCATGTATCAGGATCCAAAAGATACTCAACCAACTGGAACTTTGGGTCTAAAAGATGAGCACAGTAGAGCCAGAGTCAAAACCCCCTTTTTAGGTTGGCATTAGGAAACAATGCCTAATGTTGAGAGTATGGTGTTTAAAGGCAGTCAGAGGTGTTTAGCTTTGACACCATCCAATTTTGGACCATGAGAAGGTTATTTAACTTAAGTTTCCTCATAGGCAGAAAGGAAATAATTTTTCATTCACAGGGGGGTTAGAAGGATTGAGCTATTATTATTCTTACTGTGGAGTCCCTGAATGGTGCAAACAGTTAATGTGCTCAGTTGCTAATAAAAAATTATATTTGGAGCCCATCTGAGGTACTCTGGAAGAAAAGCCTCAGCCACTGAAAATCCTATGGAACACAGTTCTACTCTGACACACGTGGAGTTTTCATGAGTTACAGTAGATTTGACAACAGCTTTTCCATTTTATAATTTAATTAAACAAGCCATGCAAATCATGGAAGGGAAGACCATCTTGACAAGAATTCACATAAAAAAGATCCAGGATGTTGGCTGCTCTCAAAAGTTTGTGCCCACCACTCATCTGTTAGTTTGCCAGAGTGTGATCGCTTTCATGTTGCTGTGATTCTGGAAGCTATGCCACTGATATTTTAAACCCATGGTGGACAGGTTTCACATGAGCTTCCAGACTAAGACAGACTAGGAAAAAGGAGAGATGGACTATTTCCGAATATTTAGTCACTGAAAACCTTACGAATAAGAGCAAAACACTGTCAGACAGCACCAGAATATTGAATATTGAGATATGATGAAGAGCACCAGAATATCGTCAGGTATAGTACCAGATAATGAGCCCCTGAGGTTGGAAGGCACTCAAAATATGACTGGGGAAGAGCTGCCTCCTCAAAATAGAGCTGACCTTGATGACGTGAATGGAGTGAGGATTTTGGGACCTTCGTTGGCTGATGGGGCACAACTCAAAATGAGGAGAAACAGCTGTAGACATCCATTAATAATTGTAACACAGGATGAACAAAGTATGAATGTAGAAAAATTGGAAGTTGTCAAAAATGAAATGGAACACATAAAGATTGATATTCTAGACATTAGTGAGCTGAAATGGACAGACATTGGTCATTTTGAATCAGACAACCACATAGTTTACTATGCTGTGAATGACAAATTGGGAAAAGGAATAGTGTCACATTCATCATAAAAAAAATAATATTTCAAGAGCTATCCTGAAGTACAACACTGTCTGTATAGGATAATATCCATATGCCTGCAAGGAAGACCAGTTAATACAACATTATTCAAATTTACACAGTAAACACTGAAGTCAGTGATGAAGAAATTGAAGAATTATACCAACTTCTTCCGTCTGAAATTGATCAAGCATGCAATCAAGATGTACTGATAAGTACTGGTGATTGGAATGCAAAGGTTGGAAACAAAGAGGAATGATCAGTGGTTAGAAAATATGACCTTGGTGATAGAAATGATGATTTCTATCTAAACAGTTTGCCTGAGAGAATTTTGCTAGACTATGATTTATTCATTGCAAATACCTTTTAAAACAACACAACCATCAACTGCTCATATGCAAGTTTAAGCGGAAGCTGAAGAAAAATGAAAACAAATCCACAAGGACCAAAGTATGACCTTGAATTGAGATAATCTCAAGAACAGATTTAATGAATTAGATACTAATGACCAATGACAAGGAGAGTTGTGGGATGACATCAAGAACATCATACAGGAAGAAAACAAAAGGTCATTAAGAAGACAAGTAAGAAGGAAAAGACCCAAATGGATGTCAGAAGAGACTCTGGAACTTGCTCTCCAGTGTAGAAGTGCTAAAGCAAATGGAAGAAATGATGAGGTAAAAGAGCTGAATAGAAAATTTCAAGGGGCACCTCTACAAGACAAAGTCAAATACTGTAATGAAATGTACAAAGATCTAGAGTTAGAAGACCCAAGGGGAAGAATATGTTCAGTATTTCTCAAGCTTAATGAACTTAAGAAAAAATTCAAGTCTTGATTTGAAATACTGAAGGATTCTATGGGCAAAATATTGAATGATGCAGAAAGCCTCAAAAAAAGATGAAAGGGATACACAGTCACTGTACCAAAAAAAAAAAAAAAAAAAAAGGTAGATGTTCAATCATTTCAAGAGGTAGCATATGATCAAGAGCCAGTGTTACCAAAGGAAGAAGACAAAGGTGCACTGAAGGCATTAGCAAAGAACAAGCCTCCAGGAATTGGCAGAATACAAATGGAAATCTTTCAACAAACTGATGTGGCACTAGAGGCACTCACTCATCTATGCCAAAAACTTGGAAGACAGTTCCCTGGCCAACTGACTGGAAGAGATACATATTTCTGCCCATTCCAAAGACAGGTGACTCAAAGGAATGTGAAAATCCTTGGACAATATCATTAATATTACATGCAAGTAAAATTTTTCTAAAGATAATTAAAAAATGACTGCAACAATACATTGATAGGGAATGGTCAGAGGTTCAAGCTGGATTCAGAAAAGGACATGGAACTAGGGCTATCACTGCTGATGTCCGATGGATCTTGGCTGAAAGCAGAAACTACCAGAAAGATGTTTACCTGTGCTTTATTGACTATGCAAAGGTTTTCGGTTGTGTGGATCATGACAAGCTATGGACAACATTGCAGGGAATGAGTATTCTGGAACACTTAATTGTGCTCACGAGGAACTTGTGCATAAACCAAGAAGCAGTCATTTGAACAGAACAAGGGACACTGAATGGTTGAAAATCAGGAAAGGGGTGTGCGTGGTTTTCAGCACGCTCATTCAATCTGTATGTTGAGCAAATAATTCTAGATGCTGGATTATATGAAGAAGAGTATGGCATCAGGATTGGAGGAAGACTGATTAACAACCTGTGATATGCAGGTGATACAACCTTGTTTGCTGAAAGTGAAGAGGACTTACAATACTTACTGATGAAGCATTTGCTATGGGTTGCACCTCAACATAAAGAAAACAAAAATCCTCACCACTGGACCAATAAATAACATCAAGATAAATGGATAAAAAACTGAAGTTGTCAAATACTTCATTTTCCTTGGATCAGCCATCAGCACTCATGGAAGCAGCAGTCAAGAAATCAAAGGATGTATATTGCATTCGGCAAATCTGCTGTACAAGACCTCTTTAAAATGGATATTGTGCTATCACAGACAGCATCATATTTCAAGATAGATCTTGAAATGTTCTTTTTGATGATGAATGCAACACCATTCCTTTAGAATTTATCATTCCCATCATAGTAAACCATATGATTGTAAGATTCAAGAATGCCAATACCAGTCCATTTCAGCTCATTAATGCCTGAGATATTGATACTTATGTGTTCCATTTCACTTTTGACAACTTTCAATTCTCCTAGACGCATACTTCATAAATTCCATGTTTTGATTATTAATGATGTGCGAAATGGTTTCTCTTCATTTTGAGTTGTGCCCTATCATCAGATGAATGTTCTGAAAGCTTTACTCCATTCATATCATCCTGGTCAACTCTATTTTGAGGAGGCAGCTCTTCTCCAGCCGCCTTGAAAGGCTGCAGTGAGCATATATGCCTTTCACCCAGTTCTGACCAATATTTGTGAAGAAACCAGAAGAGGACAGAGAAAGTGTGGAGCTCTAACAGTAGAAGTGTTAGAAAGCTCCAAGGGGCATAGAAAAGCTCAGATGGTAGCATTTATATCTTGAAAGTTCTCAGCAGGTTGCAGTGACCAGGTGAATTTAACCATGACTCAAATCGTGAATAACTGCTGGGATCATGAAAAATTGTGGAGGTGAATAATAGCTCATGAGAAAAGGATTTAGGAGCTCAAGGGCCTCTTAGTACATTAACAGAGGTATGGTGTTTGGAACAAGGGAGAGGACCACCATCCCTGTCCCAATCTGCTCTTTGCTCTGGAGCAGTCTTTGTGTACATATTGGAAACTCAGGACTTATTTCCAGTTCTTTCCCTTTCTTTTTGGACTCTTGAGGAGTCAGAGTCCTTCTGGGTTTGTTTGACCTTTGGTTCCCATTCAGAACATTCCCCTAAAAGGATACCCTTGAAGGTGAGAAAGAAGCTGCAGGTTCTATGAGGTTTTATGTGAGGCAGGTCTTGGATATGACCTTTGTGCCCAATTGTCCTTATCCAGGAGTAAGAAAGTGCAGGTCCTTGAACGTTCTGAAACTGAGAGGTCCCGGTCTCCTTGGTCACTGGCAGGTGCACCTAGCTCCTTCCCAGCTGTCTCACAGACCTTCTCCTGGTGGTCAGTGGGTTGTCAGGACCTAGCAGGATTGGCCTCTCCAGCTGAAGGCTGGGCAGGGACAGGGTGGCTGAGGTTGCTCACATTGGAGCTGGATCCCTGCTGGAAGTGGGGTGTCACCTGCCAAGTTGAATTCAGCACAGGAAGCGCCTGGCTGGGAGACGTGCTGTTTAACTTGGAGGTTCTGTTCCACTCTGAAATGCAGTTCTTCTGGCATCTGCAATGAAGTGAAGCTGTTGAGCTTTCCTCTCTTATGCCAGAATCACAGCCATTTTTTCCTGAGAAAGAAACAGGGTTGCAGACAGTTTTACTCATTAAACACTTCTTTTCCTTTTAAATCTGTTTTCGTGATTTTTTTTTTTTTTTTTTTTCATGAACGGAAAAGTAAAACGGATGATATTGAAATAAACAAGGCATTTGTGATAGGAAGGTTAAAGCAGATTGTTGGGGGTGGGGAAGGGGGTTGGAAACGCCCCACGTTTCTCCACACAGGCTGCTCATAGCCTGTTGAGGCGAGGAGTGAAGAAAGTGTTCATGAATCTCTACCCACCTGCAAGCCAGGAAAGCCTTTTCCTCCCAGTATCTTGGAAGTCACTGAGAAAGACAGGGGGGAGGAAAACCATTATTTATGCATAACCTACTAAGTGTTGGGTGTGGAACATGGGGAGCTCATTCAGAACTTGTAATAATGCTATTTTACAGATGAGGAAAGTTGAGGCTCAGATAGGTTAAGGTCAACCGTTCAGGGATATACAAAGCTGGGTTTTGAACCTTGGTCTGTGTGAACTCAGACACTGTGTTCTTTTTGTAAAACTTGCTTACACTGAGCAGTTGTATCAAGATGGAGGAGGTAAAAGGAGGAGGAGGAGGAGGAGGAGAATGAGGAGACAGCATCCAGCCCCGAGAAGTGGGCATTCCACCAGGCAAGATTGGACAAAACATTTATTGCATGTGAGTGTGCCAGACCTTGGTTTGTGGGTTCTGACAAATATGGGAGGCTTGGGGAAGGGTGTGTATGAATGTGTGGGGTATGGATGGGTTTAGTTTGATAACCAAGATAGGCTTTCTGAAGGTTCAGGGCCCTGGAAGTTGAGAGAATAGCTTTTGAGAGTATGGGCAAAGGCAGGAAAGAGGTGAGACTAGCTTTGATGTGAGAGGTGGTGTGTGGGAGGTAAATCAGAGTTGAGCTAGTGATGATGCATGCTGGGAAGTGTTGGAGAGTGCAAGAGCTAAGTTAAGAACTCTGGACTGGAAGGTGGTTGTCCAAGCTGATTTTAGTCTTGGCCATGACACTGACTTGCTGTGTGATCTTAGGCAAGATCCTTTTTCTTTCTGGTCTCAGATCCTCTGTCTGCAAGTGGTGGAATTGGACTAGAAGACCCCTAAGGACCCTGTAAGTCCCATGAGAAAAAATCCTGAGGGCCTTGAATATCAAGACTTGGCATTAGACTATGAAATGTTACAACTAAAAGGGCTTAAACCTTATTTTATATCTTAAAGGATGAGTAGGAGTTAGCCCAGTGAAGGGAAGGGATCGAGAAGAGGGGGAAAACAGCATTGCAGGTAGGGACTATCTCATGTGAGCAAAGACATGGGTGTGGCGAGAGACAGGTGTGAAGGAAACAAGAAGAGCTTGGTGCTGTTGAAGAATAAAGACCAACCTAGGATGGAGGAAGAGATGACTGATTACACCGGAGTGGGCTCCTACTGACTCACAGAACTGATTGTGTGCATTTCTTGCCAACTCTGTGTTCAGTGACATCATTGGTTGCTTGAAATCCACTCTGGTGGGAGTATTTACATCATAGAAATTGGCAAATACAAAAGTCAGGGCTCCTTTTTTCTTTCAGAGAGCTGACTGGTAAATATTTACCCGTATACCACTGCTTACTGGGTTATAGTTCAAAAACCAAGACAAACCCACTACCACCATGTTGGTTCTGACTTGTGGGGACTCTACAGGGTTTCCAAGGCTGAAAATCTTTATAGGAGCAGAAAGCCTCATCGTTCTCCCATGGTGGCTTGGGACTGCCAACCTGGTGGTTAGCAGCCCAGTGCGAATTCTTCAGTTCCACCAGATGATGGGTATTGAGCACCTGGCACATGGCTTCTACATATGTGAACACGCTTAGCATAGGATGTTGTTATTGGCTGCTGTGAGTCAGCCCCCAACTCATGGGGATCCTATGCACAACGGAATGAAATGTTGTCCTGTCCAGCACCATTCCTATTTTCAGTTGTGGATTTAACTTGCAATCCAAAGGGCTTCCATTAGTTGTTTTTTGGAAGTAGACTGCCAGGTCTTTCTTCCTACTCCATGTTAGTCTGGAAGTTCTTCTGACATCTGCTCAACATCATAGCAATATACAAGCCTCCACTGACAGGTGGCTGGTAGATGTGCATGAAGTGCACTGATTGGAACTCAAACCTTGGTCTCCCTCATGTAAGGGGCGGATTCTACCACTGTGCCATCACTGCCCTCTGGCATACAGTGGTGGTGGTGGTGATGTGCCATGAGTTAGTTTCTACTCATAGTGACCCTGCATAGGGTTTCTGAGGCTATAAATCTTTATGGGGAGCAGAAAGCCTCATCTTTCTCCTGTGGAACATCTGGTAGTTTTGAACTGCTGACCTTGAGGTTAGGAGCCTGACTCACCAGCACCAGAGGTGGTGGTGGTGGTTAAGGACCTAATAAATGTTAACACCTTCTCCTTTTACTCTTCCCTTGTATGGACATTGATTGCCTTGTTTGCTCAAAATAACAGCCCTCTTCAGCCAGGGGTTGTTTTCTTTCTCTTCTCAAGCACCAGGATCCCAATAGAAGCTGCCACCTTTTACTCCCTCGGCTTCCACAGAGGGGTGGAGTTAAAAGAAGAAGATATTAGAGTCTTATGAATCTAGGTTTGAATCTTGGCTTTACCTTCTGCTAGTTATGTTATAACCTTGGGCAAGTTATTTAATCGCTCTGAGCCTCAATTAAGTCATCTGTAAAGTGGGGATGGACATGCCTCCCTCATTAAGTTGTTGTGAAGATGAAATGAGGTAATGGGTATGCAAGCATCTGGCATTGGGGCAGCAGTGCCAGGCAAAGCTTGACAAATGCCACATCTTTTCCCTGACAAAGATCAGCCAGCTGTGACAGTGCGGTGGCAGGGGACAGAGGAACTGGGGCTCTAGTCCTGGGAAAGATGTTTCTTGGTGGAACATGTAGGCCAGGAGAGGCTGTGGGCTGTAGGACCCTCCAAATATATTCTGAGTGCAGTGGAGGGGAACTCCCCTGGCCACAGTTCACGCTTCCTGAGCCTTCACCTGCAGATCGGCAGATAAAAGCCCATCATCAGTTCGGCTCGTGAGTTTCTGGGGCGGCTGTGGCAGCCTGGGCGGCACTGATTTACCACCCTGGCCCCAAGCAGATTAAATCACCTAGAGTCATTTGCATTTTCCCCAGCCTTGTCACACAAATCTTAGAAACTGCTGTCTGGAAAGAAAACTTTCTCTGTACTTTTTGGAGAAAGTCTATCTCAGAGCTCTAGATAAAGGAGAAGTGGGAAAAAGGAGGTGGTGCCAGTGAGGGGTCTCTGAATCTTCAGGGTGGGGTGAAGGAGGTGTGTGTGTGTGTGTGAACTGGATGCTGAGGACAGTGTCGTTGCTAGCTGTGCGGCATCGGACAAATCTCTCAGCCTCTCTGAGTGTCACAGGATCATGGGGAGGTCAGAGGGCTGGTTTGTAGAAAGTATTTTGTAGACACTATTTTGTCTAAATAAGTTATATATGGCAATGGTTATTATGTATTGGGGAGAAATCAAGAATTTTGGGAGTGAAAAGGGATGGGGCTTGATTTGGGTCTTGTTGTTATGTGCCCTGGAGTTGGTTCCAACTCAACTCATAGTGACCCTGTACAGGGTTTCTGAGGCTATAAATCTTTACGGGAGCAGAAAGCCTCATCTTTCTCCCATGGAATAGCTGGTAGTTTCGAACTGCCGACTTTGAGGTTAGCAGCCCGATTCGTAACCACTACACTACCAGAGCTCCTATGCTACCAGAGCTCCTGATTTGGGTCTTACAGGATGCCTAAGTCCCTGGGTAGTGTAAATGGTTAATGTGCTCAGCTGCTAACCTAAAGGTTGGAGATTTATTTGAGTGTGCTCACTGGTACCTCAGAAGAAACGCCTGGTGATCTAGTTCTGAGAAATCAGCCACAGGAAACATTATGGAGCCCAGTTTTACTCTGACACACATGGAGTTGCCACAAAGGGGAGTCGATTTGACGATAATTGACTTAAGTCCTAGGAAAGTCAAGAGGACAGCCGAGTTTGTCAACACTTTACTCATCACTAATATTGTGACTCCAGGAGTGGGTCCTGATTGGTTTAGCTAATCAAGAGAATCCATCCATTGCCACTTGCCACAGTGCTTAGTTATAAATCAACTGTTGTTGGTTGCTGTTGAATCCAACTCGTGGCAAATCCATGTGTGCAGAGCAATACTGCTCCATAGGGTTTTCAAGACTGTGACCTTTTGGAAGAAGATTACCAGACCTGTCTTCCAATGTACCTCTGGGTGGGTTTGAACATTTCAAGGAATAATAAAATGCTTAACTGTGCCACTCAGGGTCTCCATTCTAAACCAATTACATTTCCCTGGTCACAAGGATTGGTTTAGGCTGGTTCAGTCAGAAGTGGTGTTAGATGGCTGGGGGAATACATCTATTCTCTTTTAATCAATATTTGAAAGAAGAAGCATGTGGTCCTAATTTCTGGTAGCCATCTGGTAACTAGGGACACAAAACTGCAATTACAGTCAACACATGGAGGTGGAAAAAGGTAGTCACAGAAAAATGGAGTCCAAGCTTTGCATAGATTGTGAATCAGAAAACCAAAAGAGAAGAATATACTTGGCATTTCTCAAGCTGAAAGAACAGAAGAAAAAATGTAAGTCTTCAGTTGTGCCATTGAAGGATTCTATAGGAAAAATGTTGAATGATGTAGAAAGCAACCAAAAAAAGATGGAAGGAATCCACAGTGTCACTGTACTCAAAAGAATTTGTCCAACAGTGTTCAAATTACTTTAGGAGGTAATTTTGTTTGGGTGCAAGGTGTGGCACTGTGGGTTAATGCGAGGGACTGCAAAGTTGGTTTGAACCATAAGGTTGGTGGTTCAAGCTCACAAGCCGCTTCTTGGAAACCCTATACAGGATCATTATGAGTTGGAACCAACTTGACGGCACTTAACAACAACTGCCCTTTTGGTCTTATTTGGTTGTTTGTACTGAGACATACATTTCTGCCTAGTGTTATTATTCATTTTCTAGGCCTGTCTGTGGAATCCTGGTGTGGTGCTGTGGGTTAATGCAACAGACTGCAAAGCCATTTGAACTGTAAGATCAGCAGTTCAAGCTTACCAACTGCTCCTCAGAAACCATATCGCTATGGGTTGGAACCAACTCCACGGCACTTAACAACAACAACAACAACAACAACAAGGCCTGTCTGTTGATTCCTGGGGGTGGGTTCAGTTCCAGGCTTGAAGGATGTCTAATGGCCACAGTCTCAGGGGTCCCACTAGTCTCTATCAGACCAGCAAGTCTGTTTTTTTTGTTTTTGAATTTTGTTCTGCATTTTCTTCTCCCTCTCTGTCTAAGACTTTCTATTGTGATTTTGATCCAAGTGGTCAGTGGACGAGCATCATCTAGTCTTTTTGGTCTCCAGATAGTGGAGGTTGTAGTTCATGTAGTCTGGTAGTCCTTTGGACTATGTTATCAATATTACAAAAACAGTTTTCCTAAATTGCTAGACATTGCAATCAGGCAAGAAAATGAATAGAGACTGTAAATATCAGAAGGACTCCCTGAACAATCATAGTTTCCAGAAGATACTTTCCTGAAAAATAATTGTGAAAGAAAAAGGGGCTTAGTAAAATGACCAGTAACAATACTATATATGGACTATTTAGGAAATAAAATAATAATAATAATAAAAGAAAACCCCATTCACTGTCTAGGAGAAAACAAAAACACATATACCTGGAAATAAACTTTATAAGAAATGTATAGAATTTAGCTGAAGAAAACCACAAAACTCAGATAGGGATATAAAAGAGATGAATAAAAATGGCACATACCTAGCTGTTGGGCAAAAAAGATGAGTGCTAAAAGGGTTGCCAGTCTTGCTTAAATGAACATAGAAAATCAAGGTAATCCAATCCAGATCCCACCAGGATTCTTTTTTTTTTTTTTTGAAGCTGAAAAAGTAATTACACACTTCATCAAAAAAAAAAAAAAAAAAAAGAGAGAGAGAGAGAGAATAGTCAGGAATAATTTTTAAATGATGAATGTTTACTCCACCTCATCGTGATCCTATGTTGGATTTCTGAGTCTGTAAATCTTAATGGGAGTAGAAGACCTCTTCTTTCTCCTGCAGAGTGTCTGGTGGGTTTGAACTGTTGACCTTGTGATTAGCATCCCAATGGGTAATCCACTATGCCACCGGGACTCCTTAGTCTATCATTTGGTGGTGTTTATGAGCTGTGGAGTCGATTCCGAAGCTGTATATCTTTATGGGAGCAGAAAGCCTCCTCTTTCTCCCGTGGAACAGCTGGTAGTTTGGAACTGCTGACCTCGAGGTTCACAGCCCAATTCATAACCACTACGCTACCAGAGTTCCTTATTCTATCATATAGTAGAATATTTTCTAAATGGATAATTGTTAAAACTGTGATTGTTGTGTAAAAACAGATGATAGATCATTTGGATAGAACAGAGACTCTAGAATGAATCCAAATATTTAATGGAATTTTATATATGATAAAATGGCTTTTTAACTGAATTGGGAAAAGATGGGCTATTGTATAAATGGTGATGGAATAATGGGTCAACCATGAAAACTCAACTTGGTTTTCTACCTTATCCCTAACGTTAAAATCAGTGCCAAAAAGATCAAGGCATGAAAACCATGTTGCTGTTGTTGGGTGCCCTCAGTGAGTTCCAACTTACAGTGACGTGATGTCCAACAGAACAAAACATTCCCCAGTCCTGTGCCATCTTCACAATCATTGCAATGTTTGAGTTCCTTGTGGCAGCCACTGTGTCAATTCATCTTGCTGAAGGTATTCCTCTTTTTCAAAGACCCTCTACTTTACCAAGCATGATGTTCTTCACTTGGGACTGGTCACTCCTGGTAACACATCTAAAGTATGTGAGATAAAGTCTCACCAATCTCCCTTCTAAGGAGCATTTTGACTGTACTTCTTCCAACATAGATTTACTCATTCTTCTGGCAGTCTGTCTAGTATTCTTCACCAATATCATAATCCAAAGGCATCAATTCTTCTTTGGTCTTCCCTATTCACTGTTCAGCTTTCCCATGGATATGAGGCAATTGGAAATACCATGGCTTGGGTCAGGAGCACCTTAGTTCCCAAAGTAATATCTTTGCTTTTTAACACTTTTAAGAGGTCTTCTGCAGCAGATTTGCCCAGTGCAATATGCCATTTGATTTCTTGACCGTTGCTTCCATGGACTAAGTTAATTGTGGATTCAAGTAAAATTAAATCTTTGACAACTTCAAACTTTTCTTCATTTATCATGATGTTGCATATTGGTCCAGTTGTGAGAATTTTTGTTTTCTATATGCTGAGGTATATATTAATACTGAAGGGTGTAACTTTTGATCTTCATAAATAATTGCTTCAAGTCCTCTTTGCTTTCAGTAAGTCAGGTTGTGTCATCTGCATATCACAGGTTGTTAATGAGTAACCCATTTAATCCTGATGTCACGTTCTTCTTCATATAGTCCAGTTTCTTGGACTGTTTGTTCAAGATACAGATGGGGTAAGTGTGATGAAAGATACAACACTGATTCACACTTTTCCTGATTTTAAATCACGAGTATCCCCTTGTTCTGTTTGAATGACTGCCTCTTGGTCTAGGTTTCACACAAGCACTCAACTGTGTTCTGAAACACTCATTCTTCCAAATGTTATCTATAATTTGTTATGATCTACACAATTTAATGCTTTTGTGTAATCAATAAAACAGAGGTAAACATCCCTTGTTCTGTGTCCTCTTCTGACTCAGACTTCAATTTCTGGTAGTTCCCTGTAGATCACTGCTACAATCATTTTTGAATTATCTTTTGCAAACTTTTCCTTGCTTCCAATATTAATGATATTGTTTAATACTGTTTGCATTCTGTTGACTCACCTTTCTTTAGCAACATACAAGGGGCTTCAAAAAGTTCACGGAAAAATTCCATTTTCTCACAAATTATTTGAAGCCTCCTTGTAGACAGAGCTCTTCCAGTTGGTTGGCCAGGTAGCTGTCTTCCAAATTTCTTGGCACAGACAATTGAGTGCTTCCAGCGTTGCACCTGTTTGTTGAAATATCTCAGTTGGTATGTAGTCAATTCCTGGAGACTTGTTTTTAACCAAAGCCGTCAGTGCAGCTTGAACTTTTTCCTTCAGTACCATTGGTTCTTGATCATATTCTGTCTTCTGAAATGGCTGAACATCAACCAGTTCTTCTCGGTACAGTAATTCTGTGTATTCCTTCCTCCTTCAGTCTTCTTTTGATGTTTACTAAGTCATTGAACATTTTACCCATGGAGCTCTTCAGTACTGAAACCTGAGGCTTGAATTTCTTCTTCTTCTTTTTCTTTTGAAATTATTCTTCTTTTTTTTTTAACTTGAGAAATGCAGAGTGGTTCTTCCCTTCTCATTTTCTAACTTCAGGTTTTTGCATATTTCATTGTAATACTTTACTTTGTCTTCTAGAGCCACTCTTCGTAATCTTCTATTCAGTTATTTTGCTTCATCACGCCTTCCAATCACTTTAGCTACTCTACATTTAAGAGCAAGTTTCAGAGTCTCTTGCAACATCCCTTATGGTCTTTTCTTTCTTTCCTGTGTTTTCAATGACCTTTTGCTTTCTTCATGAATGGTGTTCTTGATGTCATCCCACAATTCAGCTGTTCTTTCATCATTAATGTTCATTGCATTAAATTTGTTTTAGAGATGATCTCTAAATTCAGGTGGGAAAATCATAAAGCTATACATAGGAGTGAACATTTTTATCATTTTAAAGTGGGGAAAGGAGTACTGGAGAGGCAATGTTGTAATAGCTAACTAAAAATTGGTAGTTTGAACTCACCCAGGAGTTCTGCTTATCTGCTTCCACTAAGGTTGTTGTTGTTAAGTACCATGGAGTCGGTTCTGACTTACAGTGACCCTACACAGGGTTTCCAAGGCTGCAAATCTTTACGGGAGCAGAAAGCCTCATCTTTCTCCCATGGAACAGCTGGTAATTTCGAATTGCTGACCTTGAGGTTCACAGCCCAGTTCATAACCACTACACTACCAGAGCTCCTCCACTAAGATTATAGTCTAGAAAACACCATGGACAGTTTCACTTTATCTCATGGGGTTGCTATGAATTGAAATTGACTTTTTGGCAATGGGTTAACAATCTAAGCAATATCAATAAAAAGGAATGTCATTTGTCTTTTATTGGTTTGGTCAAGTATTAAGGTTAACTAAACCCAGGGTTGGGATTAGGAGTCCTGATGCGGCACTGTAGGATAAGCACTGGACCACATGTTTGGCTTGAACCTCAAGTTGCTCCTTGGAAATCCTATACAGAGTTGCTATGAGTTGGAACCAACTCCACATCACGTAAAAACGGCAACAGCAAACCCAGGTTGGTAAGGATCTGGGCAAACAGGTACTCAAACACTGTTGATGGGAAATACATTGTGATAAGTTTTCTGAAGGGCAGAGTTGGCAAAATTAGAAATAGCATGCCTTAATTGCAGCAATCCTATTTGTAGGGTTTTAGTTGAAGGAAATAATTACAAAAATGAGCAAAAAGATATGCACAAGCATATTCATCACAACATTGTTTATAATAGCCAAATGTTGACAGCATCTTAAATGATCATCAATAGAGACCCAGTTGAATAAAGTAAGATATATACATACAATGGAGTCCTGATGTGGCACTGTGGGTTAATGCACTAGACTGCAAAGCTGTTTGAATTGCATGGTTGGAGGTTCAAACTCATCAGCTGCTCCTCGGAAACCCTATACAGGGTCGCTATGGGTTGGAACTGACTCGATGGCACTTAACAACAACAACAACAACACATACAATGGAATACTAAAAAGTATTTAAAATGATTTTGCAGAGCTCTATTCATTGACATGGAAAGATGTCTATAACATATTGTTGAGAGAGAAAAGCAGGTGTCAACAAGAACAGTATGTATAGTACAACCCCTCTTCCATAAAATTGCACACATAGATCTCTTTGTGTCTATATGCATAGCGATAGTCTGGACAGCTGTTCACCAAAATGCCATGTGATTTTATCTGGGTGCTAGGATTTTGAGTGATTAACAAAAAATTGCCCTCTTTATACTTGTGAGTATTGGTTTGATAAATAAATAGTTGTTATTAAGTTCTGTCTAGGAGTCCTGGTGTGGCACCGTAGGATAAGCACTTGACCTCAAGGTCGGTTTGAACTGCAAGATAGGTGGTTCAAAGTTACCAGCCCTTCCTCTGAAACCCTATAGAGTTGCTATGAGTTGGAACCGACTTGATGGCACGCAACAACAATAATGAGAAGTCAATTCTGACTCATAGAGACCCTGTATAAGGTTTCCGAGGAGTGACTGGTGAGCTTGAACCACCGACCTTGCGGTTCAAGCTGACCTTGTAGTGCAGCGCATTAACCCACAGCGCCACACCAGGACTCTCTCTCGCTCTTTCTATATATAGTAGTTATGTGCCGTGGAGTTGGTTCTAACTCATAGTGACCCATGTGTAATGTTTTAGAGGCTGTAAATCATTGCAGGAGCAGAAAGCCTCATCTTTCTCCCGTGGAACCGCTGGTAGTTCCAAACTGCTGACCATGAGATTAGCAGCTAGACTTGTAACCACCACATTACTCTCTCTATCTATCTATCTATATATGTGTGTGTGTGTGTGTTGTTGTTGTTATTAAGTGGCTTCAAGTCAATTCTGGCTCATAGCAACCCTGTGTAGGGTTTCCAAAGAGTGACTGGTGAGCTTGAACCTCCGACCCTGCAGTTTGAACTGACCTTTCTGTCCAGTGCATTAACCCACAGGGCCACACCAGGACTCCATATATACTTGTGTTGTTATTGTTGTTGTTAAGGGCTGTTGAATTGGTTCCAACTCATAGCAACCCTGTATAGGGTTTCCTCAGGAGAAAGATGAGACAATGTGCTTTTGTAAAGATCACTGTTGTTAAGTGCTGTTGAGTTGGTTCCAGCTTATAAAGACCCTGTATAGAGTTTCTGAGAAGGGGCTGGTGAGTTTGAACTGCCGTCCTTGCGGTTCAAACTGACCTTGTGGCTCAGTGCATTATTCTATGGTGCTACACCAGGACTCCGTATATACTTATATTGAAGCTCTACCATGTTTTTCAATCAAAGCAAATAATAAACTATTTTCATTTTGAAGAAATAAAATAAATTTGAATAAGAGGAATCAGCACATGGTAAATTAATGATATGGATAAGGAGACAAGAATTTGAGCCATGGTGCCTGGGAGGCTGATAGCCTTGTGGATCTGTATGTGCAGGAACAAGAAGAGGTCTTTTAGAACTGTGCTTTGTAGTGGTGGGGCCCATCTCTCGGGCAGGTCAGAAAGGCACATGCAGGGTTGGGGAAGGGGATGGAATTTTCCCAAAGATAAAATTGTGGTGTGGACAAGATCTTGGAGGGAGGAAGCAGGAGCATAAGAGGACTGAAAATAGTAGCTTGAATTGGTTTGAGGTGGGTTCCCCAAATGGAAACATCTTAGAAGCTTTACAAATAGCTCTAAAAAACAAAAACAGAGCCCTGGAGCATGGCCAGGCCCCTGGGTGATGCAAACTTTGACTGCAAAGTTGGTTTGAGTAACAAGGTTGGCGGTTCAAGTTTACTAGCTGCTCCCTGGAAACCCTATATAGAGTCTTTATAGGTTGGAACCAACTTGACGACAATTAACAACAACAACTAACCTAAAGATTGGCAGTTCAAACCTACTCGGTGGCACCTCATAAGAAAAACGTGTTGATCTGTTTCTGTGAAGATTGTTGTTGTTGTCAAGTACCGTTGAGTCGGTTCTGGCTCATAGTGACCTTGTTTAGGGTTTCCGGGGAGCAACTGGTGGTTTGAACTGCTGACCTTGTGTGGTTCATTGTCCAGTACTGATTCTACAATGCCACACCAAGAGTCCATGGCAGTTAAGGTCTACTCTGTAACACTTGGGGCCGCCATGAGTTGGAATTGGGTTTGGGATTTGGAATGCAGCCACCTTTATGAGATGGCAGAAGAAATAGGGTAAATGGTCAGGGAGATTGAGAGATATCTGGGGCATACAGTTCTCAGAATTCCTCGGAGTATGGGTGGAGAGTGTTTCCAGAGAAAGGTCAACCGTAGCTAATGGTGCAAAGGCATCACGATGGAGGGAAGAGCGCAGGGTTTGATAAATAGGAATTTGTTGGTGACCTTGGAGAGAACCGTTAGCTTCAGTGGAGGAGTGGGGGTGAGGGAGAGTTTGTGAGAGAGGAAGGCGATTTATAGCTTGGGGGAGGCGGGATTGAGGGAAGGGGACTGACTGAGCCTTGCTCAGGGCTGGAAATAACAGGCATGTGTACCATCCAGGGCAGGGGACACTAATCACACACTGAGTCTGGATGAAGCCTTAAAGTCTCTCTTCCAGAAGCCAGGCCAGGAAGCCGTTTCAGTCTGTCAGAGTTGGCTGATGAGATGAACCTGTTTTCCATGCCTGAGCTTGAACACATAGTTGAAGGATGATGAGAAGGAACGTAAGGAAGGTGATCAAAGGCGCAGGAGCGAGGAGGCCGGGGGGAGCCAGGGCATCTCAGTACCTGCGTGGATGAGTGAAGGGCTGTGATTGTACATTTGAGGCAACTAGGTGTGAGATCAAGTTTATGCTCTGGGTAATTCTCTGGAAACACCCACTGCATGCGAATTACCAGTCAGTGCACGGGGAAACTCACCATGGCCCACCGTCTGGCTGTCTAGGGGAGGCATACTGACACCCTGAAATCTTATGGGAGACTGCTGTTTCAAATACCAGGTATGAGAGTTCTGGCTATGGGTACCAACTCCATGACCTAAGAGAACAAGGAGCTAGGCTTGGTCATGGCTTTTGGAGAGGACTCTTTAGTAAGACATTTTGTATAATCTTGTTGCTTGCTTCAGGAGGAGCATTGGGTCTTGGATACAGGAGGTCAAGTCTTTCCTGGGCTCTGAGTCCTTGTTTGGAATAGTGGAGGAATGCAGACACACAGGCAGAACTCACCTACAGAAAATCACCAGGTGGGGAGAAGCCATAACAAATTGCCACAAACTGGATCACTTCAAACCACCAAGGTTTATTGTCTCACGGCCCTGGAGGCTAGAAGTTCAAAATCAAGGAGTTATCAGGGCATTCTCTGTCTGAAGGCTGTAGGGAGAATCCTTCTTTGCTTCTTCCTAACTTCTTCTAGTGATTGCCAACAATCTTGGGCATTCCTTGACTTGTAAATTGTTGTTGTTAACTGCTATTGAGTTGGCCCTGATTTATGGAGATTCTACGCACAACAGAATGAAACCTTTCCTGGTTCTGTGCCATTCTCACGATCGGGTATAGATGGGACTATGTGATTCACAGGGTTTTCATTGGTTGATTTTAGGAAGCAGATTGCCAGGTATTTCTCCCTGGTTTATCCTAGATGGGACATTCCACTGAAATCTGCTTAGTATCATAGGAACATGAGAGACTTCAATAACACATGGGCGGTGGCTGTACGTATATGGTAGGTACACTGGCCAAGAATCAAACCCAGGTTTCCAGCATCAGAGGTGAGAATTCTACTACTGAGCCACCATTGCTCTCTGACTTGTAGCTACATCTCCCTAGGCTTTGTCTCTGTTGTCACATGGTGTTCTCCCTGTGTTTGTGTCCAAGTTTCTTTCTTTTTAGAAGAATATACCAGTCATATTGGATTCTGGTCCACCCTAATCCAGTATAACCTCATCTTAATGATCGCATCTGCGAAGACCCTAATTCTAAATAAGGCCCCATTTACAGGTGGTGGGGGTTAGGACTTGAATGTATCTTTTTTGGGGATGGAATCCAACTCACAACAATGTCCCATCTAAAAGAAATGCTGCAAGAGGCCCAGGCCAAAATAAGACGTTACTTTGAACTTGAGGAAGTTGTGTTTCCTGAAACATGCTCTCTAGAGCTCCACTTTTTTGAAGTTACTCATTGAGAATAAGGTTATGTGAGCAAATACGTTCATGAAATGTAGCACCCGCAGCTCAATGCACATACTAAAGGCTCGATCAAATCCTGTAGTAAAGCAGCTTTTTTGGTATAACAAGAATGTCCCCAAATTTATTTGACCACAGAAATATTTTCAATTTAACACTAATTACCCTCCTTCTGTGGTGCTGTAGATAAGCACCTCACTGTTAACCATATATAGGGGCGCTATGAGTCGTAATGGGCTCGATGGCATTTAACAACAACAACTTACTGCAGGATTGATGGCTGGCTGGGTAGAGGAACCAACATGTCCTATGTGGCAGTGTTGGGACCGCTGGGGAAATGTTCCAAAGAGACAAATTTTGGCTCAAATCAAAGAAGAAGCTTGCAATCAGTGGAGATGTTTTAACCATGAAAGAGGCTGCAAAGGAATTCTAGTTCCTGGAGTCTTCAGAGTGTGGACTTGTCAGAGATGCTGCAGAAGGGAGCCTGGCTCCAGGTGAGCGCCACTGTGGCTCTCAGGAGAAGGCTGCCCAGAGGCGGTACTGCTGTCGAGGAGCCTCACACTTCTATCGCTGAGCACTGGGCCCAAGAGTACTTGCGCTCCTGGAAGTGAACAGTCTGCGAAGGTAAGATATGAACACATAAATATCCTGGTTAAGTCCCAAATACACATCCCAAACTTTATATAATAGAAGCAGCAGCTGGAGACGCCCACAGCCCTAATTGCTTTTCAGTTCTAAGAGAAGGTCTTCTGTGAGTTTTGCCTCTCCCATTCATTTAGGTAATGACTGGAGGGAGCTGGCTGTAGCAGACTGAATGGCAGCTAGGCACGTTTGTAACACCACCTAAAGGGGGCTGCCATGAGAGCGGAGTGTTTAGGGGAGCTACAACCTCTCTACTCTCTGCATGGGGTGTGGAGCCCATGAAAAGGGAGGCTTATACCTTGAAGATGGGAGGCTGGCCCCTTAGTTTTGGTCCTGCTTCCAATGGGCCAGCCTGAGCCGTGGGATGCCTTAGACATTCTTTCCAGGGACTTAACAAGTATAATTCAGAGCAACAGGAAGAACCCAGGACCAGGTGTAGGCATGGGAATTGGTGGAAGAAAATGACTCAGTTGAACAAATTACTCAAGATGCCTTCTCTGACTCTTGTGCTGGACCAGGAACACGGAGACCAATCAGTCACAGTTCCTGCCTTCAAAGCCCACGTCCCAGAAAGGAGATGGCCATGGGCTGGAAAAGGGCTGGGATCAATGGAAACTTTGGGAGCTGAGGCATACAGAAGATGGAGAGACTGACTCTGCTCTGTGGGGGAAGGGAATCAGGGAATGTTTCTTGGAATACGAGACAGTAGCATTAGACCTGGGAGATGAATATGACCCAGAGAGGGAAGTTGCTTGCAAACTGGAGTTTTTCCTTCTGCACAATAGGACCAAGTTGACTGTGAACTTACAGGCCCCAAAGTGACACCTAATTTGTCTCCTTGTCTCTTGGTCTCTAGTAAGCATGCAAGACTCATGAAGACCCTCTGGGGGGGTCTCTTTAAGGTGATACGGAGCATGGGGCTCTCAGTAGGGGGCTGGCCTGAATTTCAAAGGAACTCAGGGGAGGGCTGTGGCCCAGGCGCTCTGCCCACCAGGCTTCCAGTGGGTGGTAAGTGAAACTTTTCTTCTTGGTCTTCTGCCAGCAGCCAGCACCATTCCGCAGCCCCAAGTGGCAGCTCCTTGGGCCGGAAACAATGTGCTTTCTCCATGCCTGGGAGTGGAAGTCAGCAGTTTGGCATCGTCTGGCTGGCAGCCTCCACCGGCTTCCTTTGGCACTTTATTGGCAAAGGCGGTGACATTTCTTTCAGTTGGGTGGGTGGAGCTGTTATGCAAACTCCCGCTCTCCTCATTCGCCAGATGAATATTCATGACTCAGGCAATCTGTACCAGCCAGACTTTCCTGCGGGCGGCAGCTTTTCTTCTCTTCCTCTCTCTCTCTTTTTTCTTTCTCCTTCTCTCCTTCCCAGCTCTTTGGAAAGCCGAAACGCAGCTATATTTAATTTACAAATACAGAGCTATTTAGCTTGCCTTTTGCAATGCAGGCTTTGGGGAGGAGGTTCTGGGGAGTAGGAACGCTAGTTGAGACATTTAGTCCCAAGGTCTTTGCACCCAGGCCTCAGATCCTGGGAAGCGTCATGGGCCTGGGGCTCCATTTTGAATGTGGCATCTTGGCACCCTTGCACTTGAAGACGCTCTTGTCACCCATCCAACGCTGGCTTCTGAACTTGACCTGGAAACTCTGATGCTTTGTTTCTCGCTGTGTGGGTCAGGCTCCAAGCCTCCACTATTGCTTCTCATATCTTTGTCCTCTCCTGTTTGTCAAGCCCACTCAGACTCTGTTCTAAGCCCGGAAGGCACTGGGGCATTCCACAGACACTGGCTTTACAGAAAGCAGATTCCTACTTGGGCCCCCTGGGGCTACACCCACTGCCATACTAGTTCACTTTCTCTCTTTCCGTAGAGGCACCCAGAACTCTGGTGGAGAGGTCTGAATTTCCAGAATTTGTCCTGAAACTTGATCTTAGTGAGGATGTGCTCGTGTGAGCATGTCTTCTGTGTGTGTGTATGTAAATATTTACACACAGTTTAAGTGAATCTGTATGCCTACATCTATGTTCAAGTGTTTGAGTGTGTGTGTCTGTATGTATAAGGGCGTGAATGTGTGTCGCAGAAAGTCTGGGAATGTTTGCATGTGCGAATGTGCCTCTTCAACGGAGTCGCGTGCTCGTGTGTGTGTGTGTGTGTGTGTGTGTGTGTGTGTGTATGTGTGCGTGCCTTTGTGGGTCTGGGGATGTGGTGTGTAAAGGGGCCTCTTGGGGAGCTTGAGACTTGTATGTGTGAGTGTGTCAGTGTGTGTAAGGAAATTGTAAGTTGTGTAAAAGTGCATAGGCATCTTTGAGCATCTAGGAGACAGAGACAGACAGAGAGAGGCATCTCTCCCTGACCCCCATTCCTTCCCAAACTGTCTCCTTTCCTCTGAGGTGGAGGGGGACGTTCCCCCCTTTGCAAGTGTTACAGATTCTATCCAAGGACGTGAACAGAAGGTTTCCAAGCACAGAGCGTCCTGAAATTACTTTATATTCCCCCCTCCTTGTTTCATCTAATCAAAATAGCAGCGTTAGGCTCATGCATTCTTCCTGCCCACCGCTCAGTTTCAGGGGAGGGGCGGGTGGGGGGAGGGAGGCATCTTGTCTGACCCCCTCTGAGAGCACCTTGCAGCCCCGAGCCAAAGAGCTGTCTTCCCAATCCCCTCATCCTCGGCCCAGGCTTCAGTGGCAAGAGCCAGCTGCCTCCCTGCCTGCCAGCAACTGCCAAACTCCTCCAGAACCCACATCCAGGCCCGGGCCTCATTTACAAATATGCAAATTTGCATCTTTTCTGGTATGCAAATGGAGACATGACAAATAGCTAATTAGGGTCAAAAGAAGCACTCTGAACCAATTAGTTGTAGGATTGATCCTTTTCTGTGGGGAGGAGAAGGGATCTTCTTGTTCTTAAGGCATAGTAGGGAGCTCCCTACCTCCCCAACCCTGACTGTCCCTCACTCCCACACACACCTGCCTGGCTGTGGTCTTGGAACACTCAAAGAGCACTGAAACAGGAGTTGGTGTTTGGGTACCAGTTCCACCTCTGACCCGAATTAGTTGTGCAACCTTGTGCTTACCTTCCTTAGTCTTTTCTGAGAGATATAGGTGCCTGCCTTGTCCCTAACCATCCACCCCAGTGGAATGAGCCTCTTGGATGTAAACAGGCTCTGCCAATCACAACATTTGTACTCTTCTAACATACTTTAAGGAGCTCTGGTAGTGTAATGGTTACGAATTGGGCTACGAACCTTAAGGTCAGCAGTTTGAAAATACCAGCTGCTCCAGAGGAGAAAGATGAGGCTTTCTGCTCCCATAAAGATTTACAGCCTCGGGAACCCTGTATAGAGTCACTATGGGTCGGAACCGACTCGACGGCACTTAACAACAACAACAACATACTTTAGACCCATGATTTCATTTAATCACCTCATCAAGATCTCTATATCAGAGAGGCAGGTTAGCAGTCAGTTTCATCCCAAGTGCCAACTCTGGCCAATTATTAATGGCTGCTTGGAGTGACGGGTTGAGAAGGATTCTGAGGATAAGACTATAGGTTCGCTAAAAAAAAGAGTTGCGGTGGATTAGTGATGTCTGCTGCGGGCAGGCAATTGGCCTCTAGTAGTTCACATGCTGCATATTTACTTACTGACTGGGGAAGATAAGGAATTTGGAGCAGGAAATTTCATTCCAGGCCTGACTCTCACACTGTGTAGCTGTCTGCTTCCTTGAGTAAGTTACTCAACTTCCTAGTTTAAAATAGGGAAAATTAGACCTGTCTTAGGGTTATTAAAGATGAAACAAGGGATGATGGTTAGGCAGTTCCTTTTGTCACTGGGAGGTGCTGTGCTTGTCTAATTGACAAGTCCATGGGACAGGCATATTGTTTCATTTCAGAGGTGAGGAGCCTGAGGCCTGCAGAGTCTAGAAGACTTGGTGAGGAGGAAGCCAGCAACCTTGCCAGGCAGGCCTGTACGGCAGCTGGGGCTGCTCTTTTCTCTGCCACTATGGGCTCCCTCCTGCCACCCCCTCACTGATGCCCCAAGCAGGCTGTAACAAGTCCTGCTGGCCTGGCTCCACTTCTGGGTGTGAAATTTGGCTGAGCTGGCACCTAGGAGAATGGGGCAATTGCCATCCTGACGTCTGGGGCCTGGGCCAGGGCCAATGAGCAGATGAAGGGATGGTGAGCAGGTCTGAGCACCAGGGAACCAGCCAAAGTCAAGCAGCTAGCAGGAGTGGGGCTGGTGAGGACCTGGATGGAGGACAGACCACTTGAGGAGGTTGAAAGCATGGGTCTGAGCTCACAACAGGCCCAGCAGCGTATGGAGCTACCTGGCTGTTAGGACTCTGAGCAGGCTAGCTGGTGCCACGAACTGTGGCTGAGGATCTATCTGCATGTGTTTTTATAAGTGTAGCTGTAGAGCCGGATCAGTACAAGAAGAGATACATCTGTGTAGCTGTGCACATCTATGTGTCTGCATGTCAGTGTGTACCTTTGTATGTATGCTTTTACTTGTAAGTATACATCTGTCAATATCCCTCTGTGTGTGTCTGTACATCTCTGCCTATATCTGTGATGTTTATTAACACACATAGATAGATAGATAGATAGATAGATAGATTGATAGATAGATAGAGTGTTCTGGTGTGGCACTGTGGGTTAATACACTGGACTGCAAGTTAATACACTGTGGGTTAATATACTGGTTGGTTTGAAATGCAAGGTTGGTGGTTTAAGCTCACCAGCCGCCCTTCAGTTGCTATGAGTTGGAACTGACTCGACTTCAACTCATGGAAACCCTGCATATGGTTTTTGAGAGTGGCTGATAGATTTGAAACACCAACCTTGTGGTTAGCAGTCCAGTGCTTATCCTGCAGTGCTACACCAGGACTCCATATAACATATATATATGTTTTTTGTTGTTGTTAAGTGCTGTCGAGTTGATTCTGACCCATAGCGACCCCATATAGGGTTTCCGAGGCTGTAAATATTTATGGGAGCAGAAAGCCTCATCTTTCTCCCAGGGAATTGCTGGTAGTTTCAAACTGCTGACCTTGAGATTAGCAGTCCAGTTTGTAACCATTACGCTATCAGAGCTCCTTATATATATATATATGTATATATTCTACTGTGGTAAATATATGAAGGTAAGTAAAAATTATTGCTACAAAGTTATAGAAACCTTTATGAAACAAATGTACTAAAATGTGAAGCTGTTGTTTCTTGGCATTTCCTCCATCTAGGTCTATACACTTCTGAAGGTGGTGCTTCCAGCTCTCTAACCCTTTCCCAAAGAATTCTGCGCTCTTCGATTCATACTACATCAAACCAGCAGTTTTGACATCCTCAAGGGAATCAATTCATGCTCCTTTTGCATGTTCTGTGAGTTTGGAGAACAAAAAGAAGTCAGAAGAGGCAAGATCAGGACTCTACGGTGGATGGGGTAAGGTTTCCCAGTGAAATTCTCGTAGGGTAACCTTTGCTACTCTCAAAGAAGGAACAAGTGAATTGGCGGGATGAGCACAACTTTCCTGGCCCTTTTCTCACCAGTGAACTTTTCAATTTTCTTAAAACTTCTTCACATACTAAGCCTATGTGATTATTCCATGCCCTTTGAGAAAATCAATCATGGATACCCCTTTGAAGTTCTCCAAACCAGTTACCACAACCTTCTGAGCTGACCTCTTTGCTTTGAATTTATCTGGTCCAGTAGATCTGCTTAGAAGCCACTATTTTGATTGGATCTTTTAGAAGACACCTTCACGAGTGTATTACCAAGAGAACTTGTTTGCAGTCATCCACTGATTGCAGAAACATGTTTAGCCATGTTTTGTTTGGAATAAACCCGTGCTTGTGTCACCTGGAACCCAAGTAGCAATATGTTTTGACTTACCTTCACGTATATAACAAAACATTAGTCATTTCAACATTCTTCACACAAACTCAGTGACTTTGATTATTCTTAATCATATTGTCTAATGATCATCATTCTCTGTTTCCAAATTTTCCCATCATCCTTAATAGAATCTTGGTGTCTCCTTCTTCCCGCCCGTTCCTGCTAACCACTAATGAACTTTGTTGTTGTTGTTGTTGTTAAGTGCCGTCGAGTCGGTTCCGATTAATAGTGACTCTGTATAGGGTTTTTGAGGAGTGGCTGGTGAATTGGAACCACCGACCTTGTAGTTCAAACTGACCCTGTGGTCCAATGCTTCATCCCACATCACCACACCAGGACTCTCTACTAATACACTTGTCTAGTCTAGGTATTTCATGTAAGTGGGATTATACAATATTTGCCCTTTAGTGACTGACTTATTTCACTCAGCATAGTGTTTTTTGTATATGGCGTGAGGTAAAGGGCTTGTTTCAGTCTTTTGCATATCAATTTCCAGTTCTGCCAGCACCATCTGTTGAAGAGACTATGTCTTCCTCACTCAATGTACTTTGGCCCTTTTTCAAAGATCAGTTGGCTGTATGTGGATGGGTTAATTTCTGGATTCTCAGTTCTGTTCCATTGACCTATGTATCTTTCATTGTACCAGTACCAGGCAGTTTTGACCACTGTAGCCGTGTAGTAAATTTTGAAATCCGGGGGTGAGAGGCCTCCAACTTTGTTCTTCTTCTTAAGCATTGCTTCAGCATAGTGTTTCCAAGGCTCAACCTTACATCAGGACTTCATTTCTCTTCATGGCTGAGTAATACTCCATTGTATGTGTGAATTAGTATGTATCTTTCAGTGTCTGTGCAGGTGTGGGTACATGTCTGACCACATCTCTCAGCATCTGTGGATATGGGCCTGTGTTCTTTTTGTGCATGCATCACTGCACATCTGTATCAGCACATGCATTCTTTCTACTACCGCTGTGCCTCTATATGTTGAACACATCTGAAAATATGTCCCTCTACATGCATCAGTGAGTGTCTGTATCACCGTGCCCATATGTTGGTGCACTTCTGGCTGTGCACATCTGTCTGAGAATGTGGGTGCTTACTTTGGGATCCAGGCATGGCTTTATCAAGGTGTGCATACGGCTGTACAACTCATCATCATTTCAATCTTTTCCTTGTGACTGGAGCTCCTTCGTTTTACTGAAGGGAAGCTTTGTGCTGGGTTTCCTGGGTAATTGGCCCACTCAGTACTTGGTACCCCTGGAGAAGAACCTGTCTGCCCTTTGGAATTCTTTATCTCTTCTTCCTCTTTCCGTATCTTTTCTCCTGTCCCGTTCCTTTATCCCCACTTCCTTGAAAAAGTATCCCTCCTTCCCTTCCCTTCTCACAACTCAAGACCTGGCCTTGACCTGCTGGAGAGGTGACAGATGAAGCTTTAGAAGCCCTCTCTTCAGCCCAGAGAGAGGTTCTTCCCTTTCATGCTGCATGTAGACTCAGCTCCCGAGCCATCCAGGCTCCTTAAGTCTCTTTAAACTTGTAGCGCTCTCCACAGCAGCTCTGGTAGTGTAGTGGTTATGAATTGGCCTGATAACCTCAAGGTCAGCAGCTTGAAACTACCAGCCTTCCCAAGGGAGAAAGATGTGGCTTTCTGCTCTTGTAAAGATTTACAGCGTCGGAAATTGACTCCACAGCACATAACTACCACCACACTCCCCACTTGCATTTCAATGACCAGGTCCCAGCAGCGGTTCTGAGGAAGAACCATGATCTTTTAGGACAGAAAGCAAAGCAGTCTCTTCCCACTGTCCAGCAGTGCTGGATGACCTGGCTTGGATGGAGGAGCACCTCTGCCCCAGCTCAACTGCTGATCTGTCATTGGCCTCTTCTGCTATTGCTGGACCTTTTTGGGGATTTGACTGGGGGCTGCTCTTCTTGCTGCCCATGGCCAGATTCCAATTTCCCCTGCCTGCCCCACCTGCTCACTCACTGGGTCATTCCCAGGCAACCTCACCCTGGATGTGATTCCTCTCGTCTCTTGGCTGCACATGCCTCTTCTAGTCTAACTTGCTTAAGGATGCTTTAGGGCAGGGACTGGGGCAGATTCATCCCTGCCTTTCCCACCATTGTCCAGCCCTACTTCATTGGGTGGTTGTGAGAATGCAAGAAAGTGGTGCTCAGGGCCCGGCGGGATGCTTGGAGTGTATCGTTCACTGTCTCTGCTATTCTTTTCAACTCACTTCTCTGTAACCGCACTCCCCTCTTGGCTGTTCAAGCACAGTTCTGCCTCAGGACTTTTGCACATGCTGTGTCCTTCTCCTGGATTGCTCTTCTTACAGATATCCTCATGGCTTCGTCTATCACCCACTTCAGGTATCTCTACTCAAGTGTCCTCTTCTCCCTGTTCTTCCTGGTTTAGTTTTATTCATGGTACTTGTCACCACCTGGCATGCCAATATATTATATTCTATATTGCTCACCTCTCCCCATGAGAATGTAAGCTCCTTGAGGGCAGGGATTTTTGTCTTTGTTCCTACCATCTGGAACAGTGCTTGGCAAATAATTGGTGCTCAATAAATTTTTGTTGAATGAATGAGTTGCTCATCATTTTGGAGGAACATGACATGACAGTGACTCTCTACCAGCTTGGGCAATCGAAGACTATTGTTGTCCTGCAATTACAATTAGGATGTTGCATGACTTCATTAGGAGGGCAGTAAGGGCCCTTATGCAGAATTGTGACCCATAGTCCTCCTACTTGGGGACAGACAGCTCAGGAGGAAGTACCATGTGCTGATTCCTGACCCAACCTGAGAGTCGACAGTGTGTCATGGGCCAGATAGGGCTACCTGTTCCTGGTCATTCTTTCTTTTCATCTCCCTGTACCATGGTTGAAAGTGTAGCCATGGCCAAGGTGGTCCTTCTTGAAGGATTAGATTCACCCAGGCCTCTCCATGGGATTCAGGGCCCAGGACCTAGAACAAACTCAGACTAAGCTAGATAACCCAACAAGTCCCTGGATAGTGCAGTGATTTAAAGCACTGCAGGTTAATGTGCTGGATTGCAAGGTTGGCAGTTCAAACTCACCAGCTGCTCCTCGGAAACCCTATACAAGGTTGCTATGAGTTGGAACCGACTTGATGGCCCTTAACGACAACAACAGCAATAATAACAGTAACTTAAAGGTTGATGGTTAGAATCCACCTAGTGGCTTCACAGAAGTAAGGTCTGCTGTGGTAAAGATTATGGAGGCTGTGTGCCATGGAGTCAGTTCTGACTCATAGCAACCCTGCATAGAGTTTCTGAGGCTATAAATCTTTACAGGAGCAGAAAGCTTCATCTTTCTCCCATGGAACCACTGGTAGTTTCGAACTGCTGACCTTGAGATTAGCAGCCCAACTCGTAATCACTATGCTACCAGATTATATGCACAGTCAAGAAAATCTTATGGAGCAGTTATCCTCTGTAACGCGTGAGGTCACGATGTTTTTGTTGTTTTGAAGATAGTCCAGCTGAGCACTAGAAGGTTGAGGTGGGGTTAGCTACCAGAGAAGCATGGGCAAAGCCAAACCTGTAGCAAGAACTCCACATCTGGAAAAGAGCTGGAGCAAGTCTGCCTTACTTGGTGCCAACTCCTGAAAGCTAGGATTGGGTTGGATTTATCTTTGCTTAGGTTAGTGCTGAGATGAGTACCTCAGTAGGTACAGTTGACATCCGCTGGTGGCCTCTTCAGTTCAGGTCCACGAGTCTGGGAATCGGATGGTCCAGTCACCTCAGGTACAAAGAAGAAATATGGTGGTATCAGTCAGACCTCAGACAAGGTCTTAGAGAAGGAGGAAGGGGATAACAGTCTTACCCACCTCTACTTTCTTTGTGTGAGAACAATAACACATAATGAAACACGCTTTCTAAAAAATTTCTACATGTACCACCTTTACTTTCAAAATGGTTTCTTCAAAGGCAGAGGTGAGAGGTTCTCCAGAGCTGGGAGACACAACCAAGCCAGGATGATCCCCCCAAACATGACATATGCATGGCTGAAAGTGGCTCTTTCTGGATTCTAGAAGAGTTTTTTTTTTTTAATGCCTGTACTTCTTTAGCAACTCAAGAGAACTAATTATACTAAACAACAGTTCTGACCATGGGCCCGAGGTTAAAGTGGCCAGGTGTGTTCATTGATGACAAGTATTCCACTTTCTGTAAAGTGACCATAAACCTTGGCTTCTCCCACTTCATGTCTGGGATGGGAGGTGAGGGATGGAAAGACAGGTGTGTGTGGATAACTTCTCAGGGCTGTCCTGTGATGTCCAAGGAGTCTTGGGAAGAAGCCATAGAGAGGCCAATTGACCAGCAGCCTGGGGAAGAAGTGCGCTCCCATCTCTGGTGGAGTTTGGGGGTTGTGGTAGGATGGAGGTGATTTCTGTGACTGATTGAACTCTAGGCCTTTTGAAGCTAGATACAGGAGGTATATGCAGGGCTGTGAGACTGTTCTCCATCATCAAGTCCCTGGGCCATCCAAGCAACATTAGGCATTAGGGAATGGTCACTTTCTGATGACTCCTGATAGCCAATCTTATGCAAGCAGGAACTTGCCCCAGAATCAGTAGCTATTTCAGTCTTTTGAAAACACTGTGTTTCAGACTGGGGAAACCCTTTGCTATTCTGAGTCTGTCCTCCAAAACCATTCCTGGGGATGAGGGGTTAGAAGTCATACTACCCAACCTCTCTCTGCCGTCTAGAATTTCAGTCTGGAGCCTTGGATGGGATCCTTCCTTCTTGTCTCTGTGACATCCTCATCCTCCCTTGTAGCTTCAAGGCCCTCAGAACAGAGCCTGACAGTCTTCAAAATTTTCTGGTCCAACTCCTTGGGGTGTGGATGGGGGAACGTGAAGCCCCTGGGGGGCAGAAGCTTTGCCCAAGTCACATAGCCCCTGGGTGGCCAAGCTGGTTCTGAAAGTACGGCACCTACCCTCCTCCTGCTGCCAAGCTAGCTGGCTGATTTGGGAGAGACTGTGGGAGGAAGGCTGCCTGTGGGTCCCCTTTGACAAACACATCATGTTTCCCACCTAAACCACCTCTGTGGGTGGGGAGCTGGGGATGGGTCTATTAGCTTTCTCCTGCTGTCCCCCGAGGGTGCATTTGTCTGTTTTGCATTTTTTCCAGGCTGTAGTTAGACAACTCCTGGTCCTGGGGGGAGCGTGGCAAAGAGAAAATGTCAGGGCGACACGCCGCCAAGATAACATTAGCGAAATATCAAGTCCTTTATGATGTCAGGAGGGATTCCTTCCCGCTGCCGAAGCTGCCTAATGACATCATAAAATAGGCCGGCAGCAGCCGCGGTCCCCCTGAACTATCAATCAGGTCTGGGCTGGCCTGTCTGTGGAGGCTCCCCGGCATGCAGGTGGGGGTGCAGGATTTAAAACTCAGAGTAGGCAGCACTGTGCTGAGCAGAGGGACTGGGCACATCCACAGCTCTCAGAAAGACTTATCCCTCTGAGGCAGTGCCCTGAGGGGCACCATCAGACAGACTTCCAGACACTCCTGAGCTCATCCCCCACTCTCAAGGTACCTCAGTGGCACCTAGTGTGAGGAGGGGGCCTAAACTCACCTGTCCCGCTTGCTGAGGGCTGACCTGTCTCTTCATCAATGCTGATACTGTCAGGGACAGACAGGATTTCTGGGACCACAAGTCAATCACCGCAGACAGATCTAGGAGGACTTTGGACTCCTTCATGCCTGGCATGTGTTCCTGCAGCCTGTGTGTTTGCTTCTGTGTGTCCATCTATCTATGGCATCTGGGGTGTTCACAGTACGTATACTAGTGGGCTGATCCACGTCTGTGTTTGCCTGTGTGTGCATTTCAGTCTTGGAGGATGTCCAGCCAGAATGCTCTCTGGAAGCGAGGATGACGAGACTTCATCTTGCTCACTTTGTGCACGTCAACAGGAGGCATGGATCGATTGCTGGAGATGGGCATCGTTCTTGGTAAAGCAGAGGGTCACTGAAAGAGAGAGAGACCCTTAAAGAGATGGATTGACACCATGTGGCAACGATGGGCTCAAACATACCAATGATTGTGAAGATGGTACTTCATTCTGTTCTACATAAGGTCCCTTTGAGTTGAAGCCACTGGACAAGTACACACATAACTGTGTAATTCACCCCTGCTTCCTGTGTGTATGTGTGTGTGTGTGGTTGTCTTTTTGCCTCTGCATGTCCATATACTCAAGCTTATGAGAGTCAGAGTCTCTATGGAAGAGGTCAGGGAAATGTGGAAGGGAGTCCAGAGGATCAGTGCAGATGTGGGGTGTAAATGTGTCAAGCACTTCATCTTATCACCCTAGTTGAGGGTGGGTTTTAGAAGTACCTGGGGTGATTTAAAAACTGCCCATGCTCTAGTCTTACTCAGACCAATTAAACCAGAATCTCTGGAGGCAGAACCTAGAAATTGGCATTTTACAAGGGTCCCAGGAGTGTGAGGCAGGGCTGTGCTGAGGCTGGCTAGTCCCAGGTGGTAAATGGACTAGCAGCATCAGCCTCACCTCAGAGCATCTAAGATATGCAGACTGTCAGAGTCATCGCAGACCCCCCGCATCATCCTCTGTGCTCCCCACCTCCATACTCTCATGTGAACAGGTGGCTTCATTCAAGTTTGAGACAAGTCCTACTCCCACCCCCATTGAGCACCTATGCCAACTCATGTTGCTATTGTTAAGTGCCGTTGAGTCTGCTCTGACTCATATCGACCCTGTATAGGGTTTCTGAGGAGCAGCTGGTGGGTTTGAACTACTGACTTTGCGGTTCATAGTCCAGTGCTGATCCTACAGAGCTACACCAAGAGTCCGACTCATAGCAACCCTATATAACGTTTCCAAGACTGTAAATCTTTACAGGAGCAGGCGGCCTCATCTATCTCTTGGGGAGCAGCTGGTGGGTTTGAACTAATGACCTTGCAGTTACGAGTATCACCTGGGCTCTGTTGAGAAGGGTAGAGCAGAACTTCCTAACCTTGAGCATGCAGCAGAGGGTCCCCCCTGGAGGGGTTGCTGGCATGCAGTTATGCTAAGAAATTCTCCAAGGTGATTTTGCTACTGAGCTTCTGATTCAGCAGGTCTTGAGTGAGGCACAAGAAATTGCATTTCTAATGCATTCCAGGCAATGCTGAGGTTGCTGGTCCAGAGACCTCTCTTTGAAAACCACTGGCATAGCTGTAGCATATGAAGGAGGCAAATGGGAATAGAAGGGGATAGAGGGATGTGTGTGTTGAGAGTATGATGGGAGATGGGCAGTCTCAGCCACCCAGGAAGGTTGTCATTGTTAAGAGCTGTTGACTTGGTTCTGACTCATTGAGACCCTGTATAGGGTTTCAGCTGGTGTGTTTGAACTGCTGACCTTGTGGTTAGCAGTTCAGCGCTTATCCTACAGCACCACACTAGGACTTCCCCAGGAAGATTAAATCCCCTCAAAGAGTCTGTCCTGTCATCATCTTAGGGCTTTATGGGCAGTCAGTGATAGGGGGCCGGTTAGTAAAAAATAAAATAAAATAAAATAAAGAGAAGAAGGAAACATTAGTCAGTCTCCTGAGAGTGTTGTCATCTGTTCCCTCTTTCTTGTCTTTAGGGATCCCACCCACCATTCTATTGAGTAGAAGATTTAGGCTTGGATACTTTTGTGGTTGTTGAAAACTCCAGCCTAATGGATCAGGCTTTCCAGGGGCCTGAACTTATCAAAATGCCCACCTCCCCTGTGTCCAAGAAAGGGCACTCAGAAGGCCTGGGCGCCCACAAATAGTAGGTGCTCAACCATTAAGGCAACCCTATCAAAAGACATATTGCTTTAGGCAAATCTGCTGCCCAAGACCTTTTTAAAGTGTTGAAGAGCAAAGATGTCAGCTTGAGGATTAAGGTGCGCCTGACCCAAGCCATGGTATTTTCAATAACCTCATATGCATGCGAAAGCTGGACAGTGAATAAGGAAGACCGTAGAAGAATTAATGCTTTTGAGTCATGGTGTTGGAGGAGAATATTGAAAGTGCCATGGGCTGCCAAAAGAACCAATAGATCTGTTTTGGAAGAAGTGCAGCCAGAGTGATCCTTGAAGGCCAAGATTGCCAAACTTTGTCTCTCATACTTCGGACACATTGTCAGGAGGGACCAGTCACAGGAGAAGGATATCATGTTTGGTAAGGTGGAGAAAAAGAGGAAGACCCCAACGAGATGGATTGGCCAAGTGGCAGCATAGATGGACTCAAGCGTGGCAACAGTAGTGAGGTTGGCCCAGGATCGGGCAGTGTTTCATTCTGCTGTGCATAAGGTCGCTATGAGTCGGTACCGACTCAATGGCACCTAACGACAACCAACAACAACAACATATGTGGTTTGTCTGGGGCAGGGCTGCTTGGTGATTACCAGCCTGGCATTCTTCAGAAGTCTGAATGATAAATTATATGATTCCCCTGTGGAATGTAAAGGAGCCCTGGTGGCACAGTGGTTAAAACTCACCTAAAAGGTCGGCGGTTCAAACCTACCAGCTGCTCCATGGGAAACATATGTGACTGTTTCCATAAAGATTGTTGTTGTTGTTAAGTGCTGTTGAGTTGGTTCCGACTCATAGCAATCTGTATAGGGTTTCCAAGGCATGACTGGTGAGTTAGAACCTCCTACCTTGTGGTTTAAACTGATCTTGCAGTCCAGTGCTTTATCCTACAGCACCACTTGGAAACTCTCTGGGGCAGTTCTACTGTGTCTTATAGAGCTGCTATGAATTCTGATAGATTTGACAACAACAGGTTTGATTTTTTAGTTCTTATTGATAATATGATAAGTACTGGACTCTGAATCACAAGATCCATGGTTTGAGCCCACCAGCTGCTCTGCAGGAGTAAAATGGGGCTTTCTGCTCCCTCAAAGATTTAAAGCCTTAAAAACCTTGTGTAGGGTCGCTATGAGTTGGAACTGAATTGATGACACTTGACAACAACATGATTGGAGTTTATAAAATTTGTTTGTGGTGGAGGTGAGGAGGATGAGAAGGTAAGATGAGAAGGTGACTAAGTGTGCTCCCAAGAAAGCCCTCTGTGAACCTGTCCTTGAATTTCCTTCCCTTTACCTGGCTTCCTAGGTGAAGAGTGGGAGGGAGGTACTGATAGGGTCCTTCCTGGGGTGTCTGGTGCTGGTCCAGGGGAGCAAACTTCTCTCCCATGGGGCAGTTAGGCCAACTGTCCGCCTAGTGGAGAGCAGGAGGTGGGTGGTGGTAGAAGCAACACACAGGCAGGCTGAGGCTCGGTGGCAGCCCCCGTCTTGCCTGTGCCCTGATCTGCAGTATCAGCACCTCTTCTGCCTGCATCTCCACCAAGGAAACCAAGGGCTTGGGAAGAGATAGCCATCAGTGGAATACCAGAAGTGTGAGGCACTCATGACCTCACCCAGGGTGTGCCGCCCTCCCGGCCGCCGCTCCCAGGCCCCCCCAGGCCGGGTTAGACAACAAGCTTCAGCCAGCCATGGCAGGGGCGTCCCTACGCGCTGGGTCCCAGCCAGGGCTCAGGACGGGAGCTGGGCACCTCTTCTGTAAGCAACCCACAGGGAGGGTTGGGAGGGAGCGCTGAGGGGCTGGGGCAATAGGGGGAGCAGTGAGTAGGTAGGCTGGGGTCAAAGAGAGCAATTCAGGACTGAGATGGAGTGCCAGAGCTCTGGATACTCCCAGGTGACCAAGGGAGCTTGGAGATGTGTTTCAGTTCTGGACAGGAGGAGTTTAGGCTAGCAAGGCACAGAACACCTACTGTGTGTCATTCAGGGCGCTAGGGATTGGTGATTTGGAGACAGATCAAAGGCAGAAAAGCCGGGAAGAGATGTGGGAAGTATTCATGAGCCAAATATGTTAAAACACTTCTGGGTAACTTGATTCTGATGAAACCCAGAGATTCATCCTGTGGGAAAATAGCTGTACCATGCCAGTGGCTGATGGTGGATTGAGAAGGGAACTGACCCCAGGAGTTGTGGGCTTCTGGGAATCCTTAAGCAAAGTGTGTGGGAGAAAACACCCACCCTGACTTTCTGCAGAAGGGGAACAAAGCTGTAGCAGTGGGAACTAGATCAGAGCCTCTGATTAGGGGCTGATCTGGGACCCCTCCTATTGTCCTGCTTCAACCTGTCACCCAGCCATTCTGCCTGGCAGCACACACAGGCTATCCCCACAATGCTCCCCACATCCTACTGTGTAACCACACCCACTCTCATCCACACTTGCACCACCACCTCCATACACATACCCACACCCACTCTCACAGGGAGGCAAGCCTACCTCATTTGGGTCCACCTGTGAGCTGTTGGCCCAGGGTCCTATGCTCAGCATCTGTCCCAGGGACTCCAGAGCGCCTCCTGGTGGCTGCCCTTCCTGGCCTTGTGGATCCACTTTACTGTCCAGTGCCCTACTTCCTCCGCATGCTTATAGGATTCCTGGCTGTTAGTCAGTACCTTTCTTAGAATCATTTCTTCAGCAAATGTTTCCTGAGCTTTGCATGCACTGGGGCACAGAGACAAGGAGAATAACGCCATTTTCAAAGACTGCTCAAATGACTCCAGGATGTGGCAAGACCCTTGGGCTGGCTTCTACTCTGTCCTGGAATAAATACCCTTCCTAGGCCCTTCACCCATTTACACTCCCACACTGTTCTCCCCCACACACCAACTACCTCCTCCTTATTCTCTTCCTCTCCCTCATTTCCATACTAGCTTCAGAGAGATGACAGTGTGTGGTCACATCTTGGTCCTGGCTCCGAGTTAGGAGTGTTGTGGAGAGGATTAGACCCCTCCTCACATCTAGGAAAGGTGATCTTCATGCTCCCCCACTTGCTTTTCTGCTGTGGCCCTGGGAGAGGCAGAGTCTGGCATAACCCATAGGGGGCTGGTTCCACTGTGGTGGTTCTAGGAAAGGGTCTTGATTTCTCCAAGACCTGTATCATGGTGAGAAACAGACACACAAGAGAAACAGAGAGAGAGAGAGAGAGAGAGAGAGAGAGAGAGAGAGAGAGAGAGGAGAGAGAGAGAAACGATTTAAAGAAAGTCATCAAAAACAAAAGCTCTAAAAAACCCCCCTCAAACCTGTTGCTTTCTAGTCCATTCCAACTCATAGTATGCCCATGTATTACAGAGCAGAAATATTCCACAGGGTTTTCTTGGCTATAGCTGTAAGGGAAGCATATTGCCAGGTCTTTCTTACACAGCTCTGCTACGTGAGTTGCAGCTGCCAATTTTTAGGCCAATAGTGGAGCCAAAACCATTTGCACAACCCAGGGACTTCTTCCTTATATAGAGAGGTGCTAGAGAAAGTCACAGAGACTGAGAAAAATGAGAGACAGACAGACAACAAAATGACTCAGTCAGACCCTACCCCCATCCATTTTTTTGTGTGAAAGAAAGAATTGTATCTGCCTATAGTGAGATCATATACATGTCACACAGCCCTGGCATGGAAGTCAGAAGAGGACCTGGGGGGGCGGTGCCCTGGACTTCCTGCTGGCCCCCGCACCCTGTCATTTGTGAAAGGTAGGGAGACCATGGCACTGTTGTTGGTGGTGATGTTTCTGTCTGTTTTCCCCTGACTGCTGTAGTCTGGAAACCTCTCAGCCTAAGCCATTAGGAATCTTTGTCAGAGATCAGAACTGTGTTTTGTGGGAAATTAAAAAAATTTCCAGCACCTCCAATCCCATCTTGCGTGGGTGATCCTTGACCTTTTCTCAGCTATTGGGTCCTGGGCCTGTTATTTTAGTCCCTGGGGCTAGCTGGGACCCCAGATACCCTTTCCTCTTGTTCCTGTGAAGCTGCCTGAGGAGAAGTTGGGAACTGGGGTACAGCTAAAGAGATGGACCCGTCTTCCTTCCCAGCCAATTGCCAGGAATCTTCTGGAAAGGTTCTGATCTGACCCAACCCGCTCTGCAGGCCTCCTTGGGTTCCTCCCCTTTACCCTGAGCCTGGGAGACCCCTCCCCAGCCCTGGCCCAGGCCCAGGCCCAGGAGCCCTGCTGAGAGCTGTGAACAATCTCATGGGTTCAAAAAAATGATTGTGGCAGGAGCAGAGAGAGTCACTTTTTGTCCTCGCAGCTCGTATCCGCCCCGGGACAGAGGGGCCTTGGCAGCCTCTAGTCTGGTTATCTGATTTGGGGGCTGATGGGGTTTCTAATGGAAAACAATATGGTAATTTCAGAATGTTCCTGATTAGATGAAAATGATATTGCATCAAAGTTACTTCCTTAATTTATTCAGAAAATAACAAGAGAGAATTCTCTACTAAGATCCTTAATTAAACTAGAGCTTCCATGTCGCAGGCAAAGCAGACATTGAGCGCCAGGTGCAGGAACAAAGGCTACCCCGGTCTGGTCTCTGAAGGGCTGCCCTTGGGCTGTGGGGCTGGGCAGGCCTTCATCCAGCCAGGTTGCCCACTCTGCCTATATGGAGAGCTGGCACCAAGAGGGCAAGGGATGAGGCTCCTTTCCATGCTGGGAACAGCGGGGCAGACATCCCACAGTCATCCCAGTCCCTCCTGTCTTCTCCAATCTGGCAAGTAGGGATGGCAGAGCTGGCAGGCAGGGCATTTTCAAGACACAGAGCCGATAGGTCCAGTTATGATGTGTCCTGGGATCAGCTGGAGAAAGTTGTTGTTGTCAAGTGCCGATGAGTCAATTCTGATATGTAAAGACCCTGTATCGGGATTCTGAGGAGCAACTGGTGGGTTTGAACTGCAGACTTTGTGGTTCGTAGTCTAGTACTGATCTTACAGCTCCATACCAGGAGCACAGCACACTCAAAAAGGCTTAATTGAAGATCATTTCATCTTTGAGAAATGGTGTTAGGTGCTGTCAAGTTGATTCTGACTCATAGTGAACCTCGCAAGAATAGAACCGCCCCATTGGATTTACTTGGCTGTAATATTTACAGTTCTGTGGAGCCGCTAGTGGGTTCCGAACTGTTGACCTTTCTATTAGCAGCTGAGCACTAAACTATTGCTCCACCAGGCCTCCTTTGAGAGGAAAACCTGTGTAAGAGAACCAATAAAGGATGGTGAAGCATTGGACATTAGCAACAGGGAGGAAGCTGTGGTTACTCTTAGGCCTGGGAGCAGAGAGGGATAGTTGACAAGAGCACAGGCCATGGACAAATGAACTGTAGTGAGTCAGGGAAGGAATACTCCACCTCTCTCTTTTCTTGCCCTTCACTCTCCTGCTCTGGAGTCCCTGGGAGGCACAAATGGCTAAACACTTGACTCCTAACTGAAAGGCTGGTCGTTTGAACCCACACAGAGACGTTGTGGCCTGCTTCTGAAAGGTCACAGACATGAAAACCTTATGGAGCGCAGTTCTAGTCAGCATACAAGGCGAGTCAACTTGAAGGCAAATGCTTTCTCCTTTTGCTCTCCTGCCGGCGCTACACATTAGCTGGACTTGACTGGAGCCAGAGGGCTGGGAACCCTGGGGGACACAGGGCAGAGAGTGGATGTGGGGAGAAGAAAAGGAGAATGGTCTGCACAGCCCCCTGAGCCTTTCATCTGTTGGATGCAGTCTCTAGCATATTCTCTAGAAGTTTTCTAGAACATTCTTATTTATTTTCTCAGTACCTCCTCACAACAGCTTGGGTATGGATATTTGTCTCCAGGAGGAAACAGTCTCCCTCCGAGAGGTCAAGTGCTATTCCGGAAGTGTTCTAGCTCACTTCGAATCCTCCTTTCCCCCTGAAATAGATGCAGACTGAAGGTTCCCAGTGAGAAAGGGCCCTGCCTAGAAGCTTCTATGAGGTTCTGATGGCAGTCCTACCTACTACTCAGGAATGTGGAGCTGAGTGACCTCAGCTCTTTGCAGTGCAGAGCACAACAAACCACCCAGGAACAAACATTGCTATTTTCAGGGAGTGCTCTGGGTCTGATGTGGAAGGCTGACTGGGATCTGCTGGAGCAGTAACTGAAAAGGAGTCACCTTCTTGAGTAAGAATCCTTTAGGAAGGAACTCCCCACTCTCCCAGGGGCTCTCCCCAGTTGCCTACATGTCTGCTGGCCACTCTGCCTCACACCCCCCTCTCCACCAGGCACCATCACCCACCCACTAAGCAATGCAACTTCTGCCAAATACTGGCTGGGAAGAGGATGTATTGAATCCTATAAGGTGGGGGAGGAGCCTGTGTGGGACGCTTGGGGAACTCCCAAGGGTTGGGTCCTGATGTGATAAAGAAGTAGAGAGTCAGAGACGAAGACCCTGAAACTACAGCTGAGATGGACTAGGGAGCAGGAAAGGTCTGAGAATGGGAAGGCTGGAGTGTGAGGGTGTGAGTGCTGTGTGTGCATGTGTTTGTATATGTGTACCAGCATGTGCACATGGCTGCGTTCATCTGAATATGTTACCACCATCAGATAGAGCTTCTCAAAACAAAAGGGCTCAGGTGGGCCATGTAAGGTGATATTAATAATAATAGCTAACATTTATATAACATTATACGCCACAGCTCAAATCTTAACCACCAGAACCTTAACCAAAGTTAACAAAAAATCTTAACCACTAGAGGCATCGCAGACTTGGAAGATGTGGTCTGGTCTATGACTCAGGTATGGGGCCTCTAGACCTCCACTGTCATGTTCTGCTTCAGTATCATGTTCTTTATTCCCAGCAGGTCTTATTCTGAGACATGAAGTTGATTCCACAAAGTCCAACTATCAGGCAGGTGGTTCTCACAACCCTCTAGAATACAATAGAACCACCCTCTAGGATTTCTAAGTCTGTAATCTTTACGCTTTCTCTTCCTGTAAAGGTGTACAGCCTCAGAAACCCTGTACAGGGTCAATGTGAGTCAGAGCTGACTCCACGGCACATAACCAACCACCAACCAATCTTTATGGAAGCAGATTGCCACATCTTTCTCCCATGGAGTGGTCGGTGGGTTTAGACCATTGACCTTTTGTTTAGCAGCTAAATGCTGAACCACTGCACCACCAGCATTTGTGGGCCAAAGCAGGGGTGTATGAAAGGAGTGTGGATCTGGGAGGGGTTGTTTGCTCTGAGAGCATGGTGTATGGGGTGCCTGGGAGTGAGGTGGAGAGGGAGAGCTGGCTTGTGAAGAATCCTGCATGTCAGGCTAAGTCATGAGAGCCCATCTTACAGCAGAGGTGGCAGGGAGCCCTCAATAGGTTTTATGCAGGAGAAGGGCATGGATGTTTAGTTGGCTTATTCTGGCTGCAGTGTGGGTGGGAGAGGGAGAGAGTAGAGGTCGGTCAGTGAGAAGGCTGGTGTGTGAGCATGTGGGTGCATGCATGTGTATATGTGCACATTCGAGTATATGAATCTGGGCACATGCATGTGTTAGGTCATCAGAGAGGAGTTCTTAAAGGGAATGGAGTGCGGATGGGTCATGTCAGGTGATAATAATAATAATAGCTAAGAACATAGGCAAAAGGCAATCAGGCCTGGGCTGGGTTGAGGATAATGGAGGTGAGGGAATACTTTTAGGATCTACAAGACTCAGTATTTGGTGAGAGACTGGATATTAGATTGGGAGTGAGAGAGAAAGAGTCATTGAGAATGAGTCCCCAGGTGTTTGGTGTGGGCACCTGGATGGAGGAGAAACTCCTGCCATACACAGGGGTCCCTGGAGGAGGCAGGCAGGCAAGACCTTAGCCCTGGTGGCTGACATAGGGCTGTTTGGTGATGCTTACAAGAAGTGATCAGGGCATTGCCTGGCCCTGGAGAGATTTGCATTTACCTGGATGCTATGCTTATGGGTACCAAGAGCTGAGCAGACAGGGAGATTAGAAGGATGGTCACCAGGGCAAACCAGGAGATGGGGAGTGGGGTGGAGAGGAGGGAGTACTGATTTATCTTTGAATATTTTTCTATGTCTTTAAGCCTTCTTATTTCTGAAAGAATCTAACAGGGGATTGTACAGCAAATAGAGCTGCACTTCATTCACTTAAGTCTCAAATACCAGAGATGTGCAGTGACTAGAACCCCATTCTGTAGTTACCAACATTACTACTATCTTGCTGAGCATTCTTGGGCAAATCACTTCACCTCTCTGAGCCTTAGTTTCTTCATCTGGAAATTAGAACTCATTACCATACATATCTCAACAACAACCAAACATATCTATAGGCTTCTTGAGAAGAGTTAATAAGGTAAGTCAATACTGGTGGCTCTAGTTAGAATTGTTCAGATCTGAGCAGGATGACAAAGAACAAGGGCTCTTAGGGCATTCTTCTTGTCCAAGTTCTCATAGAACCCTTTGACTCCTGTCTTCACTTTCACAGATAGGGGACACAGCTATCTTTTGGGACTTGGGGGACAGTCTGTCTGATAAGGGGAGGCCTGTGAATCTTTACTGCCTGGGCCCCCTTCTTTGGACTCCTGCCCTGTTCTCTCAGTTCTGTTTCTCTTTTTCCTTTGACCTCTGCCAAGCCCCTTCCCTTTCCCAGGCCCCAGGTCCTGCCCCTCCCCTGCAACTCTAAAACAAGAATGTAATCTTGGACACGGCCTGAAACTCAGAAATCTACCTCCCCTCAACCACCGCTCCCCCCACCCCAACAACAACAACAACAACCCAGAGAGGCTCTTTTCTAGTGGCTGTCAATTCAATTCATGTTTACAGACAAGGGCCTCATGTATGTAGGGTAGAATTATGCTCCACAGGGTTTTCATACTGTGACCTATCGAAAGCAGCTCCAGGACTTTCCTTCTGAGGAGACTCTGGATGGGTCTGAACTCTTAACTGTTCAGTTATAAGTCAAGTGCTTAACTGTTTATAGATTCTAGGTAGCATCTGGGCCTGCCTGCCATTTCTCAGGCTTTTTCTCACTGGCTCCAGGCAGTGCCCACCTCAGCCCACCTTCTCTCTCCCCAGAGCCCCTCTCAGGTCAGCTGCCCTTGTGTTTGCTGGTTCTTCTTTGAAACCAGGGCAGAGCGGTCCCTGAGCTCTCTCAGCTGTCCCAGGGGATTCTGGGGTCTGGGTGGGGACCCTCAGAAACGAGAAGAGAGCTGAGCTGGACCAGGAAGGCAGTGGCTCTGGCTCTTGCTCCCCATCTTCAGAGCGCAGCCGTCAGAGTGGTGGGTGCTGACCCGGGCTGAGCCTCACCTCTTAGCCCAGCCTCAACTTATGAGAGTTTGCTGGCAGTAGCGGAGATGATTTTGTGTAGTTTCTATGGTTTAATAAGCTACAAAAACGACATTATTTTAAGCCAATCTGGATATAGCACAAAAACTCTCACCCCGTCTGTTCTGTGAAACTCAGATACCCTGACGGGAACACAGCTCACAACCAACTAATACAATATTCTACCGGGCTCGCTGTCAGCGGGCCCCACGCGGGAGCCCGGCTTCCCGGAGGACTGCCCAGCCGGGCTTGCCGCAGGCCGGGAGGGAGGGAGGCAGGCGCCCGGGGACGCGGCCCGGGAGGCAGAGGGGCGGAGGTGGGAGCCACGTTGGGGGTGGGGTTGGCCTCTCGTCTCCCCCAGGAGCTGGGGCCGTCAGTAGCCCCTGTGGGCTCCCCCACCCCCTTCCATGGGGACGCGGAGAGGAGAGGAGTGTTTCTGGCCGGCTGACAGCAACTCTACTCCCACAACTTACATATGTCTGATTCCGAAGCAGGGAAGTGTGTCCAACACACCCCATGCAAAGACAGGTTGTTGAATATTTTTTCTCTCATCACTAAAAAGGATTCCCTGCTGGGTGCAATCAAGATCCATAAACTCGCGGCTCGAGTCGGTGTGAAAGCAGCGCACCAGCCCAGACTCCCTCGCTGGCGCTAAATGCAGGCTCCGGGCGGGCGGAGATGCGCAGACATCCGCTAGCAGTCTGGCCTTGCGACCGTCAGTTCCCGGCACATTAGGCAGCGCACTTATTTTGGGCTACGCTTCAGTGGATTAACTTTCAGTGTAAAGTTTCGGAGCTAGGGCACTGTCCCTATGAGTACCACGCTTTACAGAACTAGAGACAAGAAGAATTGACTGACGCGAGTGCTCTGCAGAGGCAGGGTTCAGGCCCGGAAAAGGGAGGCCGGGCTGATAGCGCCCTACTGGGGCCCAGGCACGTCTTCAGCGCCTCTGGTAGCCTGGAGAACCCAACTCAGGTAGACCAAATGTCCAACACCTAGCTCCCTGCGAAGACACTGAGCTTGCAGAGGTCTTCGTCGCAGATCTTGCAAAGCTCTCTTTTGCTGGTGGTGTCACGACTGGCATCCACTTCCCTTCCTCAATGTGTTTTCTGGCTCCCTCCCACCTGGTGTACAGGATCCCAGGACACACTGTACTGGAGGATGAGATCCTGCTGTTTATATAAAGACAAGTGGGCCGTCTTCCTTTTCTGAGATGCCTCTCCCCATCCCTCAAGCAAGGAGACTGAGGCAGAAAGGGACACCCAAATAATGTTGGATGGGCCATTAGGGAGCCCTGAGGGAGTTGAGGGGTGAGGAGAGAGGAAGAGAAGGAGAGGAGGAAAAAGAACGTAGCCCCAGACTCTTTTCCAGTGCCTTGGAAAGGAAGACCTGGGATTCTGGCAAAAACCTGGGAATCTCTCTTTGCTCTCCCAGTGTTGAATGGCTATGAGCTTTCAGATTCATGCATTGAAACTTTCCTTTCCATGATTACTGAGAAGCAACTAACAACATAGTCTCCACAAAAGCCGATACCCCGTTTGCTAGGGGCAAATTGATGTATTGATGTATCATTTAAAGCCAGAAAGAGCTTTGGGAATAGCATGCAGAGTGACGGTATGAAATTTCCTATTCACACCTTCATTTATCCCCAGGATGACTTTGTAGATTACTGGACTGGGACCCTGAGAGGTACAGGAGGTCTCAGCCTGGAAATGAAGATCAGACACACTGTCCACCTGTTTGCTCACTTGGGGATACAGACCACAAACCAGGTGCAGACTTTGGGCACTGAAGCCAAGCAGATGTAGAAAGGACTGCGAGAGAGAAGAGGGCTTTGGGAGAGGATTACCCGGGAGCCTCAGAGGGTGGGGCTCTGTCCAGACCCCTTCTCCCACCTCCCAGGACCACACTCTGACAAGCTCTCCAACTCTCAGAGGCCCACAGCGAGTTATACTAAAACAAAAAACGATGGGACAGACGAAATGCTGAGGCAGTTTTGGGGAGACCTGGGTTGCTATGAAGGAGCCCTGGTGGTACTGTTGGATAAGCACTGGACTGCTAACCACAAGTCGGCCGTTCAACCCAACCAGCCACTCTCCAGGAGTAAGATGAGGCTTTCTGCTCCTGTAAAGATTTACAACCTTGAAACTATACAGGATGACTATGAGTTGGAATTGGCTCATAGTTTTGAGTTGGGGTTGCTTTGAATTGGAATCGATGGCAATGGGTTTGGTTTGGTTGGATTAAGGATGAAAAACCCCAGTAAAAAAAAATCATACATAACCTTCTCACTTATACTCATTTCTCTCTTTCCCTAGCCCCTTCCCCCACTCCTCCCACTCTCCCTCTCTCCAAGAGATCAGCACATAGCAAAGACAGGTTGTTGAATATTTTCTCCTTCATCACTAAGAAGGCCTCCCCGCTGGGTGTAATCAAGAACCATAAACTTGCATCGCAGCTCGAGCCAGTGTGAATGGAGCCGAGCTCCGCTCGCCTCGATTCAGACACGTACGACCATGGCTGACAGCGTGGTGGCCAGTCAGCTCTCCGTGCTTCATCTGGAAGGGGCTGCAGAATGGGGGGCTGGGTCTCCTGCAGTCCCCTCCCCGTCTCTGTGAGACTGGGCCTGGAATTCCAGGTGCCTCTCCGGAAAGGTCAGGAGAGATCCATGCTGGCAGACAAGAAGTCAGGGCATTGACAATGCCATGGGCACTCAGTGGCCCTCACCCCCTGTCCCTAAGTCTCCTGGGAGAGGAGGGGAGAGGTAGGATGGTCTCTTAGGTCCAGTGGTTATTTCAAACAGGCCACTGGACCAGATGGTGCAGCTAATGTCTGATTCTCAGAACTGCCCCTTCAAGATGGAAGAGGACAGGGGCCTGGAGTTGCCCCAGAGGGTGGGGTGGGTGGGATTGAGGTTAGATGGGGCAGGTACTGGAATGGTAGGGGGCAGGGGTGAAGGAGAAGCCCTAGGGGAGCCTGGTTGCTGACTCCAGCTCTTTGTCTGAAAATCCACCAGCAGGATTGGAAACATTCTTTTCAGATGCAAAGTTGGGAGAATGCTTTCCCTCCTCCCCTAGACTTCAGCCTCTGAAATGCCCCTCCAATGTTACAGCCTCTCTTCCCTGACCTCTATGTTTACTATGATTCTTCCAAACTTGAATGTGATCGTAGCTCCCCCTGCCTAAAGTGGTTTCGACTGTACAGGGAACCCAGGATCTGGGAATAATCAAGACCTGCCCCCAACCTTCCTTTCAAGCCCTGCCTCATCCTTCTGGACAGCTGAGCAATTTTCCAAACACATCTTATCTTTTCTTTACCTCCAGTCCCTGCCAGGCTTGTCCTTTCTTGTCCTTCAAGGCTCAGATGAACTGTCCCTTCTGAGGAGCTATCCTCGACACACTCTTCCTCCGGGAAGAGATCATCTCTGGGTCTTTGGTACTGTGTCCTCTGCCCTGGGCATGAGCCTCTTCTCTGGGGCTGGGACTACATTGGATTTAGCTCTGTGTGCCCAGGGCCCAGCATTTAACTTGCTGAGATGAATAAATTGAGAAAATTTGTTGCCAAGTTTCAACATTGCTCTCTGGCTGTACCTGTGTATCTGCCTACCTGTATACCTGGGAACCTGCATACCTTTGTGGTAAATGTATCCTGACTTCCATGCATCAGTCAGTTGTAGCATGTCTCCCTGTCCATACTTCTTCTTCCTACCCTCCCAACTAGATAGGGAGCTCCTTGAGGTCAGGAATGGAGTCTAATTCATCTCTAAAAAGGCACCTGTCAAGTGGGCGCTGATAAAGATTTGTGGAGCTGGGTTTGGATTTTGTTAAAATGGATGTTCAGTCATCTCATCCAAGCTGGGAAGGACTGTGGACCCAGATTGGCAGGCTCAGCCTTGGAGGGCTGGCTCCCCACAAAAGGCTGAGTGAAGAGGATCTCTGTTTAGAGAATGCCTAGGGACACAGAGTGAGCAGGGTCTGAGGGTCTTCCCCTCAGGGTCTGCAGATCCCCACACATATCTAAGGTGCCCAGCTTTGGGGCTCTTCTCCCCCAGGCTGCCAAGCACTGCAGGTCTCCAGAAGAAGCAAGGATAGTATGGGCTCTTTCTCAGGCCCTCTTAGTCTCTCCTGAGAGACAAGAGGAGGGATTGGATAAAGCGAGGGTTCACTCAGCCAGGAAGCATGCCTGCCCTCCTGCCGTTACTGAAGCCACGGAGATATTGCCCACCAGCTTCAGGGCTCTCGTAACTCTTTCAAGACAATCACTTTATTTATATGAGTTTGTTTAAAAAACCCACAGACGATCCACCATGGGGACTTTGCCGACTGCCTCAGCTTGATTCTCTCCTATCCTCTGAGCCCATAACTCTTAGTCTTTTGATTCTCCCAGTCCACAAACTATAAAAATCTTATTTCTATAAGGTCTTTTATGGCTACCAAGATAGTCAATAGTGTCATTTTCATTCATATCATTCTGCAGGGAAGTTAGAGGAAACGAACCAGACAGAGGAGAGCTATAAATAAGGCTCAGCTACACAGGGCCCTGAGCGGATCCCACTGAGTTCTTTAAAAACTACTCATGCACAGAGTGCACACATGTACACAAGTATGCACATGGCTGTCCACTCCTGCCTAGAGACAGATGCACATGAGTTCATGTGTGGGGCATGGTGGTGGGGGTGCATGTGTGCATGAAGCCGGCATACAACTGCATGCACACTGTGTTCACACAACTCAGTCATCTGAGCAAAGATCCCTTTTTGGAATTTGCCTGGCTTGGAAGGGCTGAGAGCAGGCAGCATTTACTGCCGCAAGATGGGGGGAGACTGATTCGGGCCAGCCTGGAGAACACATTCCAAAGTCATGAACTGTGAGGTTGGCACCTGGCCACTCATGAGCTCATGTGTGGGGAGCTTCGGAATTGCTGCCAACACAGGAGTCTGTGCTTCGGCCTGAGCAGAGACTGCCGAGGCAGTGTGCAGGATTCCTCTCTGACTGGCTCTGGGCTTATCTGAGGACTCAAGCTCCCGTTCAACCGGCAGGGTTCGGATTTGTGCCTAGCTGGGGACATTGGTGATTCAGTATTAGAACTCTTGCCTCCCATCCGGGAGACCTGAATTCAACTCCTGGCTAATGCATCTCCTGCACAGCCACCGCCCCTGTGTTGGTGGATGCTCATGTTTGGCTGTGATGTTGAGCAGGTTTTAGCAGAACTTCCAGACTATGACAGACTAGGAAGAAAGGACTGGAGATTTACTTCTGAAAAAATCAGTCAATGAAAACCCTATGGATCGCACTGGAATTTTGTCTGATCATGGGGATGCCATAAGACCAGACAGCATTTCTTGTCATTGTTCGTGGGGTCCCCATGCGTCAGAGGCTTACTCAACAGCTGCTGATACCACTATAAAGCCCAGCATTGCATTTAGGCTAGGACCCCTGGGACAGAGACTAGGATGTAACCCTAGAGGAGACAGCAGGAAGTCTTAGACACCTTGGGTGGTGTGGTGAGGCAGAGAGAGCTGGCAAGTGTATAGGCTGGGTGTGAAAGGGCCCAGACTAGGCCAAACCAACATGAAGAAGGCGAGTTCTGTGGGTCCAGGGCAGAACCACAGACTTTGCCCAGGTAAATGTAATCAGTCTCTTCCACCCCTGGGAACAGGTAGGTGCCAGGGACAGTGCTCTCCTTGAAAACTCTGGGTTCATTGGCCAGGGTGTACAGGGAGCCAGGAGACATGGGTTCTAATGTTGACTCCACCTGCTGTCCTGTGTACTGCTGGGAAACCATCCAGTAATCCCTGGGCTTATTTCTCTCAAAGCATCCTTAGAGGTGAGCTCTCAGGCCCCACTTAGCTTTGGATCCAAGACACCTGGGATTGCACCTGGACAGCTACAATTTACCGCTCCAGGGCAGGTGTGTATCCTTAGTTTTCCCATCTGTAAAATGGGTGGTTTTTGACTGCTGGCCATATCTCAGGGATGCTATGAGGGATGGAGTACAGCTCACTTAGAAGCTGGTGGTTTTACAACTTACAATGTAACCCACCAGGGAGCCCAAGATCCTGAAAAAAACTCCTCCATTACAATCTTTATCCCCCACAACCTCCAGCACACCTTCAAACAAGAAAGAGTTGAGACTAGAGCCCAGGACTCTGAGCTCAAGGCCTTGGAATTCCTCTATTTCCCCTCCTGCCTTCTTCAAGGGAACGATTAATTGTAATTTAAGCTTCCCAAGTTAAAAGCAGCGTGCAGATTTAAGGATTCTTTCATCCCAATTACACATCATTTCTGGCTGCACTTTAGTGCCAGGCTTTTATCTGTTGTTCTGGGGAATCACTTATCGGCCAGAGCAGCGGGCTCCACACAGATTTCTTCCTGATTATGTTTAATGGCAAATGGAGAGTTAACCCTCCTCCCTCTTCTGAGCTGTGTCGGCAGTTTTTTTAGCCGAAAGCAGCCCTCGGGAGCCGGATGCCACAGAATGGGGGAGCTGCAGGGACCACCATGTACTGGAACCACAGGTGAAGAGCTTCAAGGGGTCCTGTGTGGCTCTGGGTTGCTAAGGGACATTCATGCCCCCACTTCTCAAGTACTCTGTTCTGAATGCTGAGAGCAGCTGTTCGTTTATCCTACGTGGTCCACACTCTGTAGGTGTCTGGTGTGGATTGGACCCTGGGCTAGCATTATTTTCTGACTCACATCACTGTATGCCCAGCTGCTAGAGTCACTAAACCACCCACCCATCCAACCCCTTGCACACCCCAGACTATGCCCAGCCACTGACAACCCCCAACAATACACAAGGGTACATTCTGTTTGCATTTCCCCTACACTTACCTCCACTACACCCTTAACTCAGTCCCAGACATGCGCACACATGACTCTCTTTCTTTGTCATAGGGAGCCTTTGCCGTCTGTCACTCACAGAATAAAGTGCCATAAGCGCTTGGAGTGGATCTTGGAATGACAGGTGACGGCTCAGAGGCAGATCCCTGTGTCATCAAGCCCCCTGGCTCACCCATTTCCACTCTGTCCCTGGATCCTATCTGTTCTATCCAATTGAATTGTACCACACCACAAAGCAAGACTCTCTTTCTACATCTGAAACTCGACTCCTCCAACAGGAAGCTCCTGACCTCCCCAAACCTGCTTCCCTGGCAGCTTCTCCCACCTCAGCTATTGGCAGGACCTTCCTTCCATTGCTCCAGAACAAAGAAGCTGGATGTTAGTCTTGACCCCTTTCTTTCTCTCCCTTCCCACATCCAATCCATCAGCAGTTCGTGCTGGCGGTATTTTAAACATAGATTCCTAGTCTGATCGCTTCTCACCTCCAGTGCTACCACCCGAGTTCAGTGCTTATCACCTCACATCTGGATCACTGTAGTGACCTCTAAACAGGTCTCCGGCTTCTCCTCATCCCCTCCACACAGCCTCCAGAAGGAATTTCAAGTCAGCTTATACCACTTTTCTGCACACTTCCAGAGAAAAAGCTGAGGGCCTTTCTGGGCCGTCAGCCACCTCATCTCCTGACTTTTCCTCCTCTGTTTTCTTTCACTCACTCCCCTCCAGCCCCACTGGCCTCCCTGCTTGTGCTCTGGCTTAGGAACTTTGCTGTTCCTCCTGCCTAGAATGCTTTTCTATCAAATCTCCACATGATAAAATAGATATAACACAAGATTTGCCATTCTGCTCATTTTAAGTACACAATGTAGTGACGTTAATTGCACTCACCATGTTGTGTAACCATCGTCATAATCTAGTTCTAAAACTTCTTCATCACCCCAAACAGAAACTCAGTCCTCGCTAAGCACTGGATCCCCAGACTCTGGCAACAACGAATCTACTATTGCCTCTCTGCATGGGCCTAGTCTAGATATTTCATATAAGGACATCATACCGCATGTGTCCTTTTGTGGCTGACTTAATTCACTCAGCATAATGTTTTCCAGGTCGATTCTCCACTTGAATAACTCCCTTATTTCCTTCAAGGTTTTGTTTGAGTATCACCTTCTTAAATGAGATCTCCTTGGATCTCCTGTTTTAGACTCTAACCTGCTGCCCCTTTCAGCTTCAGCCCTCCCAACCCCCTGACTCTGCTCTGCTTTTGTCTTCCATTTCTAGAGCACATATACCTTCTATCACCGGTGGGGTGCACTGGAAAACAGACTCAGAGACAGAGATGTGCCTGCAGGAAGTTGATTGAGGAAGGCTCTCCGATGAAGACCTGTCAAAGAGTGGAGGAAGCGGACTTGGGCAGAGAGAGTTCAATTGTGATGTAGTCTCAACAGCGAACTCAGCTGTCCCCATGAGATCTCTGTTGTGGGAAGGGCTTTCAGAGCGGCCCCATGCTGAGGTGAGGGAATCAGGCCTTTGTAACCCCTCATTGACCAGATATCAGATGTGGGTTGCCCTGATGGCGAGACCATGGTCTTGGGTGAAACAGCTCTCATCACTGAGGGCAATTCTGGAGAGGATCTCAGCTGAATGCCACAGGCCACTGACACTCCCACCAGCTGTTCAGAAGTGGAGATCTGGGTGCCACACCACAGTATCCTCTACAGGTTTGACATACTTAAATGAGTACATGTATTATATTTATTGCTTATTGTCTCTCTCTCCTGCTGGAAAATAAGCTCTGTGAGGAAAGAGCTCTCCGTGAATATTGCCTTTTGATGTTTCCTAGATGTCTAGAACAACTTTGACCAAAATAGGTTCTCTATCAATGTTTACTGAATAAATGAATGAGCCTTCCCAGTTCTCAATGTTCTCTTTGTCTCTCAACCTTATTAGAACCATAATCCCAGTTCTGTGGCAAACCAGTTGTACAACTTTGGACAGGACGTTTAAATCCTCAGATCTTTTGTTTCTTTCTTTGTAAAAATGGGGATAATAAAGGTACCCATTTCACAGGCTATTTGGAAATCTGAAATGAGCGAATGCTTGAGGTGTCTGGATCAAAGGTAGCCCCCAGTAAGCACTACTATTATTGTTTTTGATGATGCTATTACTGTCTTGAATTCTCCGTGCTTTGGGTTGCTGTCAGGAGTCTGATCAGATTTCAAGATACAGCCAAGACCTCAACTGGGTTACCTTTACTTTCTAGGAGTGCAAGAAGAGGTGGGCTCTGTTTCTATAAGTTTATTCTGTAGAGCTCGGTGTTGGGGAATGAGGATCTGCTCACAATGAAAACTCAACTTGTACCATGTGCCTACATGTTTGCACAGAGATAAAGGTATACTTTGCCAAAGAAAAACATGCCCAAAGCATTAGATCTACCACACAGGAAGCCAGCTATTGTTGGGGGCAGTGGGGCAAAAGAGGTCAAAACAGCCATCTTCCTCCTCTCATCTTCTGTTTATTCTTTTCTTCTTACATGGGCTTTTCTTTCAACACTCTCCTGAATGAAGTTACTTCTGGGGTAAATCCAATGGGTATTTAGTTGAAGGCAGCAATGGATCCTGATCAACAGTCTCCGTCTTGAGTACTTTGAGATACTCAATGTCTCAATTCCTGGAGTACTGGTGACTGGTATGGATTGAATTGTGTCTTCTAAAAAGATATGTTGAAGTCCTAACCCTCGTACCTGAACATGTCTTTATTCAGAAATAGGATCTGTTATCAGTTAAGTTCACACGAGGTCATACTGGAGTCGGGTGGGTCCTAATTCAATATGAGTGGTGTCTTATGAATGAGTAAAATCAGACAGAGACACATACAGGGAGAAGATCCCATGTGAAGATGCATCTAAAAGCCAAGGATTGCTGGCAGCTACCAGAAGCTAGGAGAGAGGCACGAGATCCTTCCTTTCTCAGAGCCCTCAGAAGGAATCAATGTGACTGATACTCTGATTTGGGCTTCTAGCCTCTAGAAGTGGCAATACATTTGTGTTCTTTAGGGACTTCCATTTTGTGGTATATATATATATATATTTATAGCAGCACTAGAAAATCAAGAATTATCTTTGGCCAAAGGGAATTGCCTCTCTCAAGATTATACCCCCTCCCTGGAGGCAGTTTGCATTCAATGACAGATTACTAGGGGGGTACAGAATTCCAGCCTCTTGTCTCATCTTGGCACTGGTCTAAAAGACCATACCTGCTCTAGTGCGTTCTATGGGACTTGCCTACTCCTATTCCCTTCAGTCTTTCATAGGGGTTAATCCTGAGATGATTTCTCAATAAAACTGCATACGAATCTCTATCTAGAACTGTTTCTAGGGAAGCTGACCCACTACACTTGGCACTAGGAGTGCTTCCTAGAAAGCAGGCTCTACAATAGAATTTTAGAGCTGACTCACTCACCACAGTTAGTAATGAAAACCCATCACTGGTGGTAGGTTGTTGCATCTTACTAGCCCCTGATATGCTGTACTGGCACAAATGTTAAAAATGTCACCAGGAGTAGTGACTGGGGTCTTAAAAGATTGTGAGTAGTCATCTAAGGAGCAATTATTGGTCTCTCTCTATCTGGAGCAGAGAAGAATATCAAATGAAAGACACAAGGAAACAATTCCGAAGGACTAGTGGACCATGGGAGTCCCAGCCTCCATGACCCTGAGATCTGAAGATGGTGCTTTCCACTGGTGACCACTCAGAAATGGATCACAATAGGAAGTCTTGGATAGAGGAGGCAAAACTGTGGAACAAAACTCTAAATACTACAGAAGACCAGGTTTGCTGGTTTGATAGACACTGGTGGAATCCCTGATACCCTTCAGGCCTGCAAGTGAATTCATCCTTATGGCTCAAATGTCAGCCAAACAATAGACTAATAAGGTGAACAATAACACCAGGGAGGTACACACTTCTTAGAACAACCAAACATTCAAGTGTCAAAGCTCAGAGACAGGAAGGGATAGGAAAGAAGTGGGAAAACTGCTATATCACATTGTTAAGATTACAATCAATGCCAAGAAATAAGATGTGTATGAATCGGTGGATGGAAAATCAATTTGCTCTACAAATTTTCACTCAACTGACAATAAAAAGTTAAAAAATAAAAATAAAAGAAAAAAGAAAGGTAAAAAAGAAAAAAAAAAAATCACCAGTGGTGAACTAGGATGGGACTATTTTGTGGGTGCAGTATCATGGGCATTTGATAGGCTGAAGGACGTGGCAAAGATAAAGACTACAGGATTAGAAGACTATTACGGGCTATCAGTGCATTGAAAACAGACAACGAAAGGCTGAGGGTGATTAATCACCAATTTAAGGTGAAGTATGGAAACCAGAGAACTTCTTTGACATCAAATAGAGAACCCCCTGCAACTGGAAGGTAGAAAAAACTGAGGTTAGATCCAGGAATTAATGATAGGGTAACAGAGTTCCAGAGTAAATTAAGTTTTCACCTCCATCAAGTCTGCTATGCCTTGATTGGTCAGGACCTTGATTGAGAAGGGGTGGAGCCCTGACACTTGGAGGCATCTAGTGTCAAGTGCCTTTTTGCATTTTTCTTTCTGTATTTGCCCATCATGCTCCCATATTTCTTCTGTTTCCTTTGCTGGGTAATTCTCTCTCCTTCCTCCCTTTGCCTGCCCAGCTCCCGAGGCACCTAATGACCTGCTGTGGAAGAGGGTGTATTCTTCTTCCAGCTGCCCTCTTCAGGGATGCACCTCTATCCCCAGGATCTCAGAATCCTGGCTGCTGGTGCTTAGAGTTGCATCCTCCCATGTCACAGCTCAGTCATAGGGCAATGTCTTCCTTAAAGCTCTGTCTCTTCTTTTGGGCTGGCTCCTGGTGTGGCGCTGTGGGCTAATGCGCCAAATTGCAAAGCCGTTTGAACTGCAAGGCCACAGTTCAAGCTCACCAGCTGCTCTTTGGAAACCCTATACAGGGTCGCTATGGGTTGGAATTGACTCGACGGCACTTAACAACAACAACAACAACACCATATGACTGAGGAGGTGATACAAAGGCCTGGCCCCATTGCCTTAGTTTAGGACAACTCTGAATTTCCCTCCCACCTCCAGAATTTGATGAGGTCTAGGTTGCAGCTACCTTGCTGATTAGCTTTCCCTCATATCTAGTCCTTGTCTTCTTTATAGGTATATTCCTCCAGGGCATCCTGCCCCTCAATAAGTCACAATGCAAGCTTTCAAAGTCTGTTTCTAAAGAATCCATTGTAAACACCTCTCTAGGTATTCTCCTTTCTCTAGGCTGTGTTGGAACTCTGCATGTACCTCTGACAATGTGTATGTGTGTGTGTTTTAGTATCTATTGCTATGTAACAAACCACCCCCAAACGTAATACCCTAGAATAATAATGAGTGATTTTCCCCTCATGATTGTATAAGTGAACACGGCTCAAATGGAAAGTTCTGCTCCATCTGGAGGTTACTTAATGTGACTGCATTCAGCTGAAATGGCCACCCAACCTCCAGGGACCCTGATCATTCAATAGTCTAACCTAGGCTTTCTTGTAGGGTACAAGCTGGACTCCAAGAGGCAGGAAGTGGAAGCTGACATATGCCTTAAGGCCTGAACATGGAAGGTTTGGCCCCTTACTTCTGCTGCTTTCCATTGGCTAAAACAAGCAACGAGGTCCGCCCAGTTTCTGTTGTTGTTAAGTGCCATTGAGTCAGTTCTGACTCACAGTGACCCCGTATAGGGTTTCCAAGGAACAGCTGGTGGGTTTGAACTGCCGACCTTGTGTTTAGCAGTCCAGTGTTTATTCTGTAGCACCATACAAGGACTCCTCCCAGATTCTATAAAAGGGGAAATAGACTCTATCGCTTGATGAGAGGAGCAGCATTTGTGTCTAGGGATGGTGAAGAGTAGTTGGTGACCATATTTGGAAACTATCACACCATGAACAGGCCTTTAGGTTGAGCACTTCTTGAGGGCAAGAAGTCTATGTATGCAAGCAAGAAGCTGTAAGTCACTTGTCCTTAGCTCAGGCACTTCTCATAGATGTCAGAGATTTTTGGTGACAGAATGAGTGTCAGTCCCAATATTCCTCATGCTGTGTTTGGTCCCCAATAGAGTCTGGGGAGAAGCTGGAGAGGCAGACAAGCCAAGTCCCAGACTGTCAGCTGCCTCTATTGGGACATCGCTTTAATTTCTAGGATAGTTGACCCAAATGTTGTCTGGGAGTCTATTTCTGGGCACAGACTCTGCTCCTGGGGGTATGAATTGGGGAGCACATTTGATGAGCCACATGGTTGCAGAGGGCCCCAGATCCCAACACAGACTTCATAATTAAAGCTCATCTCTCCTCTCTCTTGTCATTGTACATTTAGAGCATGTGGAAGTCATTAGTGTTGTTTGTCAAATATTTCTGGCTCTGCACCTGCTGAACACATGGGAGGATTGCACTTCTTGGCCCTCTTGTGGTTGGGTGAAGCCTTGTGATTAATTCTGGCCAATGAGTTGTAAGTGGAAGTGACTTGTGACATGTCTGAAGCCAGAACATTTAATCACATCTGAAGCCCTCCCAGACTTTTTTCTGTCTGCCTTGGTGACTGGCCATGTTAGAGATGGCATCTTCTTTATCATTTGGGTGAGGAGACAAGGAGTCGAGCTCTCAACCAACCCAAGATGTGCAAATGGCACGGATAGAACACAACGACTCTTGTTTTAAGTCACTGAGATGAAGGAATTTTTTGTTACAATACCAAGGCCTAGCTTACATGATGGATACAAGATTTCTGATTTCAGTTCAAGATAAACTCATTTTCTCTCTCATTCAGATCTGGAGTGAGATGTGGGCAGGCATGTTGGGACTCACCTAAAGGGAAGAAGGAGTGTGGTGCTATGGGTTAATGCGTCAGACTGCAAAGCCAGTTTGAACTGCAAGGTCGATGGTTCAAGCTCACCAGTTGCTCCTTGGAAATCCTATACAGGGTCGCTGTGGGCTGGAACCTACTTGACAGCCCTTAACAGCAACAAAGGGAAGAAGGAGTAGAGGCTAGAGGACATGTTGGGGTAGAAATCCTGAGCACAGGCCAACTAAAATAAGCAAGTATGTTATTAATATGTGTTAGAGTTATGTTATTGTTGTTGGGTGCCATTGAGTTGATTCCAACTCATGGTGATCCCATGCAACAGTGTAGAACTGCCTGATAAGATTTTCTAGGAGTCTTCATGTGGTACGTAGGATAAGCACTGGACTGTTAACCATAAGGTTGGTGGTTCAAAGCCACCAGCTGCTCCTTGGAAACCTCCTGAAGGGTTGTTATGAGTCAGAACTGACTCGATGACTCTTAGCAACAAGAATAATAACTATCTTTCTCCCTTAGAGTGGCTGGGTGGTCTCAAACTTTTTATTTAGCAGTTGAGCTCTTAAGTGTTGTACCATTTGAGTTCCTTGTGAGGGTTATAAAGTCTTAGTATCAAAACTGAATGGAATAAAATCTATCAGGAAAGGGAGAGCATTAAAAACAATTCTATTCCTGCCCCCTGTATGTTCATTGCTCCCCCCACCTCTTCAATACCCTCATTCACAGCTAAGGATTTGAATAGTTGTCTTAAAAGCAGAGTGATTTGAATGCTCAGACATTTGCATATGGGCTTTCCTTCTGTTGCTTTCTTTATTCTTGTTCAGTGGCTCTCTAACTTTAGTGTGACTAAAAATTTCTTTTCATAGCTTTATAAACAAGCCCGTGTATACTGTACATTATGAGTGATTTAAGAGCCTTTCAACTTTTGACTACGTGCAACTTTTGTCTTATGCACAGACTTTGGAATCTAACCTTAGTCTAAGATGAGATTCTATTGTTCAAAGCTAAAAGAATTTTGTGAGTTTCATGAGACACTTAGAGCACATGATGTCAGCAACAGCTGCCCTTAGTCTATTTATCTATCTATCTATCACCACAGTCCTGTTGATTTTACACACCATCTAAGCCTCCATCATCTCCTGCCTGGATTACTGAGACAGAATCCTCACTTGCCTTTGTGTTTCTACTCCCTCCAATTCATTGTCTACACCATAGTCAGAGGGATTCTTTCTCAATATCAATCTGGTCAGATTCTTACTGGGCCGAAATCTCTTCACTGACCTTCCATTGCTCTTGCTAAGAAGACCAATATCTTTAATGGGATCTTAAGATCCATAGGTGTTCCTGGGTAGCACAAACAGTTAAGTACTTGGCTACTAACTGAAAGGTTGATGACTTGAGTCCATTCAGAGGTGCCTTGGAAGAAAGTTCTGGTGACTTACTTCCAAAAGATCACAGCCACTGGGACCCTGTGGAGCAAAGTTCTACTCTGAATCACGGGTCTGCCATGAGTTGAAATTGACTTGATGGTAACTTGTTTGGTGTTTTGGTCTTAGGGCCCATAGGATATGACTCTGGCCTGCCTTTCCAACCTCATTTCATGGCCTCTGAGATTGCTCCATGCTGGCCTTTTCCTTCCATCATTACTTTTCATGTCCCTTGCTCCTCATCATTAAGACTTGTCTACTGCTATATGCGTGGTGGTTACAAATCAGACTGCGAACCGCAAGGTCAGCAGTTCGAAACTACCAGCTGCTCTGTGGGAGAAAGATGAGGCTTTCTGCTCCCATAAAGATTTACAGCCTCAGAAACCCTGTACAGGGTCTCTGTGAGTCGGAACCGACTCCACGGCACATAACAACAACAACTGCTATATTGTCTGCTTGGAAAGTTCTCCCCCTCTCTCCTGGTTACCTCCTATCCATGCTTTAGATGTCAGTTCAAGTGTTGCACCCTCAGAGAAGTATTAAATCAGTTTATTGGGAGTCCTGGTGTGGTGCTGTAAGTTACTGCGCTGGACTGCAAGGTCGATTTGAACCACAAGGTAGGTGGTCCAATCTCACCATCCGCTCCTCAGAAACCCCATACAGTGTCACTTTGAGTCAGAACTGACTTGATGGCACTTAACAACAATATTTTATTTGCTCTCTTAGAATGTACTGCTTTCTTTCAGCATATTTATGTCGGTTTATAATTGCACACTAATTTCTTTGATTATCTGGTGAACACTTGCTTCTTCCATTAGAACGTAAGCTCTAGGAGAGTAGGGGCAGTGCTTTCCTTGTTGCTATTGTATTCCCAGCACATGCAACATATATTTTCTGCATGAATGATCGAATGGTGCAGATAGTGGCTCAGTGGCAATGCTGGTGGCAGATACAGATTTGATCAGCGATGACACATCCACTTTGGTCTGTTTTGGGCTATTATTATTATTATTATTATTATTATTATTTGGGCTATTATTTTTACTAATTCTTACCTAAGCTTGGATGGCCTGGGGAATAGGAATCATTTTCTGGAAGCAGTTATCAGAACCCAGAGAGTAGACATGTTTTAGATACATTAGTAGTTGAGACAGGTCCACAATCTGGTCTCCAGACTTGAGGTATAGAGTTCTTTCTAAGACCCCATGCTACCTCTTGGCCTGTACACTGACAAGCAGGATCTGTCTCCTGAGGTCTTCAGTATGGATAATTTGTGAGGCCGAGATAGCAGTAGTATCTTTAGTATCTTTTACAAACAGTTCTCTTACTATTTCTCCTTTTCCTTTTTCTCTTTCTTTGAGTCAAAATTTATAAACATTCTCCTATCTAGACTGACACTGTATGCACTGGACTGCTAACCACAAGGTCAGTAGTTCAAACCCACCACTTGCTCCTCGGAGACCTTATACAGAGTTTCTATGAGGTGGAACCAATTCAATGGCCTTTAACAGCAACAGCAACAGTCATTCCGGGAAGGGGTTAATCCTGGAGCAGAAAATGAAAAAATGTGAGGCAGGATTTAGTCTTAGGGGAAACGTTCTTCCTCTTTAGAAACTTTGGGTCAGGCTGTCCTGGATTTTAAGTCATGGAAGGTAAGGACAGCTGCTATAACACATACATCTTTGATTTCTTGCTTCCAAAACTGATGTTTCTGATCAATGGTGACTTTCTTCTAAGTGATGATTAGGAACCCAGTATGGCGTCGTAGGACAAGTACTGAACTGCTAACTGCAAGATCATCAGTTCAAACCCATCAACTGCCCCTTGGGAATCCTATATAGGGTCACCGTAAGTTGGAACTGACTCAATGACACTTAGTAACAACCACCGTCCATCTGTGGCTCCCCTGTCTTTAACATATGGCTCCCAAGGTTGTCATTGTTGTTGTACTCAGGATCTGGTCAAGTCAGATGTGTTTGGATTACAATGTTTATTATTTCATGGATCTTCTGAATGATGCTGGCTACCCAGTTGCTCTCCTTAGAGCATTGAGTCTTCCAAGGCCCTGGAATATGTAATAAGATCTAGAGATGGTGATAATGATGTCTCAGAATGGACAGTGCTTGGTGATTGGTTACCTGGAACACAGTAGGAACTCAGTAACTGTGTACTGGAAGAAATGAGAGGTGGGGCAGAGTCTGATGCTTCCCAGGTTTTTGGCTTTGGTGATTGGGTGGTGGGATATTGAACTCAGTTTTGAATATACTGAGGAACATTCAGGGAATAATGTTCAGGGCTTAAAACTCCTGGCATGATGGGAGTTCAATAAATATTTGTGCAACCACAGTCATCAATTTTTTCTCCTCCAAATCTCCCAGGGATAACTCAATGACAGTTCAGGAGAGTTGTTGCTACTTTCCGTTTGGGACAATTTAGTCTCTAGGGGAGGGACTAAGTTAGCTAATGGCCAAGACCTCTTATTGATGCTTCATGACTCTGGGCAGTCTCCTCCAAGAGTATGACACATTGAAGCCTCATTTGAATATTTAAAGCCCAGAGGTGGGAGATGAAGAGCTATCTACATGCATTCTGAAAATCAGAACCAAATCAGTTGCAGCCTAGTCAATTGCGTCACATGACGACACATGGTAGAGTAGAACTGTGCTTCATGGGGTTTTTAATGGCTGACTTAAAACATAGATCACTGGGTTTTTCTTCCCAGGTGCCTCTGGGTGGTCTCTAAGCACCAACTTTCAATTAATAGCCAAGAGCAGCAATTGTTATGCCACCCAGGGACTTTTACATGAATCCTGGAGCCCAGCTTTTCTGAGCGAGGTGATGATTTGAGGATGTGTGTGGGGTGGAAAAGACAATGCCCTCCTGTGGATCAGGACACTATTGCAATCCCTCTAATTATAACCCAACCCACTCTCTGCCATCGCGTCAATTCTGATGGACAGTGACCCCACAAAACACAACAGTACCGATCCTTAGGGTTGACTGGATCAAACAGCCTCATCTTTCTCCCAAGAAGCAGCAGGTGAGTTTGGACTGCCAACCTTGTGGTTAGCAGCCTAACCCACTGTGCCACCCGGGCTCCTTATTACCTTCTTATTATCAAGCTCCTAAATACAGGCTTTATATTTGGTTAACCTGGGTTTAAATCTTCACTCCACTATTTCCTAGCTGTGTGACCTTAGACAATTTGCTTACATCACCAAACCGATTTTTATATTTATAAAATGGAGGTATTCATATCATCCACATCATAGTATTATGATAATTAAATGCTATAAAATACATAATATTCTTAACTCAATGCCTAACATACAATAAGGTTCAATAAACATTAATTCAATAATATAAATAATTATTTTTATCTGCCCTAGCAATATTATACATTCCTTCTATTCTGTGGATAAGGTGCTATTACTGGTCCCATTTTATAGGAAAGAGAAGCTTGGAGAAGTGAAATGAATTCACCTAGCTTAAAAGATGGTAGTGTTGAGTCAACTTGACAAGTCTTCTGACCCTAAATCCTATGTTATCCATGACCCATTTTATGGAAGGTTTAGGTTGAATGGCTACAACAAGCTAAATCCAGCAGCAATGCCAGGAGGTGATACTCAAATTCTAGGAGGACCAGTTGGCTGAGATAAAGAAGCATGTGTGTGTGTGTGTGTGCATTGGAGGGTGTTGGAGAGTGAGGGTACATTGGTGGAACATCATTTCCCTTAAACCTCTAAAACATCCTATGAATTCTCCAACCCACGGTGGACATGCGCTTACCTTTGTTCTCTCAACACCTTTCTAAGGCCATCTGGACCATATCTTCCCTTTAGAAAGATGAATTCAAGGGAACGAGAAAACTGTTTCTTCTTCATGAGTCTCTGCATCCCACTGTCCAACCTGCATCAATGGGACAGTTCAAGATCTGGGAGAAATCTGAGATGAGAATACTTAGATGTTATGACTCTGTCATTCTGTGACCCTGACTGAGCAATTTGTTTTTTCTCTCAGGTCTTCAGTTTCCCTGTCAGCAGCAGATTCAGATTGCTCCAGTCTGACAGTTCATAACTCAAAGTTGCACCCACATCTCCTACCTTTGGGGAAAAGAAAGAGGGGCAGTGGCATTAATCTCCTTGCTGGGATGGCTCCTCTGAGCTCTATATTTCTTGCCTATAGTGACCGGGGAATTTTCCCCTATTGATTGCTTTCTGTAATCGAGCTTAACAAATAGAACTTCCCTCAAATGATTCTTCCAACTAAACTGATAGAAAGCTAACCTTGTTATATTTATTGACAGAACATTGAAATAAATATTATAGGTCTAGAGGGAATGTTTCAGCTCATTGATTTTTTTAAGGAAATAATAAATGGAGCCTATTCCCTTTGGCATATTATGCTGGGAATAATCTGAAAAAATGCTTAGCTTGTTCAACACAGAGCTTAGAAACCCTCCTTTTACTCCCCATGGAGCTGGGGCCCTTTGCATAAATCTGCTCTGGCCCAGACAATCAATTTTCAATTTTAATTATTTTCAAAACTCGTTTATTATTTGCTTGTTCTGTGAGTTGGAAGTTTTTCTTTCTTGGTGAGTTTGTAGCCAGAAGTGGTCAGACCTCTGGCCTGGACTTGGATGCACAGGAATTCTTAGTTCTACCCACGGGGGAGAAAAACTCACCATCCAACTTCTCAGGATCCCTTGTTTTATAATGCTGTTGTTGGAAAGTGCCATCGAGTTGGTTCTGACTCATTGCGACCTTGTATAGGGTTTCTGAGGAGCAGCTGGTGGGCTTAAATTGCTGACATTGCAGTTCAAACCAATGTTGCAGTCCAGTGCATTAACCTGCAGTACCACACCAGAATGTTGTTGTTGTTGTTAGGTGCCATCGAGTTGGTACTGACTCATGGTGACCTTATGCACAGCAGAACAAAACACTGCCTGATCCTGGGCCAACCTCACAATTGTTGCCACACTTGAGCCCATTAAGCTGTCATTTTGCCAATCCATCTTGCTGGGTGTCTTCCTCTTTTTCTCTGACCCTCCAAACATGATATTCTTCTCCAGTGACTGGTCACTCCTAACAATATGTCTGAAGCATGAGAGACGAAGTTTGGCTATCCTGGCCTCCAAGGAGCACTCTGGCTGCACTTCCTCCAACACAGATCTGTTGGTTCTTTTGGCAGCCCCTGGCATTTTCCATATTCTCCTCCAACACCATAACTCAAAAGCACCAATTCTTCTAGGGTCTTCCTTATTCACTGCCCAACTTTCTCATGCATATGAGGTTATTGAAAATACCATGGCTTGGGTCAGGCGTGCCTTTGTCCTCAAGCTGACATCTTTGTTTTCCAACTCTTTAAAGAGGTCTTGTGCAGCAGATTTGCCTAATGCAATACGTTGTTTGATTTTTTGACTGCTACTTCCATGGGTGTTGATGGTTGATCTGAGCAAAATGAAGTCTTTGACAACTTCAATCTTTTCTCTATTTATATGGATGCTGTTTATTGGTCCAGTGGTGAGGATTTTTTTGTCTTTACATTGAAGTGCAACTCATACTGAAGGCTGTGGCCATTAGCTTTCATCAATAAGGATTTTAAGTTCTCTTAGCTTCCAGCAAGCAAGATTGTATTATCTGCATATTGCAGGTAGTTAGTGAGTCTTCCTCTAATCCTGATGCCATGTTCTTCTTCATATAATCCAGCTTCTCGGATTATTTGCTCAGCATACAGATTGAATAAGTATGGTGAATGAATACATCCCTGGCACACACCTTTCCTGATTTTAAACCATCTAACAGTGTCCTCTTGTTCTGTTCTAACAACCCACATTGAAGGCTGTGGTCTTTAATGTTCATCAGTATTTCAAGTTCTTTTTGCTTTCAGGAAGTAAGGTTGTGTCATCTGCATATCGCAGGTTGTTATTGAGTCTTCCTCCAATCCTGATGCCATGTTCTTCTTCATAGAACCCATCTTCTTGGATTATTTGCTCAGCATAATGATTGAATAAAAATGGTGAAAGAATATAACCCTTTCATGATTTTAAGCCATTCAGTACACCGTTGTTCCATTCGAACAACTCCCTTTTAATTGTCCTCATGAGCACAGTTAAGTGTTCTGGAATACCTATTCTTCTCAATGTTATCTGTAGTTTATTATGATCCACACAGTTGAATGCCATTGCATGATCAATAAAGCACAAGCAAATATCGTTCTGGTATTTTCTGACTTTCAGCCAAGATCCATGTGCTATCAGTAATGATACTCCTCATTCCATGTACTCTTCTGAATCCGGCTTGAATTTCTGGCAGCCTCCTGTAAATATACTGCTGCAACCATTTTTGAATTATCTTCAGCAAAATTTAAAATGCATGTGCTATTAATGACATTGTTTGATGATTTCTGCATTCTGTTGGGTCACCTTTCTTGGGAATAGGTACAAATATGGATGTCTTCCAACTGTTTGGTCAGTTGGCTGTCTTTCGAATTTCTTGACATAGATGAGTGAGCACCTTCAGTGCTGCATCAGTTGGTTGAAAGATTTCAGTTTGTAGTCTGTAAATTCCTGGAGACTTGTTTCTCGACAGTGCCGTCAGTGCTATTTGGACTTATTCCTTCAATACCATTTGTTTTTTGATCAATTTGGTACCACTTTTTAGTATGGAGACTTTGTGTATTCCTTTCATCTTCTTTTGATGCTTCCAGAGTCATTCAATATTTTGCTCATGTTGTATTTGTTTTTAAATACCTTTGAGTCAGCTCTGACTCATAGCAGCAACCCTATATAGAGCTTCCAAGGGGTGACTGGTGGGTTTGAACAACCAGCCTGGTGGTTACTAGTCCACTCTTTCCCCATAATACCATACCAGGACTTCATTTACTCATAGAACCCTTCAATATTCCAACCCGAAGCTTGAATTTTTTCTTCAATTCATTCAGCTTGAGAAATACTTAGTATGTTCTTCTCTTTTGGTTTTATAACTCCAGGTCTTTGCACATTTCATTATAATATTTGACTTTGTCTTCTTAAGCTGCCCTTTGAAATATTCTGTTCAGTTCTTTTACTTCCTTATTCCTTCCAATTGTTTTAGCTTCTCTTCTGACACCCACTTTGACCTTTTCTTTTGTCTTGTTTTATAAATGACCTTTTACTTTCTTCATGTATAATGTTCTTAGTGTCATCCCACAACTTTTCTGGTCTTCAGACATTAGAGTCTATTGCATCAAATATGTTCTTCAATTGGTTCCTAAATTTAGATGGTATATATTAGGGGTCATATTTCGGCTCTTGTGAACTTGTTTGAATTTTCTTTAGCTTCAGCCTTTTGTTGAGATTTTATTTAGCTTTAGCCTGAACTTGTGTCTGAGCAATAGATGGTCTGTTCCTCATTTGGCCACTGGTCTTGTTTTGTCTGATGATACTGAGATTCTTCATCATCTTTTCCCACAGATGTATTCAATTTGATTCCTGTGTATGTCATCTGATGTGGTCCATGAGTATGAGTTTTTCCCTATCAGTAGATGAAGGTCCTAAAACTTAACTCCATCCATGCTATTAAGGTCAATTCTATTTTGAGGAGCCAGCTCCTTCCCAGCCATCTTTTGAGTGCTTTTTATATTATTGAAAAAGAATTTGCAGTATTTCATTGTTGTTGTTGTTCTTAGGTGCCATCGAGCCAATACCAACTCATAGTGACCCTATGCACAACAGAACAAAACACTGCCCGATCCTGGGCCAACCTCACAATTGTTGCCACGTTGGAGCCCATAGATGCTGCCATATTGCCAATCCATCTCGCTGGGGGTCTTCCTCTTTTTCACTGACCCTCCACCTTACCAAACATGATATCCTTCTCTAGCGACTGGTCCCTCCTGACAATATGTCTGAAGTATGAGAGACGAAATTTGGTCATCCTGGCCTCCAAGGAGCATTCTGGCTGCACTTCTTCCAAAACGAATCTATTGGTTCTTTTGGCAGCCCATGGCACTTTCAATATTCTCCTCCAACACCATAACTCAAAGGCATCAACTCTTCTATGGCCTTCCTTATTCACTGTCTAGCTTTCTCATGCATATGAGGTTATTGAAAATACCATGGCTTGGGTCAGGTGCGCCTTAGTCCTCAAGCTGACATCTTTGCTCTTCAACACTTTAAAAAGATCTTGTGCAGCAGATTTGCCTATTGCAGTATGCCATTTGATTTCTTGACTGCTGCTTCCGTGAGTGTTGGTAGTTATGCAAGAAGAATGAAGTCCTTGACAACTTTAATCTTTTCTCCATTGATAAGAATATTGTTTATTGGTCCAGTGGTGAGGATTTTTGTTTTCTTTACATTGAGATGTAATCCATAACCAAGGCTGTGCTCTTTGATCTTCATCAGTAAATATTTTTAGTCCTCTTCACTTTCAGCAAACAAGGTTGTATCATCTGCATATCACAGGTTGTTAATGAGTCTTCCTCCAATCCTGATCTCACGGTTTTCTTCATATAATCCAGCTTCTCGCATTATTTGCTCAGCATACAGGTTGAATAAGTATGGTGAAAGAATACATCCTTGTTGCACACCTTTCTTAATTTTAAATCATTCAGTGTTTCCATGTTCCGTTCGAACAACTGTCTCTTGGTCCAGGTACAGATTCCTCATGAGCACAGCTAATTGTTCCAGAATACTCATACTTCGCAATGTTGTCCATAGCTTGTCATGGTCCACACAATCGAAAGCCTTTGTGTAGTCAATAAAGCATAGGTAAACATCCTTCTGGTATTCTCTGCTTTCAGCCAAGATCCATAGGACATCAGCAATGATATCCCTCATTCCACGGCCTCTTCTGAATCTAGCTTGAACCTCTGGAAGTTCTCTGTCAATGTATGATTGTAGCTGTTTCTGTACTATCTTTAGCAAAACTTTACTCACATGGGATATCAAAGAGATTGTCCTGATAAGATTATATAATTCAGTTGTGAGTGGTTAATAGGTTTCAAAGTTGTAAAAACCTGGAGCTCTAATGTATATAATATAAGCCATCTCAGAAACAAGAATGGGGAATCTCACTTCTATCAAAGAAGGGCAGCTAGGAGTGGAGTGTATAATTTGGACGCTAAGATCCCTGTCATTGAACTTCCTTGACCCAGGGGCAGAAAGCTTTGGCACCAGAGGAGTGGCAGAGATGCAGCTGCAGCAGAACTTAGAGCCAGAGCATGAGACAGTGTGGTGGGCTTCCCATCCCATGGAGTAAGTACTGTTGAGTGACTTTGGGCAGGAGGCTTTCTTGAAAAGTTGGGTGCCTCCGTAGCTAGGTTTGTTGATCCATGGGAGCTGAGATGAGTGCCCTCAGGCTGAAGTTTCTGATAAAATGGTATGCCTTTGGACATTTATTAGCATCCTAAAAGATCTTTGTAACATTGGCTGGGCAGAGAGAGGCCTACCTGGAGGCATGGCTGAGGAGAGGCTGTGTAGAGTGGAAGAATTGTGCCTTGAACATTCCTGACTCTGAATTCTAACCTGTTAACTTTCCTAATAAACCCCACACCTGTGAATATGGTGTCTGAGTTCTGTGTGGTCCTTGCAATAAATTATTGAACCTATTGAGTAGATAAATACATATTTTGGGAATGTGTTAACATGGGTGATGGGGAAGACAAAGAAAAAAGAAGAATGTGGGCCAATAGTCAGAAAGATGGGGTTCTTTCTGACTCCAGAAATGGACGTTCTGAGTCCATTAGTTTCTTCTTATGTAAAGTGAACCCTATGATGACTGTTTTGGAATCCTACCTCATCCTTCAATGTCTGGTAACATGTATCAGTTAAAAAAAAAAAAAAGAGTTCCTACTTTTCCGAGGCTGACCCAGGACCGGCACTGGGCATTCTGCTGATCTGAAGAGGTAGAGTTTGTGAAACTGCAGACTAGAGGGTGGCACACCTTGATTGCAGCCTCACAAACACGAGGCTTAGACCGCTGGGAGAGCAGGAGTTGTGTAGGTGGTAGGTGAGGGTGGAACCTGGCCATGCTGCGGTTACCTGGAGAGTGTGGGCATCAAGAGAGAATCTCAGCTTTCTTGTTGTCCATCTGCACTGTGAGACCACCGTCTGGATCCAATACTGCTTGAAAAATTTCAAGATGGCCAAGCTGAGTCAGACCTGTCTTTCTCCTCTCTGGCTGCCTATGTTTCTCCTAGTCAGTATTAAATCCGCTTCTCTATCTTTTACTTTGAAGCTCAGGGTTCCAGAATTTACAGTTTGTTTCATTTAGTCTATTGTGTCTTTGTTGTAGAGGGTCTGTGCAGCATGTCTGTCTAGTCCAACATCTTGCCTGGAATCTTTCTTGGACTTTTAAAATGTGAATTGGGTGAAGGTTTACAGAGCATATCTGCTTCCTATTCAACAATTCATACATATTTTATTTCATGCCATTGATTGCAATTCAGTGAAGGTTTACAGAAAAGATCATCAGTTTTATATTCAACAAATTATATACTTTGTTTTATCACAATTCCTTCCGTGCAACAACAGTTAACCCACTTTCTCCCTGTGGTTCCCATTCCACACACCTTCCTGTCCCTTCTCAGCTTTGTCCTTAGGGAAATGTCACCCTGTCTATTTTGAATGATTGACCATTCCATGGTGAGCATACATTACTAGTGTTGCTGTCTCCACTATATACCTATCTACTGCTTAGCTGAAAACTGGGCTACGAGGATGTGTTCTTTTTCAGACCATGGTTGAGGGCCACAGTCTCGGGTTCCTCCAGTCCTTTTCAGTTAGCAGGAAAGCATGTTAACTATTTGCACTACACAGGAACTCTACAGCTCCAATTGCCTACCACTTACTCCCCCATGATTTTTCCAAATCCCAACCAGCTTCTTATAGCTTCTTGAACTCTAAAATTTGCACTCAACTAGACAGAATTGGAAGTCCCTTAGGTACTTCAAATCAGCTTTCCAACACTGAGCTCGTTAAATTTCCACCCCAACCTGCTTGTCCTAATAAATTGGCAACATCGGTGATTTTTTTTTTTTTCTTTTTTTTTCATCACCTACCAAACTGTTTAAGCCTGAGATTCCTACTGTCTCACCTTCTTTTAGGATTGGTCCTCTTCTCTCCATTTCACTCCTAATGCAACTGTCTTAGTTTATGTCCTTACCATCTCAAACCTTGATTTTTAGTTAATCAATTCCACAATGACTTACTATTACTGTATTATGAAAGGAGTCCTGATACAGTGCTATGGGTTAATGCACCAGATTGTAATGCCGTTTGAATGGCAAGGTCGGCGGTTCAAGCTCACCAGCTGCTCCTCAGAAACCTTATACAGGGTCGTTATGGGTTGTAGCTGACTCGACAGCACTTAACAACAGCAACATATTATGGACTATTATTGAGTATTTTCTACTCGCTGGGAGCAATAGTACTGAGCAACAGATGATGGTTCAGATCTCATGAACTCAGATCTTTAGTAGATGGTGGCATAGTTCCTAGTGCTGTTATAACAGAAATACCACAAATGGGTAGCTTTACAGAAGCTTTGTTCTCACACTTCTGGAGGCTAAAAAGTTCAAATCAGTCTTGACACTGCCATTCCTTCCCAGGCATTTCTTGGTTCCTTAGCAATTCTCATATGGCATCTGCCATATGTACATGGATCTCTATCTAATCTGCTTTTTTTGCAACTCAGAAATGGATTAGATCTAGGAACCCCCCCCCCCCCAACTTGGTTAGAATCTAATTAACATAGCAAAGATCCTAGTTTTCAAAGAGGGTTATATCCACAGATAATGGGATTAGTACATATATTTTGGGGGGACATAATTCAATCCAAAACAGGGGAAGACTCTCAATAAACAAGAAAGCAAATGCATAACTAAGGTAATTTCAAATAGTGTTAGTCCTGTGACGAGACTAAAACAAGGTAGATTGGAGATCAGGGAGGGCTCTCTGAGGAGGTGAGCTGGCAGGTTGTTTGGAAGAGTGTTCAGGCTGTAGGAACAATAGTGAGGAACTCTCAGATGAAAACAAGCCTGGATGAATTCAAGAAACAAAAAAGAAAAGGCCTTTGTAGGTGGATTGGAGTGATTTTGGTGAAGACTAGTAGGAAACACACTTCAAGAGGTAAAATCCACAGTATATTGGGCCTTGTAAGTCAAGGTAGAGAATTTAGATTTCTTTCTAAGGATGATGAGAAACTTTTTCAGAGTTTTTTTTCCCCCCACCTGGGTTTAAAAATATATTATTTTTTTATTGTTGTAAAATACACTAGTATATATAACACAATAATTGCCAATGCAAGATTTTTTCCAGGTGTATAGTTTGGTGAAATCAATTGCATTAATCATGTTTTGCAGCCACCACCCATAACAGTTGCCAAATTTTCCATCACCATCAGCACATACTCACTTCTTCCAAAACAATGGTTGCCCCTCCCTCCTCTTTGGGAGACTTTTAAGTAGGTGAGTACTGAATGACACTTTAGAAAGTTACTCTGTGTTGATAATGGTTGACATGAGGTCAAATGTGGCTGCAGGGAGACCAGTTCAGAGATCTTTGTAATAGGTTAGGTTGCTGTTGGCAGTGATGGTGGTTTTGTGCCAATCTAGTCAGTTCTGCCTCATAGTGACCCTGTATAGGGTTTCTGAGGCTGTAAATCTTCATGGGAACAGAAAGCCTCGTTTTTCTCCTGAGAAGCATCTGATGGTTAGGCTGAGGATGATGGAAATGGACAAGATAGATGTGATAGAGTTAGGGACCATTTTGGAGGTCGAGTCACCAGGCTGCTGAGGGACTGGATGCTGTGGAAGAATGTGGGGCTTGGAGAGGGTGGGGAGAGGGAAGAGCTAGTGGGAGGAGATAAGAGAAAGACCTTTCTCCCTCTCTGTGATGAGGGAGGCCCCTGAACCAGAACTCCATCTCCTTTCCATACTCTCGAAGCAGTGGATTTGAATCCAGACCTACTCAGTCTTTGTCATGGAGAAGGGCTGAAAGTCAAACCTTTCTTACCTAAAGACAGCTTGTCCTGGGGTTGGGCCCTTGGGTGCACCCTGGCGATGAACTGAGCTATGGGAAAGGGAAAGGGGGCATCCTCCCACTCCCAATTACTCCTTGCTTTTATAGAAGTCCAGTTGGAGAGCCCTCAGCCCTCATTGCTTGTGCTCCATCTTAGCCTGACCAGTAGTTAGAGCTGGGAGAAGCCCTTCATGAGGCACGAGGGTTGAAGTGTCCTACAGTGCACTGCTAGGTTGGACTCTGTGCATGTCGGCTGAGCACCAAATGCCCCAGGCAGTGGAAAGAGCAGTGGGCTTGGAATCAGAGCACCTGGGCCTTGTGACCTCTTTGAGCTGTGCCTTCCTCATTGTCCATTGTCAGTTATCAGTTGCTTTTGAGTCAACTCTGACTCACGGTGACGCTGTGTGCGTCAGAATAGAACAGTTCTCCATAGGGTTCTCAGGGGATGATTTTTTTGGAAGTGGATTGCAGGATTTTAAGAGTCTAGGTAGACTCTTAGTTGCCAGTCTTTGGGTTAGCAGCTGATTGTGTTAGCCATTTGTTAACTCCTTATTGTACGTTGTTGTTGCTCAGTAGCCTTACGTTGGTTCTGACTCATAGAGACTCTGTATACGGTTTCTGAGGAGTGGCTGGTGAGTTTGAACCACTGAAATCGTGGTTAGCAGCCAGTGCTTATTCTATAGCTCCTCCCCAGGACTCCCATTATACATTATTGTTGTTAAGTGCCGTTGAGTCAGTTTTGACCCCTAGCAACCTTGTATAGGGTTTCCCAGGAACAGCTGGTGAGCTTAAACCACTGACCTAGTAGTTCAGACGGCTTTGCAGTCTGGCGCATTAACCCACAGCACCATACCAGGACTCCCCCACTATACATTGGGGCCAACTAATTCTATCCCACCGGGCTGTGACCGACATCACCATGTGGCTGAATGGAAAGGCTCCTTTTCTGGGGTTAGGAGACGTCTGAGGGTGCCAGAAATTTCCTCTTGGCCCATTCAGAAGAACAGGCTGTCACTCTGGAGGCTAATAGGGAAAAGAAGAACATTTAGGGTTAATTTCTAGAAATGGGCGAGACTCCTGGAGGGAAGGTGAGATGGAGTTGGGGAGGGCAGTTTTCCAGAATCCTCTAAGTATACTTTTTCCTGACTATTATACTCTGGAAACTCTTAGGCTCACAGGGGAACATTATGCTTTGGTGTCCCCTAGCCATCATTTTTAATATAAACAAGAGCCCCAGCAGTGCAGTAGGATAAACACTAAACTGCTAACCATAAGGTTGGCAGTTTAAATCCACCAGCTGCTCTTCAGAAGAAAGATGGGGCTTTCTTTTTCTGTAAAGATTTACAGTCTCAGAAAACTTACACAGGGTCACTGTGATTTGGAACCGACTTGATGGCAGTGTGTTAGTGGGTAGTGATGTCTTCAGGAGCTAGGCAGGATACAAGTCCCTTGTAGTGAGTGTCCTCTGCTTGAGAGTGCATGCTCCTCTGAGAGGAATGGGGTAGTCACAGCATAGTTCTAGCCCATTGTTGACGTGTGAGAAGTTGAACCTAGTGTTGCTAGATCATCTGACTTTACAAGAGAAGTCAGAAATCTTGACTTTTATGTGAGATTTTCTGAATTTTAAATGTTGGCAACTAAATCAATTTAAAAACAAACAAACACAGAACCTTCTGAGGTGGGACATTCCCACTAACAAGGACAAGCAGACCAGCCTGTAACAGCTAGAGCAACAGAAGATACATCTTCAAAGAAAGGTCATCAGTAAAAACCCAAAATAAAAAGGTCAGCATGACTGGCTACTACAAGAATAAACAAGTTATTCACCAGGAAGCCATCAAGGCAAGCAATCAAGTCCCTTCAAGACAACTCCCCCTCTAAGACTGAAACTCAAAGGGAACACATGAGCAGGCATGTAAGCTTGCTGGCGGCCACATTGGTCTACTGGTGAGTGGAAGAGGGGAAAGGCAGCAATGAAGAAATGGGCTGAGTCCAACCACAGTCCATTGACTCCCGTTGACCTGGAGATGAGAGAGAGAAGAGGAAGGGCTGGTTGGTCCAAAGTGGGGTGAGACCTGGGACACCTGAGCCCACAGAGGGCTAGAGCTGAGAGTGAAGCATCCAGCTGATATGAAGTGAGCGGAAACGCATAAGAACACCCAAATTTGCAGGTAGGACTTCATTTGACCTAGCCTCGATGGCTTGATAACCAGAACTTGACTAGAGGAAGATTAAAAAAAAAAATTTTGATAACGGAAATGAGGGTAAATTACTACCATTTGATGAACTTGATCTATACCCATGGAGGTAGTACCTCAAAATACCAACACAGAGGGAAGGAGTCTTCACATCAAGTATCAATGCTATCCTTTCTGTACACAGGGCAGATAGGGACGGGCAACTTAGACATTGGCTACCTACAACGAGAAGGCAATAAAGGCGAGAAGTGACTGGCTTACAAGGGAGTTTAGTTTAAGAGTGTGTAGGTAGCGTAGTGGTTATGAATTGGGCTGTGAACCATAAGGTCAGCGGTTTGAAACTACCAGCAGCTCCGCGGGAGAAAGATAAGGCTTTCTACTCCCGTAAAGATTTACACCCTTGGAAACCCTGTTACAGGGTCGCTATGGGTCGGAACCGACTCGATGGCACTTAACAACAACAAGGGGAAGAAAGAGTCCCCACTGAATAGTTTTTATCTTGTCTAGATGGGTCTGGTAAAAACAGATGAGGATAAGATTCTTATGATTCAATAGTGAGTAATTATTTATCATGACTAATTGAGACTGTCTCTATTGTAAAGGTAGAAGTTTTGTATCAATAAGGGGGAAATAGTTAATATTATAGTCCAGAAACAGAGGATCCTAGGATCATCAAGGAAGAAGAGAATGAGCAGAATGCAGGACCCTATCCAGAGAAACAGCGACACCAGAGATGGAGGCAGAGATGATGACATGGAGAGATAGAGCAGCTGAAGACTCTAGACTCATGGAAAGAGAAAGACTGTTGGTGGCCAGCAGGCAGGCTTGCAGAATGTGCCCTTTGGTGGTTTAAATTATTATATATGTCTGAGTGTTTAAAAACAAAACAAAAAAAAAGCTCAAATGAATAGAAAGAAATAACATTAACATGGTACATAAAGGGGATTATAATCATGGCAATGAAAGAAAGTATATGATTTGTTTGTTGAATGTAAAACTAATGATCTATCCTGTAAACTTTCACTCAAATCACAATAAAAACTTGAAAAACAAAAAAACAAAAACACCCCAAAACAAACAAAAAAATCAGTGTGGGCCAAGCAAATTTGCAGACTGTATTTGGCCTGCGGGTGACCTGTTTGTGATGCCTGATATAGACGCACAGACAGCCTGGGAGATAATTGGGCTCTAACAATAGCCAGGTATACTAGCTGATACTGACTGCAAAAACAAACCTCTAGGAAGCATCTACAGTTCCCATGTTCCCACCAGTATATCACTGCTCACATCTACAGAAAATAGAAACGCTCCTGGCTTTTCATTTCCACTAAATACTAAACAATTTTCAGTATCCTGCTAACACTGGGTCATCATTTGATGGCCAAACACAAAGTATGTTATACTTATTCTCATATATAGGCATATTCATTGACCTAGTTAATCACTTAACAAACTCCTATTATTATGGTGCAAGACACAACTTGGACTCTGTCATATAAAAAATTGCCTATTGGGTAAGATAAAACAAGTGCTATAAGAGATCTGGGACTCCTGGTGTGGTGCTGTGGGTTAATGCGCCAGACTGCAAAGCCATTTGAACTGTGAGGTCGGTGGTTCAAGCTCACCAGCTGCTCCTTGGAAACCCTATACAGGGTCGCTATGGGTCAGAACCAACTTGACCCGGCACTCAACAAAAACAACAGAAGAGTTCTAAGCAAAGGACTGAGGAAGTAGCAGAGACATAATGATAATTACTGTTAGCACACCTCCGGAAGGCTTCAGCGAGGAGGTGATTTTTAAATTGAGCCATAAGAATGGGTGAGTGGAAGGTGGAGGACATATGTTTAAGTTAGGATTCTTGTTTGTGAAGCAATAAAACTAACTCAGCTCATGATTAGGAGACTGGGAAAAGAGATAGAGGAAAGGTAGTGATCAAGGAAATCCTGGAAGTTCAGGATTCAGAATTCAGGAAACTAAGAAACTGGTTCTCAGCAGGAACAGCTTGGAGTTACTTTAAATGAGAAAGTGGCTTATCTCTGAAAAATAAATTTCATTAACTACAGTTGTCATTACTGTCTCTTTTAATTTCAGCCATGAGAAGCAGGTAAGTATACTCATTTGTTGATTTACATGTAACACATTTTCAGGTCCTGAATTAAGCCCAGAATGTGTCTGAGAACCAGGTAGAAGAAATCTACATTGTGCCCAAACTACCCCTTCCTATCCTTGAAACCTGAGAAATGCTTAGCATTTCTAAAATGGAAAGAATTGAAAAATTCAAGCATTAGCTTGAAATACTGAAGGAAACTATAGGCACTGTAGGAGTTCTGGTGTGGCGCTGTGGATTAATGTGCTGGACCACAAAGTTAGTTTGAACCACAAGGTTGGTAGTTCAAGCTCACCAGCCACTCCTTGGAAACCCTATACAGGGTCACTATGTGTCAGAACTAACTCTATGACACTTAACAACAACGTATATCTGGCCTGCAAACAAAAAGTCAGAAGTTCAAACCTACCAGCTGCTCCTTGGAAACTCTTTACAGGGTTGCTATGAGTCAGAACCAACTCAACAGCACTTAACAACAACAACAGCATAGGCAAAATATTGAATGACACAGGAAACAACCAAAAATGATGGAAGTAATACACAGAGTCACTGTACAAAGAATTGGTCAATGATCAACCATTTCAAGAGGTAGCATATGATCAAGAACCAATGGTTTTGGAGGAAGAAGTTTCAAGTTGAATTGAAGGCATTGGCTAATAACAAGGCTCCAAGAATTGATTGAATATAAATTGAAATGTTTCAAAAATTGATGCAGTGTGGAGGTACTCACTCATCTACGCCAAGAAATCTGGAAGGCAGCAAGCTGGCCAACTGCTTGGTCTAATGGATTGGAAGAAGACTGATTAACAACTTGCAATACGCAGGTGATACAACTTTGCTGGCTGAAAGCAAAGAAGACTTAAAATTCTTACTGATGAAGATCAAAGACCATAGCCTTCAGTATGGGTTGCACCTCAATGTAAAGAAAACAAAAATCCTCACATTGGACCAATAAATAACATCATGATAAATGGAAAAAAGATTTAAGTTGTCAAAGACTTCATTTTGCTAAGATCAACTATCAACATTCATGGAAGCAGCAGTTAAAAAAAAATCAACTGATATACTGTATTAGGCAAATCTGTGCACAAGACCTCTTTGAAGTATTCAAGAACAAAGATGTCAGTTGGAGGACTAAATTGTGCTTAACCCAAGTCTTAATATTTTCAATAGCCTCATATGCATGTGAAAGTAGGATAATGAATAAGGAAGACGGTAGAAGAATTGATGCATGTGAGTTATGGTGTTGGAGAAGAATATTAAAAATACCATGGATGGCCAGAAGCACAAACAGATCTGTCTTGGAGGAAGTATAGCCCGAATGCTCCTTAGAAGTCAGATGGCAAGACTTTGAACATATTATCAGGAGGGACCAGTCCTTAGAAAAGGACATCTTGTTTGATAAAGTGGAGGGTCAGAGAAAAAGAGAAAGACCCACAATGAAACGGATTCTTACAGTGCAGCTGGTGAGTTCGAACCCCTGACCTTTAGGTTAGCAGTACAGTGGCAGCAGGCATGGGCTCAAGTGTAACAATGATTGTGAGGCTGCGTGGCACTGGGCAGTGATTCATTCTGTTGTGCACAGGTTGCTATGAGTTGGAACATACTTGATGGCACCTAACAACAACAACAACAACAACATGCAGATGATGCAGTGTTGCTTGCTAGAATCGAGGAGAACTAGAAATACTTATTGATGAAGTGTAATGACTTCATTATGGATTGATACTCAATGTAAAGAAAACATATATCCTCACTACTGGACCAATAAATATGATGAATGGAGAAATGATTGACGTTGTCAAATACATCATTTTGCTTGGATCCACAACCAATCCTAATGGAAGCAGCAGTCAAGAAATCAAATGACACATTGCATTAGGCAAATCTGTGACAGAAGACCTCCTTAAAGTGTTAAAGACCAAAGATGTCACTGAGGACTAAGGTACAGTTGACCCAAGGCATTGTATTTTCAGTTGCCTCATATGCATGTAAAAGTTGGACAGTGATTAAGGAAGTTGGTAGAAGAATCGATGCATTTGAATTATGGTGTTGGTGAAGAATATTGAAAATACCATGGACTGCTAGAAGAACAAACAAATCTGACTGTGAAGAAGTACAGCCAGAGCACTCCTTAGAAGGGAGGATGGTGAGAATTAGTCTCTTGCACTTTGGACATGTTGTCAGATAGGACCAATTCCTGGAATAGAATATCATGCATGTTAAAGTGGATGGTCAGTGAAAAAGAGGAAGATCCTCAATGAGATGAATTGAAATAGTGACAGCAACAATGGGCTCAAACTTAGCAACAGTTGTAAGTAGGACACAGGACTGGGCAGTGCTGTTTTACACAGGGTCTTTCTGAGTTGGAACCAATTTGACAGCACCTAACAACAATGTTGGACAATCTCTTTGATATCCCATGCAAGTAAAGTTTTACTAAAGGTATACAGAAATGGCTGCAAGCATACATTGACAGAGAACTTCCAGAGGTTCAAGCCAGATTAAGAAGAGGCCATGAAATGAGGGATATC